>NW_024070202.1:15858227-16440886 GCF_014754425.2 Oryx dammah | reverse complement strand
CGGGCTACAGTCCATGGGGTCACAAAGAGTTGGATATGACTGAGTGAATAAGCACATATACAAATAAATTACAGGAAGAAAGAGGCTGGGAAAGAAAAACAATAGGTAAGAAGAGAGAGAGAACTTGGATGAGTAAGAACTAGAAAATCCCAGAGGTTCCATTTGCAGCTGAGGCTGAGCTCATAGACATCACCATCCCTTCCAGTCTCAAAGTCACCCATTCAACAACCCAGCCCATGATTGATGGGTGAGGACTATGCTAGGCGATGGGGACATGGGGATGAAGAAGATAACTATTCCTGTCTGCAAAGAGGTCATCGTCTTAGCGTGAAAATGAAAAGAAGCAGCTCCCCCGAGAATTTACAAGTACCTAATAATCAAAATCAAAGGAGAAGCAGGATGGCAGGAGAGTAGAGACCAGGTGAAGAGAACAAAGATGAAAGAGGATAAATAAGAGGATGAAAAGAATAAGCATCAGTTTTCTTGGTGTGAGGGCACTGAGGAAGCTGTCCTTCTAATCCCTCCCATGACTCAATGGCAAGTTCTGCTGTGACTTGCAGATATGGATCTCTAACAATGCTTGATGCCTCACTGGTCCACTGATCAGAACTGCAAAACTGCAACCAAGAGCCTTCCCTTCTCTTCCTGTATGATGCTTACAGCTGGTAAAAAGCAAAAGTAACACAGACATGTAGAACATTAAGTTATGTATGTCAAAACAATATGATCTTATTCCAGCATTACCTGGTCATTCTTCTAGTTCTGTGGCATAGTGTTGATACACTTAGAGCCTCATCTTAATGTCACCTTTAGGGTCACAAGGAGAGTGTTACGGAGGAAAGCATGCTATTAGAAACTAACACCAAATCAAACATCATAGTGCTTTTAGATTTGGATCATTTCTAAACGTCCCCTTGTCAAACAGACTCAGATGTTCTAGAGAATGACTTTATTGTTTTATAGAATAATGTCTATTATTGTTTTGAAAAATTCAAGAAATACAGAAAGGTACAAAGGAAGAGGTAAATAATTTCCCAAAGTAAAGATTACTAAATTTGGTGAACAAATATAAATACAAATAGAATGACAGGTAATTTTAGATATGGTTTGAGAAAGAGGGATACCTGTTATCATTTGAAACCAAGTTTTTATTTTGGTATAATTTTAGATTTACAGAAACATTACAAGAATACTACAGAGTATTACCAGCTTCCTCTCCTTTTAACATATTACATTACCATGGTACATTTAACACATTTAAAAATCAACATTGATACATTATGATTACCTAAATTCAAGACTTTGTTTGAATTTTGCAGTTTTTCCACTAATCTCTCCTTTCTGTTCCAAGTTTCACATTGCAGTTACTTGTCAGGTATTCTATTAGTCGAGATTCTCCAGAGAAGCAGAACCAATAGGATGTGTGCATATATTGTATAAGAAATAAATTATTTATTTATTTAAGGAATTGGCTTGCTTTTTTATTAATTTTTATTGGAGTACAGCTGCTTTACAATGTTGTGTTAGTTTTTGCTGTACAACAAAGTGAATCAGTTATATGTTTACATGTATCCCCCCTTTTGTGGATTTCCTTCCCATTTAGGTCACCACTGAGCACTGAGTAGAGTTCCCTGTGCTATACAGTAAGTTCTCGTTAGTTAGCTATTTTATACATATTAACTATATCAGTAGGGTATACACATCAATCCCAATCTCCCAATTCATCCCATAGCCCCCTTCCTCCTTTGTTCTCTACATCTGTGTCTTCATTTCTGCTTTATAAATAAGATCATCTATACCATTTTTCTAGATTCCACAAATATGCATTAATATACAATATTTGTGTTTCCCTTTGACTTACTTCACCCTGAATGACAGTCTCAAGGTCCATCCACATCTCTGCAAATGGCACAATTTCATTCCTTTTTATGGCTGAGTAATAAGGACTGCAAGGAGATCTAACCAGTCCATTCTGAAGGAGATCAGCTCTGGGATTTTTTTGGAAGGAATGATGCTAAAGCTGAAACTCCAGCTCTTTGGCCACCTCATGCGAAGAGTTGACTCATTGGAAAAGACTCTGATGCTGGGAGAGATTGGGGGCAGGAGGAGAAGGGGACGACCGAGGATGAGATGGCTGGATGGCAACACGGACTCGATGGACGGGAGTCTGAGTGAACTCCGGGAGCTGGTGATGGACAAGGAGGCCTGGCGTGCTGCGATTCATGGGGTCGCAAAGAGTCGGACACGACTGAGCGACTGAACGGAACTGAACTGAACATTCCATTCCAGTGTATATGTACCACATCTTCTTTATCCATTCATCTATCGATGGACACTTAGATTATTTCCATATCATGGTTACTGTAAATAGTGCCCCAGTGAACACTGGGGTGCATGTATATTTTTGAATTATGGTTTTCTCTGGATATATGCCCAGGAGTGGATTGTTAGGTCATATGGTAGTTCTATTTTTAGTTTTTTTACGGAACTTCCTTACTATTCTCCATGGAGACTTTATCATTGTACATTCCCACCAACAGGGTCAGAGGGTTCTTTTTTTCTCCACAGTCTCCAGCATTTACTGTTTGCTCATTTTTTGATAATGGTCATTCTGACTGGTATGATGTAATACCTCATGTAGTTTTGGTTTGCATTTCCCTAACAATTAGTGATATCGAGCATCTTTTCATGCATTTGTTGGCCATCTGTGTGTCTTCTTTGAATAAACATCTATTTAGTTCTTCTGCCCATTTTTTGATTGGATTGTTTTTTTCTTGATATTGAGCTCCATGAACTATTTATATATTTTGGAGATTAATCCCTTGTCAATTGCTTTTCTTTGCAAATATTATCTCCCTTTCTGAGGGCTGTCCTTTCATCTTGTTTATGGTTTCCTTTGTTGTGAAAAAGCTTTTAAACATAAGTACTTCAATTTGTTTATTTTTGTTTTATTTTCATTTCTCCAGGAATTGGGTTAAAAAATATCTTGCCATTATTTATATCAAAGAGTTTTCTGCCTGTGAATTTTCCTCTTTGAATGTTATAGTCTGGCCTTACAGTTAGGTCTTTAATCCATTTTGAGTTTATTTTTCTGTATAATGTTAGGCAGTGTTCTAATTTCATTCTTTACATGTCCAGTTTTCCCAGTACCACTTATTGCATCTCTTGAATTTTTTATTCTAATTCTGTGAAAAATGCCATTGGTAATTTGATAGGGATTGCATTGAATCTATAGATTGCTTTGGGTTAGTATAGTCATTTTTACAATATTGATTCTTCCAGTACAAGAATGTGGTACTGATATGAACATGGTACTGATATATCTCTTTATCTCTTTGTGTCATCCTTGATTTCTATAGTTTTCTGAATACAGATTTTTTTGTTCCTTCAGTTCAGTTCAGTGCAGTTCAGTCTTTTAAGTCATGTCTGATTCTTTGCACCCCATGGGCTGCAGCATGCCAGGCTTCCCTGTCCATCCCCAATTCTCGGAGCTTGCTCAAACTCATGTCCATTGAGTCAGTGATGCCATTCAACCATCTTACCTCTGTTGTCACCTTCTCCTCCTGCCTTCAATCTTTCCCAGCATCAGGATCTTTTTCAAGGAGTCAGTTCTTCACATCAGGTGGCCAAAGTATTGGAGTTTCAGCTTCAGCATCAGTCCTTCCAATGAATATTCAGGACTGATTTCCTTTAGGATGGACTGGTTGGATCTCCTTGTAGTCCAAGGGACTCTCAAGAGTCTTCTCCAACACCACAGTTCAAAAGCATCAATTCTTTGGCGCTCAGCTTTCTTTATGACCCAACTCTCACAACCATACATAGCGACTGGATAAGCCATAGCCTTGACTAGATGGACTTTTGTTGGAAAAGTAATGTCTCTGCTTTTTAATATGCTGTCTAGGTTGGTCATAGCTTTCCTTCCAAGGAGCAAGTGTCTTTTAATTTCATGGCTGCAGTCACCATCTGCAGTGATTTTGGAGCCACAAAAAAATAGTCTCTCACTGTTCCATTGTTTCCCCATCTATTTGCCATGAAGTGATGGGACCAGATGCCATGATCTTAGTTTTCTGAATGTTGAGCTTTAAGCCAACTTTTCACCCTCCTCTTTCACTTTCATTTGAGAGGCTCTTTAGTTCTTTGCTTTCTGCCATAAGGGTAGTGTCATCTGTGTATCCAAGGTTATTTATATTTCTCCTGGTAATCTTGATTCCAGCTTGTGCTTCATCCAGCCCAGCATTTCGCATGATGTACTCTGCATATAAGTTGAATAAGAGGGTGAAAATATGCAGCCTTGATGTACTCCTTTTCCTATTTGGAACCAGTCTGTTGTTCCATGTCCAGTTCTAACTGTTGCTTCTTGATCTGCATATAGGTTTCTCAGGAAGCAGGTAAGGTGGTCTGGTATTCCCATCTCTTTCAGAATTTTCCACAGTTTGTTGTGATCCACACAGTCAAAGGCTTTGGCATAGTCCTCCTTAGGTAGGTTTATTCCTAGGTATTTTATTACTTTTGTTATAAACAATCCCAGTGGTAAATGGGATTGTTTCCTTAATATCTCTTTCGGATCTTCTGTTGTTAGTGTATAGGAATGCAAGAGATTTCAGAGTATTGATTTTGTATCCTGCAACTTTACTCAATTCATTTGTTAGCTCTAGGAGTTTCCCGGTGGCCTCTTTAGGATTTTCTATGTGTAATATCATGTCATCTGAAAACAGTGACAGTTTTACTTCTTTTCCAACTTGGATTCCTTTTATTTCTTTTTCTTCTCTGATTGCCATGGCCAGTACTTCCAAAACTGTGTTGAAAATACAGGTGAGAGTAGATACACCCTTGTCTTGTTCCTGACCTTAGAGGAAATGCTTTCAGGTTTTCACCATTGAGAGTGATGTTTGCTATGGGTTTGTCATGTGGCAGTAGTTTCCCTCATGCTCACTTTATGGAGAATTTTTATCTTGAATGGGTGCTGAATTTTTCAAAAGCATTTTTGTATCTATTGAGAAGGTTGTATGGTTTTTATTCTTCAATTTGTTAATATGGTGTATCACATTGATTTGGATATATTGAAGAAGCCTGCATCACTGAGATAAATCCCACTTGACTGCAATGTATTTAATGTATTGTTGGATCCAATTTGATAGTATTTTGTTGAGAATTTCTGCATCTATGTTCATCAGTGATACTAGTCTATAATTTTCTTTTTTTGTGATATCTTTGTCTAATTTTGATATCAGGGTGATGGTGGCCTTGTAGAATGAGTATGAGACTGTTACTCCCTTTGCAATTTATTGAAAAAATTTGAGAAGGATAGGTGTTATATCTTCTCTAAATGTTTGATAGAATTTGCCTGGTCATTTGATAGAATGATCAGAAGTCATCCAGTTCTGGACTTTTGTTTGTTCGAAGATTTTTAATCACAGTTTCAATTTTATTGCTTGTGATTTTCTATTTCTTCCTGGTTCAGTATTGGAAAAGTTTTATTTTTCTAAGAGTTTATCCATTTCTTACAATTTGCCCATGTTATTGGCATGCAGTGGCTTGTAGTAGTATCTTAGGATCCTTTGTATTACTGTGCTGTCAGTTGTAACTTCTTTTGCATTTCTAATTTTATTGATCTGAGTTCTCTCCTTTTTTTCTTGATGAGTCTAGGTAAATGTTTCATCACTTTGTTTATCTTCTCAAAGAACCAGCTTTTAGTTTCATTGATCTTTGGTATTTTTCTCTTGTTTCTATTTATTTCTGCCCTGATCTTTCTTTCTTTCCTTCTAGTAACTTTGGGTTTGTTTACTCTTCTTTATCGGGTTACTTTCTGTGTAAGGTTGGCTTGTTCATTTGAGAATTTTCTTGTTTCTTGAAGTAGGATTTTACTGCTCTGAACTTTACTCTGAGAACTGCTTTTGCTGTGTCCCGTAAGTTTTGTTTTCATTATCATTTGTTTCCAAGTTATTTTTTTAAATTTCCTTTTTGATTTCTTTAGTGACTCTTTCTTATTTAGTAGCAATAACTGTTTAGCCTCCATGTGTTTGCTTTTTTTTTTTTTTTTAAGTTTTTTTCCTGTAATTGATTTCAAATCTCATAGCATTTTGGTCAGAAAATATGCTTGATATGATTTCAATTTCCTTAAATTTAGATGTTATCTATCCTGGGGGAATGTTCTGTGTACGCTTGAAAGTGTATTCTGTTTTTTGCTTTTTTTTTGGATGGAATGTCCTATAAATACCCACTAAGTCTATCTGGTATAATGTGTAATTTAAAGTTTGTGTTTCTTTATTAATTTTCTGTCTGGATGATCTATGCATTGGATCACCCATGTGTAAGTAGTGTTCAAGTACCTCACTGTTATTGTGTTACTGTCAATTTCCCCTTTTATGGCTATTAGCATTTATGTTATATATTGAGGTCCTCTTATGTTGGGTGCGTAAATATTTACAATTTTTATATATTCTTGGATTGACTCTTTGATCATTATGTAGTGTCTTTCTCTGTCTCTCGTAATAGTCTTTACTTTAAAGTTTAGTTTGTCTATGGCTCACTTGATTTTGGAGGCTAAGAAGTCCTAAGATTTGCATTTAGCCAGCTAGAGACTTAGGATAACCAATGTGTAGTCTCAGTCTGAAACCAATAAGCTGAAGCCCCAGGACAACCTGATGTTTCAGTTCAAGTCCAAAGACTAGAGAAAACAAAAACAAAAACGATGTTCCAGAGCTCAAATCAGTGAGGCAAAAGGAGTTCCTCCTTATTCAACTTTGTCGTTCTGTTCATGTTTTCAATTTATTGGATGAGGCCCATCCACATTAGGAAGGTAGGAAGAGCAGGCTGCTTGGCTCAGTCTTACCACTGAAATGTTAATCACATTCAGTAATACCTTCACAAACATACCCAGAATAACGTTTGATCAAAAGTCTGGGCATCCTGTGACCCAGTCAAGCTGACACACATTAACCATCACAGGTACACATACTATTGGTAATATATTAATTTTTATTACTAAAATTATTTAAACTTACTGTTAGATCATTTCTCAAAATGCTTATGGTAAACAGACAGCTCTCTAGCTTCCCCTACTCATTAGTTCAACTGGATACTTTCCTAGAGTCAACTGTATTTGAACCCTAACCTTTAAAATCATATAACTTCATTGAATTTTATGAAAAAAATGATAAAAATACCAATGCAAAAAAGAATGAATCATTGTTTCATAAAGACTAGACTGAGCATTAGAAAGACTAGGTAAATGTAAGGTTATTCAAAACTTGCTTTAAGTTTAGCTGGTAACCTATTGGGAGGTAGCAGAGGATCTCAGAGGGGAGGGTGCAGCACTCAGATTCTCTCCCAATGTTTTTCGGTTCTTGTTTCATTTTAAAGAAATCGAAACTGAAAATCCTGGAGAGTTTGTTATTAGTGTAGTTCATGCAAAAAAGATGGCCAGGGGGAATTCCGATCAGGCAACTGCACTCAAAGATCTCGGCCCCAAATCAAAAGATTGGCAAATGGCTATATATATGTTATATAAATATGTTAAAATATGCATTTAGGGAAGATAAAATAGTTTGAAAGATGAAGAGTGTGATAGTTGTACAACAATGTGAATATGTTTGTGTCATAGAATTGTACACTTAAAAATGCATAATACATTAAACTTTATGTTATCCATATTTTATCACACTCAGAAATATTAAATATGAGAATTAGGTTTATTTTTTCATATTCTGTGTTTCAACAAGTTTTTTTAAACTTATAAATGATTATGTTTGATAAGAGGGCTTATTCTGTATTAAGTTGACTTTTATTTTAATTCAGTAGAAGAAAAGGATAACAATATGAAATTGAATGATTTGATGTAAAGGATCCCTTCTGTGATTTTTCAGTAAGGAGACATTAAATCTCCAACATTGCTCTAAATTTGAAGAAAAAAGTGCTATTAAAAAACCTGTAAGAGGTGAGAGTAGTGTTTCTCAATCTAATGCGGTGCCAAGTTCTTAGGATACTTTTAGAAATGCAAGGACATGTTTTTGGTGGTCACAATAACTGGCGTTTAGTGACTGGGCTGCAGAGAAGCCAGACATCTTACAGTGCACAGAACCTTCATAATAGCAAAGACACGCCCCTCCCAAAAGTCCCTCGTTACTCAGTGATCAATACTGAGGTAGAGTCAATGTAGTTTTAAAATTATGCTTCAGTTTTGCATCAAATCTGTTGACTTTCTTATGAAATTTGAAGAAAGAGACACTAGTTTACTTTCTCTCACCTCGCTCCTTCTAACCTTACTTTTGATTAGTTTTACTATTCTGTACAGTGCTTGGGTTTATAACACTCATATCCTGTTCTGAAACCATCATTCAAACAGTTGTTTACTCTTGATCCTCTTCTAAATAATTTGGTGCTCAACACCAGATCTTTCCATGCCCTGGCTTTTCTATTTCTGCACTCTTTACTTTGATTCATCTACTAGGTTGCCTTGAGTTTGTCATACAATATATATTTTCTTTAATTGGAGTATCATTGATTTTTAATGTTGTTTCAGGTTACATATCATACAATAGTTTTAAATTTTTATTCCAAGAAAAGCTCATAGATTTTTATTTCTTTATGTTCTTTCATCTTGTTATCTATTTGCATTTATTTTAGGAGGTAACTTGATTGGGTTTAAAACTTTCAAGTCATGCATTCATTTCCTCAGAGTTTTATAGACACTGCTGCACTGTCTTTGGTTTTCAGAGTGGGGTGGAAAAGTAAAATTTGAAATTTAGTCACTCAGTCACATCTGACTCTTTGCAACCCCGTGCACTGTAGCCCTTCAGGCTCCCCTGTTCATGGAATTCACCAGCCAAGAACACCAGAGTTGGTTGCCATTTCCTTCTCCAATACCTGTATTATCATTTTAAAGATTTTTAGATTTTATTATAAACAGAGCATTAGATTCAAATATTAAATATAAAATATGTAAATTATAAATAACCAAAATTAAACACTTTTAAATAGTCAGCCAAGAGCCAAAAGAATCACCAATATGCATCTGCCTATGGATTCCTTCTCTGTTCCATTTCCTTCTCTTCCCCCTGAGGGAGCAACTTTCCTGTATGCTTATCCTGCCTTTGCAATATTCCAAATAGTTTTATCATATATGTGCATATCTGTAAATAATAAGGGCTTCCCAGGTGGCCCTAGTGGTAAAGAACCTGCCTGCCAATGCAGGAAATGTAAGAGGCTCGAGTTTGATCCCTGAGTTGGGAGATCCCCTAGAGGAGGAAATGGCAACCCACTCCAGTATTCTTGCCTGGAGAATCCTATGGACAGAGAAGCCTGGCAGGCTACAGACCATAGGGTCACAAAGAGTTGGAAGTGACTTAGCATGCATGCATAAATAATATATTATTTCACTATGCCTTTTAAAATTTCATGTAATATTCCTAAAGATTCATCTCTGTCACTTTGTATTACTATAGAGCACTCTTTAATAGCATTATTGACAATTAATTTACACACCATAAAGTTCACCCATTTAAAGTTTATAGTTCAACAACTGGCAGTATATATACAGACTTGTACAACCATCATCATTTTCTAATTTTAGAGTCATCACTTCCCCAAAGCACTTTATGCCCATTAGCAATCATCCCTAATCTCTTCCTTCCTTTTTTTTCCATACCCTGTCTCACCACCACTGATCTGTTATACCGTCTGTATTACATATAAAGTGTCCATGTATTTTGGGGTTACTCTGTTTCATTCTGTCACTCTCCATTTGTCGATTTTCTAACTCTCTGCCAAAACCACACTGTTTTCATTATTACAGCTTTATAGAAGATCTTCATACCTGGTACAAATTGTTACACTCAAATTCTTTAGGAGATTCAGTTTTTCTTAGGTTTCTGTCTTTCCTTATACATTTTAGAATTAGCTTGCCCATTGCATGAAAAATTCTGCTAAGATTTTAAAACTATAGGCCAATTTGAGGGAATATCCATCTTTAAAATATTAAGTGTTGCTATCCATAATGTGGTACATCTTTTCATTTATTTAGGTCCCTAATGACTTTCAAGTTTTATTCTTTTCTCTAGGTAAACCTTGTATGCCTTTTGTTAGATTTATTCCTAGAGACCTTATGTTTTTGCTGGAATTATAAATTTTACCTTTTAATTATTACATTTTAAAATGTTGATGGCCACTGTTTGGAAAGGCAATGAACTTTTGCATGTTGGTCTTAGAGCTGTATACAATAGGAGTAACGTTGCTAAACCCTTCTGTTATTGCTAATACATTGTTTTTAGATTGTTTGTGGTTTTCTGTATATGTAATCATAGTAACTGCAACTAGTGTTGGGTTTGTTCCTTTCTAGTCTTTGAAGTCTTTATTTGCTTTTCTTATTGTCTGGCTAGAGCCTTCAGCTTTAGTGATGATCAAAACATGATAGCAAGCAAATGTCCTTTTTCTGATTTTAAATGGGATGCTTCTAACTTATCATCATTAAGAATGATGTTTACTGAAGCTTTAGTAGATATCTTCATTCAAGTAAAGTAAAAATCCTCTTCCACTCAAAGTCTGCAAAGACTTTTCATGCTGAATCAAAGCTTAACTTTATCCAATTTTTTGAGGGAGGGGGTTTCTATTGAGATTATATATTGGTTTTTCTTTTTAATCTATTATGGTGGGTCACAATTCTAGATTTTCTAATGTTAAACTACTCTAACATTTCTGGGATAAACCCAACTAAGTCATGATAAATAAACTAAAAATCAACAACAACAGTGGATTTGATATTTTGTTAGCTTGTTGAGTGAGATTGGTCTATAATTTCTATTCTCAGATTGTACTTGTCTATTTTGGGTACTCAGATTATGTAGAATGATTTACAGAGTAGTTCTTATTTTTCTACTTGCTGAGTAAATCCATAAAAGATAGAAATTACCTGTTGAATGTTTAGTGATTTCCTAAATCCTATAAAATTTTCTGGAGCTGGTCTTTCCTTGTAGGAATATTTTAAATTATTGATTGCTTTAACAGTTTTAGGACTATTCAAGTTTTGTAATTCTTAAGTCAGTCTTTAAGTTATGTTTTTCTAAGAACTGTTTTATCTAGGTTTTTAAATTATTGGCATAAAATTGCTCATGTATTTTCTTTCTGCACTCTATCTGTATTTACATTCCCCTTTTAGTCATTTTGTACTCTCTTTTTTCTTAATTGGTCTTGCAAAAGGATTGTCTCTTTCATTAGTCTTTTCAAAAAGTTAAATTTTAACTTTATTGATGTTTCTATTGTACTTTTGTTTTCAATTTCATGGAATTCTCTTATTTTCATTGTTTCTTTTGTTCTCTTTGTTTATTTCTTGTTCCTTTCTAAATACTTAAGATGGATGCTTGGTTCATTTTCAGATTTTCCTATTGTACACATTATGGATGACAGATATCACTCAAAAATAGTAGTCTTGACATGTTAATTTTCATTATAATTTAGCTATACTTAAAAAATTCATTGTGATTTCTTTTTTAAAAATTTTATTGGAGTACAGTTGATTTACAAAGTTGTGCTAGTTTCTGCTGTACAGCAAAGAGAATCAGTTATACATGTACATATATCCACTCTTTTTTAGATTCTTTTCCCATATAGATCATTATAGAGTACTGAGTAGAGTTTCCTGTGCTTTATAACAGGTCTTTATTAGTTATTTATTTTATATAGTAGTATGTATATGTCAATCCCAGTCTTCCAAATTATCCCTCCTCCACCTTCATCTTTCTCTACTGGTAATCATAAGATTGTTTTCTACATCTCGGACCCTAAATAAGTTCATTTGTACCATTTTACAAGATTCTACATATAAGCGATAATCATGTATTTGTCTTTGTCTGACTTCACTCAGTGTGACAGTCTCTAGATCCATCCATGTTGGTGCAAATGGCATTATTTCATTCTTTTTTAATGGCTGAGTAATATTCCCTTGTATATATGTACTACATCTCTATTCATTCTTTGTCAGTGGATATTTAGGTTGCTTCTATTTCCTGGCTGTTGTAAACAATGCTGCAATGCATGCTGGGTGCATGTATCTTTTTGAATTATAGTTCTCTCTGGCATGCTGTGGTTCATGGGGTCACAAAGAGTCAGACATGACTGAGTGACTGAACTGAGCTGAACTGGATATATGCCCAAGAGTGAGATTGCTGGATCACATGGTAACTCTTTTTTTCTTTCTTAAGGAAATTTTTACTGTTCTCCATAGTTGCTGAACCAATTTACATTCCCACCAACAGTGTAAGAGGGTTCCCTTTTCTTCACACACTCTCCAGCATTTATTGTTTGTAGAATTTTTGACGATGGCCATTCTGACTAGTGTGAGGTGATACCTCATTGTAGTTGTAATTTGCATTTCTCTAATAATTAATGATATTGAGCATCTTTTCATGTGCTTTTTGGCTATCTAAAAAATGTCTTTGTTTCACTCTAAGATTTGATAATACCTATTTCCTCTCAACACTGAAAATATATACATACATATATATATATATATGGTATTCTATTGCCTTCTGTTTCCTGTTATTATAGTGGAACAGTCTGCTGTCTATGAAATAATCATTTCTTTGTGATATCTTTTGGCTTTAGCCACTTTAAAAAAGTTTGTCTTTGTTGCTCTATAGAGTCACTAAGAGGTGACATCTAGGCATTGATTTTCTTGTCATTTCTCCTGCTTGGGAAACTGTGCTTTCCAAAAATGTAGATTAATAGCTTTCAGCATTTCTGGAACTCCTTGATTAGCTTTATTCTCTCTTTTTGTGAATCTTACTGACATATGTTTTACTCATTTTATCCTCAGTATTTTAAATTATTCTATTTTCCAGGCCTTTTTCTTTCTGAATTTTATTTTGATTAAATTATTAACTTCTTCCTTCAAGTTGATTAATTCTTTCAAATGTGACTAATCTGCTCTTTAAATACTTTGTTTGTTCTTTCACCATTTACATATTTTTGTTTAAATATTCCATTTAGTTATTTTTCAGAACTGCCTGATCATTCCTGATAGTTTTCTGCTGCTTGTTCATGCTTCTGATTCTATGCTTTATTTCTTGAAGTACTTCAGAAGCAGCTATTCTGTATCTGACAGCTGTAACATAGATGGCTTACTTCCTTGTGTGCTTGGTGGCCTTAGCTGTGAACCAATATTTGCCCACTTATAAACTGTGGGAATCAGATGGGTTATTCTGTAGGATGTATTCCTAAGGAAATCTGGCTTGTTTCTGCTGGGACTGGGAAGCAATCTGGGGCCATTTACGCTCTCCTGGAGAGTCCTGGACTAACGCAGAATCTCAGGTTTAGTGCCCTTTCTTTGCTGTTAACTCTAGATTTAGTGTCAAAACTGCAATATAAATAACTGGCATTTTCTCTCAGCATAACCCAGTTTCTCTCCTTTACTTTTTGTTCAGCATATTTATCTGTTCACTGCTCCAAGCTCCACTTTTCACTCAGCTTTGTTCATTTGGGATGTGGGAGAGAGGAGGACTGGCCTTGGAGATTATTTTACCTATTTCTATGGAGTACAGCAGTGAACCAAAATGTCTTATTTAGGATCTAGTTGGTTTCCACCACACAGTAGCTTGTCTGCCATTGCTGCTGGAAGTGGCAGTTCTATTCTGAATCTAAGTTCAATAAATAAAACTCATGTGCTGATCATTCTGTCTTGGTTTTCCCAGCACAAGGTTCCCTATTATGATTTAAAGAGTGGTATAATTATTTTTAAATTTTCAATTTACAAATAAGGGAATTGGGTAAGTGACTCAATTCATGATAGAGGGACTAGAAACTATTTTATGCCCAATCCAGTAGACTTTTCAATAACTCCTACTACTCTTTAGACCTGATTTTAGAAGACATGTTTAATTAAATTCCGCCTGTAAGTGTTTATATTATAACCCGGTCTATAATTTTATGTTTTATGTCTGTGCATAACCAAGTCTAGATATACATGTCCATGTTTAATCTCATAAATATATAAATCAAGCCTAAATAGAAACTATTATAAATACAATTTAATCTATATAGAGGCATGACTATAAGGGAAACACTTTGGAGACCCAAAAGAAAACTATAGAATCCCAATCTTGTCTCTCTGTAATAAGCATGGCCTTTAAGATCAAAATAATTCTACACACAGAACATTTGCTTTTACTTATACACAAAAGCAAGCAATTGCTGGTAAAGATGAGAATGACTTGGATTAACTATGTTAATCCACATTATGCTATGTCTCAAGTAGTTTTTTGAAATAATCTTTCCACTAATTCATAGGGTAAAATTATAAATTATATGAATACACCAATGAAGAAAAAAATGTGGGATTCCTTGTGGACTCATCGTCTGTCCTCAGGAAATCTGTCAACATAAACAGTTGCTAGCATAGCACAAAATTAATAATGATTAATAATCTCTCTCCCAGCCCAGGGAGAGCAAGGGTGAAAACTGGAGGCAATCAGTGAAGCAGTCCTTTCAATTTAGGGCAGTCTGCTATCAGAGAACCTGGGAGGAAAGGATTAGAAATACACCCTCTGATCTACCAGCATTCCAACAAAGTTATGAATAGCTGCCACAAGTGACCTTGGGATTTTTTAAATTCCATCCGATAGTTTCTATTTTACTAATTTTGTTTAGAAGTATTTTTAAAGTTAAAATAATAATGAGTTAATATCCTAAACTTCATCTTAGATATTTCGAGGATTAAGGGTGGAGAGATAATATTTTTTTAAGTACTTTTCAGGTGACTTGGCCCTTTTCAAAAGTTTTCAGAGATTCCCTCCACCCCCCTGCCCCAGAGGTATTTAAGTGAATTATTTTTTATGTCCTTGTTGATAATGTACCTACAAGTCCACCCATGCCTCCCCACCCCGCCCACCTTTGGACTTTCCCATTCAAGTTTTAATTCTCCATTCCCTGCCCCTACCAAAAAAAACAAAAAACAAAAAAAACCAACAAACCAACATCACCCTATGCCATGTAGCTCCACTTGTCAAAACCAGGTATTGCTTTAGTCAAATGTGATACTAGTTTGAATATAGTTAGGCTGAGGCATTTTCTTTGGGGGTGGGACTGAAAACCTTATAAAATCTGTGTTGCTAAGATTGTTCACAGCACAGTGCACATCTGCTATTACTCTTGAAAAACACTAACAGATGAAGATGTTTATTAATTCAATGGGTGAGAATTGAGGGATGGAGCTTGGAGTGGCAGGGCCTGTATCACCCCTTGAATGGTGGGAGACACTAAGAGAAGTCAATTTGGAGAGAAGGGGACACAGAAGAAGATGGTTTCAACAAACCAAGTCTGTAACTGGCATCTCCAGAGTCAATTTCTAGTTTTTTTTTCCTTCCAGTTTGAGATTTAATTAACCTACAGCACTGTATAAGGTGTAGAGCATAATGAATCAACTTACATGTACATCATGAAATGATGACCACAATAAGTGTAGAGAACAGTCATCATCTCATATACATACATAATTTTGTATGTATATAAATAAATATACAAAATATTAAAAAATATTTTCCTTGTGATGGTAACTCACAGGATTTACTCTGTTAACAACTCTACTTCTAATGATTATTAATTGATTAATAATTTGTAAATGATTATTAATTTAGTGAATTTTTCAGGGCTTTTGTTTCTTCTTTTCAACTTCTACCTTATATAGTAGCATGGAACTTCATAGGAGATACGTTTTTTCCCTACACCAGGGGATCTTCCCCACTCGGCTCAAACCTGTGTCTCTTTGTCTCTTGGATTGGCAGGCGTGTTCTTTACCACTAGCGCCACCTGGGAAGTCCACTTATATTACACATACTTTCAAATACAGGCTTCCAGGGTGGCTCAGTGGTAAAGAATGCCTAAATGCAGGAGACTCTGGGTCAGGAAGATCCCCTGGAGAAGGAAATGGCACCCCACTCCAGTGTTCTTGCCTGGGAAATCCCATGGACAGAGGAGCCTAGCAGGCTGCTGTCCATGGGGTCACAAAACAGTGTAACAGGACTTAGCGACTAAATAACAACAAGATCTTTCAAATCTGCTCTAAAGCTTAAGTGTGAAATTACTGATTTATTTTTACCTGAAAAATCTAACAAGCCCTCCCCACTCCCAGGGGAGTGGTCCTTGTATGTGGGTGTGAAAGAGTACTCCAACCAATTCGCTGTGCCTGGAGGGTTTTAAAATGAGATACCATCAACTTAAACATCCTGTGCGTTATAAGTTGCCTTGTATTACTATTATTTTTAATAGCAATGATAGTTTCACTTGTTAAGGAAATCAGCCAATTCTGACTTAACAATGGGAGTAGCTGGTATCTCGTAACACAAGTTGGAGAAGGCAATGGCACCCCACTCCAGTGTTCTTGCCTGGAGAATCCCAGGGACGGCGGAGCCTGGAAGGCTGCAGTCCACGGGGTCACTGAGGGTCGGACACGACTGAGCGACTTCACTTCCACTTTTCACTTTCATGCATTGGAGAAGGAAATGGCAACCCACTCCAGTGTTCTTGCCTGGAGAATCCCAGGGACGGGGGAGCCTGGTGGGCTGCCGTCTATGGGGTCGCACAGAGTCAGACTGAAGCAACTTAGCAGCAGCATAACACAATCATTTCTGATTGCCTGAGGAGATGTTAAATCTCTGGAGTCAGAAGTTAGGGCAGTGAGAGAAGCTGGTTACCCCTGGAGCCCAGTGGGAAGCAGGTGACAGTTGGCATTTTCTCAGGAGAGCCAGTTTACTCATTATTTCAGTGTTTGTGTGTGTGAACACCTTCAAAGCAAAATTAATTTCCCTTTTGGATTACTTAGGATATTATTTTTAATGCTGAAGTTTTCCACATCATCCTGAGCACCTTTTTTCCCCTTCAGAATGATTAAGTAAAGAAAAAAGTCACATGATTATTTCTAGCAGCACATAAAAAGTAAGATTTTGAGACATTTTATTTATTATTTCCTGTGATTTTGTGTAGATATTCTGTGATGCATGTCCTCCAGGGAGGACAAAAAAATGAAACAAAAACATTTAGTGTTATGTACTAAAATGAAATTTGTTTTATTGGAATGAGGTGGTGAAGCTCTGCTCAAAATCTCCAAAAATGAAATTCCACCTACTTCTGTCTACAGCCAAGCTCTCCAGCCTCCGAGTGGCAGACCCATAAGTCCTGTCAAATCAGCAGTGGCATTAGATCAGAAGGAAAGCGTGCAATAAATGGAACGTACTTGAATCATTCCAAAACCCTTCCCCGCCCCAACTCCTGGTCCATGGGAAAAATGTCTCCCGAGAAATCAGTTCGTGGTGCCCAAAAGGTTGGGAACCACTGGTCTAAAAAAGTCCTAAACCACTAAAACCTAAATCTTGCTAATCAAGAATAAGCTCAGAATATCAAGGTCACTCTGGACCTGCCTGAAGTCCTGTCTATTTCATGTCTGTTGCCCCATCTCTGGTCTGTGAGGGAATGGAGGGACAAAAGGCCTTTCTTCGTCTATCCAGCTGCTCCCACTCCTGCCAGAGCATCTCTGGGCTGTGCCTAGGGGACAAGAGGCAAGTCAGAGGAGCATGAAATCAGCCCGTTTCCGCTCCCTCTTCTTACCGCCCATCAAGACCTCCAATTCCCAGTGGTTGGAGGAGCTTCAGACCTGTCTAGGTCCCCTTGGCCAGCTGCACATGGGCAGCCTCTCGAGAAGAACACATTCGGAGCTTCCAGACATTAGTGTCACATCCTCAGCACTAAACTTTTAGGTGATCTGCCAAGCTTTAGGCATGTTTGGGGAGAGTTTTGCTGTCACTTCCTTAGGAAGGGCTTACTAGAAGTGGGCTTTTAATATCCTTACAAGCAGCTGTGTTTAAGATGAGTTTAATAAGTTATTGTTAATACATAATTATTAAGTAATTAAATAAATTATTCAGTAACTCTAGATAAGATGCACTTTGACAGTAAAGGGTGGAAAATAATGTTTCAACTTTATTTTTTTAATTTTATATTGGAGTATACTTAACAATGTTGTGTTTCAGGTGTACATCAAAGTGATTTAGTCATACATATACATGTATCTATTCTTTTTCAAGTTATTTTCCCATTTATGTTATTATAGAGTATTGAGCAGAGTTCCCTGTGCTATACAGGAGGTCCTTGTTGGTTATCTATTTTAAACATAGCAGAGTGTACATGTCAATCCCAACCTCCCAATCTATCCCTGACCCCAACCTTTCCCACCTGGTAACTATAAGTTCGTTCTCAAAGTCTGTGAGTCTGTTTCTGTTTTGTAAATAAGTTCGATTGTCTAATTTTTTTTATATTCACATATAAGCAATATTATATGATATGTCTTTCTGTGTCTGACTTCACTCAGTATGATAATCTCCAGGTATGTTGCTGCGAATGGCATTATTTCATTCTTTTTAATAGCTGAGTAATATTCCATTGTATATAGGTACTACATCTTCTTTATCCATTCAGCTGCTGATGGACATTTAGGTTGCTTTCATGTCTTAGCTACTGTAAACAGCACTGCTATGAACAAGAATGTATCCTTTCTAACCATGTTTTTCTCTGGATATATGCCCAGGAGTGGGATTGCTGGATCATATTATTGTATTTTTAGTTTCTGAAGGAGCCTCCGTACGAATATTTCAACTTTAATACTATGTAAGGTTGTGTATGAGTGAATTCAAGAGAAAGGTTCTGATGAAACAGATTAATCTTAAAAATAAGGCCCACTAAGGGCAAAGTACATACAGGGAAGTTGTCCGGATTGGAGAAGTGGCAGTGCAATTCCTTTTTATGAGGTTTAGTGGTATGAGCTTCTTTGGGACTATCTATATGTTTTTAGGTTAGATGAAAAAGTAGCAACTTAGGAAAGCAAATGGATCTTTGCTCTTCAGTTCCGTTCAGTCTCCCAGTCATATCCAACTCTTTGCAACCCCACGGACTGTGGCATGCCAGGCTTCCCTGTCCATCACCAACTCCCAGAGCTCTTAGAATGGCAAATAAGCTTTGCTCTTGGAATGGCAAACAAGCTTCTCCCCTCTTTTAAACTGAGAACCAGCAGGCAAAGATCATTGTTCAGTTCAGTTCAGTCGCTCAGTCGTGTCCGACTCTTTGTGACCCTATGAATCGCAGCACACCAGGCCTCCCTGTCCATCATCAACTCTCGGAGTTTACTCAAACTCATGTCCATCGAGTTGGTAATGCCATCCAGCCATCTCATCCTCTGTCGTTCCCTTCTCCTCTTGCCCCCAATCCCTCCCAGCATCAGAGTCTTTTCCAATGAGTCAACTCTTCGCATGAGGTGGCCAAAGTACTGGAGTTTCAGCTTTAGCATCGGTCCTTCCAGTGAACACCCAGGACTGATCTCCTTTAGGATGGACTGGTTGGATCTCCTTGCAGTCCACGGGACTCTCAAGAGTCTTCTCCAACACCACAGTTCAAAAACATCAATTCTACGGCGCTCAGCTTTCTTCACAGTCCAACTCTCATATTCATATATGACCACTGGAAAAACCATAGCCTTGACTAGACGGACCTTTGTTGGCAAAGCAATGTCTCTGCTTTTTGATATGCTATCTAGGTTGGTCATAACTTTCCTTCCAAGGAGTAAGTGTCTTTTAATTTCATGGCTGCAATCACCATCTGCAGTGATTTTGGAGCCCCCAGAAATAAAGTCTGACATTGTTTCCACTGCTTCCCCATCTATTTCCCATGAAGTGATGGGACCAGATGCCATGATCTTAGTTTTTGAATGTTGAGCTTTAAGCCAACTTTTCCACTCTCCTCTTTCACTTTCATCAAGAGGCTTTTTAGTTCCTCTTAAGTGCTGCACTCAATATGCCAGCAAATTTGGAGAACTCAGCAGTGGCCACAGGACTGGAAAAGGTCAGTTTTCATTCCAGTCCCAAAGAAAGGCAATGCCAAAGAATGCTCAAACTACTGCACAATTGCACTCATCTCACACGCTAGTAAAGTAATGCTCAAAATTCTCCAAGCCAGGCTTCAGCAATACATGAATCGTGAACTTCCAGATGTTCAAGCTGGTTTTAGAAAAGGCAGAGGAACCAGAGATCAAATTGCCAACATCCGCTGGATCATGGAAAAAGCAAGAGAGTTCCAGAAAAACATCTATTTCTGCTTTATTGACTATGCCAAAGCCTTTGACTGTGTGGATCACAATCAACTGTGGAAAATTCTGAAAGAGATGGGAATACCAGACCACCTGACCTGCCTCTTGAGAAACCTATATGCAGGTCAGGAAGCAACAGTTAGAACTGGTCATGGAACAACAGACTAGTTCCAAAAAGGAAAAGGAGTACGTCAAGGCTGTATATTGTCACCCTGCTTATTTAACTTCTTTGCAGAGTACATCATGAGAAATGCTGGGCTGGAAGAAGCACGAGCTGGAATCAAGATTGCCGGGAGGAATATCAATAACCTCAGATATGCAGATGACACCACTGTTATGGCAGAAAGATCACTGTTACTAGAGAAAAACATAAGGTTTTATAGAAACTTCCTCAGAGAGCTTTGATGGACAAGTCCTGGAAAGCTCCATATTTAAACCAGGACCTACATAAGCCCAGTGTGTGTGTGTGCTGTTACTTCAGTTGTGTCCGACTCTTTGTGACCCTACGGACAGTAGCCCTCCAGGCTCCTCTGTCCATGGTATTCTCCAGGCAAGAGTACTAGAGTGGGTTGCCATGCCCTCCTCTGGGGGATCTTCCTGGACCAGGGATGGAACTCCCATCTTTTACATCTCCTGCACTGGCAGGTGGGTTCTTTACTGCTGAGCTACTGGGAAAGCCCCAGAGAGAGACTCAGTGACTGAGAACAGCTAAGTGTTAGTGAGGTACTTTTCTGTACCTGGACACATGTATTTCTTTAGTCCTAGCTTTATAAGAAGTATACTTAAAATGTAGTGTATGTTTTATTATATGGCTTTTAATTAAAGAGTGCTTCTTTATGTTTGTATTTACATGATACAATGAGGTTTTATTTTATAGGAAAAAATAATAATTGTTCTTTGGCGAGGTTCAAACATGCCATAAGAAGTCCTAACCAGACTCATACCACCCAGCATGGGCATCCACCAGGCAGAATTCAAACTTCATGGTGTGTCAAATGATACAAGACATGGGAATAAAGTGAACAGTTTAAGGAGCATTTATTATTACATTTACTTGGGAGATCTTTCCTGAGCATCTCTATTCATTCTGCTCCATCTCAAAGGCCAAGATTCCTTACCACATCCCAGAAACCAAAGGGGATGAATAAATCTAGACAAAACACTTCATCTAAGTCTAAAGAAATCCACCTCAAATTTTATGAAATTTTTGTGTGGGGCCCTGTATTTTTGTTCTTCAATGTAAATCATTCTCAACCCCACTGAGACTTAGAATAAAGGAGATAAGGTAGAAAGAAAAAAAGAATCAGAAATTCCAAAGTAAAAGAATTGCTTGCATACAATCAGGCAAAAACCAGGGAGCCAAAAATTAATGTTTTCCTGTAAGGGATGTAGGATGACTAGCTGGGCTATTAAATGGATACTGGAGGGTGCAGAAAGGGCCATAAGAAGGATTTATTGTTGTTGGGAGAGTTTTCACCTAGCATTTCCTGACTTTTGTGCTTTCAACTTTATAGTCAGATATTCCACTCTGGCAGTTAAAAAAAAAAGCTTATGTGATAAAAGTAACACTATGAAGAAATGAGTTGTTCAGTCACTAAGTCATGTCCAACTCTTTGAAGCCCCATGAACTGCAGCATACTAGGCTTCCCTGTCCTTCTCTATCTCCCAGAGTTTGCTCAAACTCATGTCCATTGAGCTGATGATGCCATCCAACCATCTCATCCTCTGTTGTCCCCTTCTCCTCTTGTCCTCAAGCTTTACCAGCATCAGGATCTTTTCCAGTGAGCTGGCTCTTCGCATCAGGTGGCCAAAGTATTGTAGTTTCAGCTTCACCATCAGATCTTCTAATGAATAGTCAGGGTTGATTTCCTTTAGGATTGACTTGTTTGATCTCCTTGCTGACCAAGGACTCTCAAGAGTCTTCTCCAACACCACAGTTCAAAAGCATCAATTCTTCAGCACTCAGCCTTTTTAATGGTCCAACTCTCACATCTGCACATGACTACTGGAAAAACCATAGCTTTGACTATGTGGACCTTTCTCAGCAAAGTGATGTCTCTGCTTTTTAATATACTGTCTAGGTTTGTCATGGCGATTATTCCAAGGAACAAGTGTCTATTTTAATTTTGTGGCTGCAGTCAGCATCTACAGTTATTTTGGAGCCCAAGAAAATAGAATGTCACTGTTTCCACTTTTTCCCCCATTTATTTGCCATGAAGTGATGGGACCAGATGCCATGATCTTTGTTTTTGAAATATTGAGTTTTAAGCCAGCTTTTTCACTCTCCTCTTTAACTTTCATCAAGAGGCTCTTTAGTTCCTCTTTGCTTTCTGCCATAAGGGTAGTGTCATCCACATATCTGAGGTTGTTGATATTTCTCCCAGCAATTTTGATTCAAGCTTGTGAGTCTTCCAGCCCAGAATTTCACATGATGTACTCTGTATATAAGTTAAATAAGCACAGTGACAATATACAGCCTTGATGTACTCCTTTCCTGATTTTGAACCAGTCTGTTGTTCCATGTCCAGGTCTAACTGTTGCTTCTTGTCCTGCTTACAGGTTTCTCAGAAGACAGGTAAGGTTGTCTGGTATTCCCCTCTCTTTAAGAATTTTCCACAGTTTGTTGTGATCCATGTAGTCAAAGACTTAGCATAGTTAATGATGCAGAAATAGATGTTTTTTGGAATTCCCTTGGTTTTTTTTTATGATCCAGTAGATGTTGGCAATTTGATCTCTGGTTCCTTTGCCTTTTCTAAATCTCGCTTGTACATCTGGAAGTTCTCGGTTCATGTACTCTTGAAGTCTAGCTTGAAGGTTTTTGAGCATAGCCTTACTAGCATGTGAAAGTGAAGTCGCTCAGTCATGTCTGACTCTTTGCGACCCCAAGGACTGTAGCCTACCAGGTTCCTCCATACATGGGATTTTCCAGGCAAGAATACTGGCATGGGTTGCCATTTCCTTCTCCAACTAGCATGTGAAATGAGTGCAACTGTATGGTAGTTTGAACATTCTTTGGTATTGCCTTTCTTTGGGATTGGAATGAAACTGACCTTTTCCAGTCCTGTGGCCACTGCTGAGTTTTCCAAATTTGCTGGTATATTGAGTGCAGCACTTTCACAGCATCATCTTTCAGGATTTGAAATAGCTCAGCTGGTTTCATCACCTCCACTAGCTTTCTTCATAGCAATGCTTTCTAAGGCCCACTTAACTTCACACTCTAGGATGTCTGGCATGAGGAAATGAGAGAAGAGGTGAATTAGGTTGATTTGAAGGAAAATGTTTCAGAAGAGAGGAATACATACATTCAATTATGTTTTTGAGATGATGGCTAAAAGGCAGTAAGAGTTCCAAGCCCAATGGTTGGGACCAGCAATGATTTCGAGTCAGATGCTTGGACGATTTATAACAGTAATCTCTAGGCAAGAGAAGTTCTTGAAGGAATCTAGTACAGTGTCAAAGAAGATAAATCCAGTGCTTAGCTATGAACATATTATAAGATTATCCTATGATTCATGTGATGGAATTAATAGCAGTTTCCTAAGCCAAAATTTAGTCTAGAATATGTGCCTCTCTAGCAAATAGAGTGGTTAGTAGTTGTTATAATGATTCTAACTCTGAACTAGTGTGGTCAGTATAAAAAGTGACTGCTACAATCTGTGAGCAGTTTGCTTTACAGACAGATGAAGTCACAAACATAAAATAAAGTTCTGGATTATTTCTTGTATCTTTTCACATTAATATCTCACATATATTTTAACAACTTGAAAAAAAGTATCAGAAATATAGGGTTTAGAAAGAATTGCACAGAATCTCTCTCCCAACCCCGTCTACAGCTTTAGTAACCCTAAGAAGACATCCTGACTAAATAGTGAACTTATTTTCAGAGAAGAAATTTACAAGATAGAAGCAATAGCTACTTTCCCAAGTCATCCTGTTTCCACCTCTACCTGCCCCATTATAAAAAGCATCTATCCTCTGAACACTTTATTATCCAAAGTCAATAGACAACTGAATTATGAACCCAGGAGCTTTAGCGAGTTCTTCATACAAACCACCTACTTCAGACACCCAGGTAACAGTGAGCACCCATTTTCTTCAGGTCATCAGTCAGCATAATACTGCTAAGGTGCATTTTAAATTGATAATGTTTTAGAGAATAACAAAACAACAAATAAATGTATTTTTTATGTTTTCCTATGTGTTAAACATTAAGTAAAGGGTTTATTTTTATTTTATTTGAAGGATAATAAGGATATTTATTTTATTTGAAGGATAATTTTATTTGAAGGCTTTACACTGTTACGTTGGTTTCTGCCATACAACACCCTGGATGAGTCATAACCATATATGTATGTATGTATGTATGTATGTATGTATATATCCCCTCCCTCTTGGGCTCCCCCCTTCCTCTATCTTCCCCCCTATCCCCTCTAGGTTTTCACAGAGCACCAGGCTGGGCTCCTTGTGTTATACAGCAGCCTCCTACTAGCTAGCTGTTTTGCACATGGTAGTAAATATACGTCAATGCTCAATTTGCCCCACTCTCCTCTTCTCTCACTGTATCTACAAGTCCATTCTCTACATCTGTTTCCATTAATTCCCTGAAGATAGATTCATCAGTCCACTTTTCTAGATTCCATATATATGCTTTAATATATGATATTTGTTTTTCTCTTTCAACTTACTTCACTCTGTATAACAGGCTCTAGGCTCATTGACCTCACTAGAACTGACTCAAATGTGTTCCTTTTTATGGCTAATATTCCACTGTATATACATATCACAACTTCTTTATCCGTTTATCTGTTGATGGACATCTAGGTTGCTTTCATGTCCTGCTTATTGTAAATATAAGCAAAGGGGTTTTAAAGAAATAAGACAACAACTGTAAACTCTGTGAACAGGGACTGTGCCTTATGCTATCTTACAGGGAATAGATACGCATGAATGAGTTCATTTACTCTCCACCATCTTATGAGGAAAGAAGGGCAGGTACCTTCCTCCTAATCGTTAAAGGAGGATGCCGATAAACGGATGTTAAGTGACTTGCTGAGAGTGGTGGACAGCATCAGCTCTAGGGAGGTGTACCAGGGAGACAGGGTCCAGTGTGGCCCTTCTCCTGAGTGAACACTTGGCAGCTTGTCCTTATGCTTAGCAGGAACCATGATTAAGTTCAGAACAGGTAGACTCAATACTGGCCGACTCTCCTGAACCAACTACTGAGTGATGAGGAATCTCTTAGGTCACTTTGATCTGAATCAGTCCATTCTCATACTACCATCTATTTTTTCTATCAGAAAAAATTGCTTTACTCAATATTATTTACAGACACTATTGCCAGTAGTTGCCACATATTTGCTATTCACTACTGGCTAGGCTCTCTGCTAAGCGGTTGACATATAATAGCTCCTTTAATTCTTATCTCAACACTATCTCAAACATCATGCCCATTTCAAAGATAAGAAAATGGAGGTTCAATGAGGTCATGTGACTTGTCCAACATCAAGGAATTAAAGCTAGAGCTACTAAATTTCATGGTTCGTAATGTGTCTTCCTCGCTATATTTCTTAGCTGTTCTATGATGTGAGTAATCAGCTGATGGTGCAGACATGTTTTAATACTGTGAGTGCATTTCTAGACACTTTTATTTCTTAAAGGAAACAGATGCCTCTTTGAATAATGAAGACTGAGGAAAAGGGAGGAAATCCACTTGTTGGGAGGCATGTTCCATCCAAACTAATGTGATAAAAAAGGGAGACAGATAAAAATGTATCACATTCATGAATAGAGAGCCATGAAACTGAATTAACTGGATGACTACTGACTGAACCAATAAAGGGATGCAGCTAATGAAAACACCCAGCAGGACTCCTAAAATTCACTCACCGTTCACATTCTAGACATCCTATGTTATCTCATTTTAGGTAGTGATATTTCTCACCTTTTCAGAAAAAAACTGCTTGCTCCACCTAGTTCCTTAGGCTACAGCAATGTTTCTCAACCTTATTTTTTTTTTCATTATCGCTCCCTCAAAAAGAAGAAAATAATTTAAATACTCCTTTATAGAGAAATGAAATACTGGGATAAGATCTGTTGGGTAGGGCTGAGTTTTAATATCTAAGACATTTTTGCACGGTTGAAAATGTTTGGGTTATAAAGCTACTTGAACCTTTCTCCATCATAAATACATGCTATGACTTCTAAACTGCAAGGGATTATGTCTAAATAACAAGCACTCAGGAAATGCATGTGGATGGTTGGCAAAGCATTTCATGGGTGTCTCATTAACTCCAGTGTACAGCAAGTCAGTCCACTTGATCTATAGCTCCTGTGAACCATAAGGCCGTTTGTTCAGCAGCACAGGCTGCTCAGATGGTGGC
This sequence comes from Oryx dammah, assembly GCF_014754425.2. Taxonomy (NCBI): domain Eukaryota; kingdom Metazoa; phylum Chordata; class Mammalia; order Artiodactyla; family Bovidae; genus Oryx; species Oryx dammah. Next base: position 16,414,390 of record NW_024070202.1, on the reverse strand, counting down.
CATGAGGAATATAAATTCAGGTGTCTGGACTGAAATCTCAGCTCCACCACTTCTCAGCAACGAGACTTCATATTTTTTTAAAAAATTATTTATTTATTTATTTGGCTGTGCTGGGCCTTAGTTGTGGCATGTGGGATCTAGTTCCCTGATCAAGGAACAAACTCAGGCCTCCTACATTAGAAGGGCAGAGTCTTAGCCACGGGACCACCAGGGAAGTCCCAGCAATGAGATTCTCACCAATCATCTAACCCAGTGGTCCTCAATTAGGGACACTGTCTGGAGACATTTTTGATGATCATAACTGGGGGCGGGGTGCAGGGCGGAAGACTACTGTTATCTGATGGGTAGAGGCAAGGGATGGGGCTAAACAGCCCATAAAGTACATACCAACCCCTCACAACGGAGAATTATCCAGTCCGAAATGTCAACTGTTAGGTTTGTTTCCAGCAGAGGAAACTCTGCTTTAACCTCTCTGTTGATCATTTTTGTTACTGTGCCAATGGTGTTCATTCCTTAACAGCCATTTCCAATCCATCTCCTTGCTGCCTCCTGAAAGAGGCTTGCATGCTCTGTTGTGTGTGTCTTTGTAAACCCCAAGTACTATATAGCCCTTGGGGCTCCTCTGTTCATGGGACTGCCCAGGCAGGAATACTGGGCTGGGTTGCCATTTCCTCCTCCATGGGATCTTTCTGACCCAGGGATCAAACCCACACCTCCTGCATTGGCAGGCCGATTCTTTACCACTGAGCCACCTGGGAAGCCCAGCAGAAGAGGCTGGAAACACTAACCACTTATTTAGCCAGGCTTCCTTGCCTTGCCTCTAAGGACAGCCTGGGGGCACAGTTCTGCCCAGTCAGGTTCAAGTGGAAATGTATTAGAGATTAGACAAGTGTCATCCCCTTCTTATCCACTTCCTGCCTCAAACACGGAAGCAATATATAGAGTTGTAGCCATTTTCTTGCTATCACCAGGAAAAGGCAAGAGACTCAAAGTGGGGATGACCTCAATATCATTGAGGCCGAGAACCAATGCTGTATCACCTCTTGTACTTCTTGTTTTGTCAGAATATATAACTCATATTTGTTTAAACATTCTTGTTATATTCAAACTTAAAATTAGGCTAATAATAGGATTTTTTTCTACTAATTTTTATTGAGGGGCTTTCCTCGTGGCTCAGACAGTAAAGAATTTGCCTGCAATGCAGGAGACCCGGGTATGATCCCTGGGTTGGAAAGATCCCCTGGAGAAGGCAATGGCCCCCCCCCCCCCGCAGTACTCTTGCCTGGAGAATCCCATGGTAAGAGGAGCCTGGCGAGCTACAGTCCATGGCGTCACAAAGAGTCGGACACGACTGAGCAACAAACTTGAATGACAGGGTTTTTCCCCACTAACTTTTATTGAGGTAAAATATATAATAAAATATGTTGTTTTGACCATTTTAAGTGTACAGTGGAGTGGTATCAGCTACATTCACAACGTTATGGAACTGTCACGTCTAGTTACAGTCTTTATCAACACCCGAGACAAAAACTCTGCTCACTGAGCAAGAACTGCCAGCCACCTTCTCCCCAGCCTCACATCCCTGCTGACCTCTCAGCCACTTACTGTTTTTATGAAAGAATCTATTCTGGACAGTTCATATACATGTAATAGTGCAATATTGTTCCACAAGGCTCATTTCACCTCAGATAAGGTTTACACCTTTCATTCATGTTGTAGCAGATAGCAGCACTTCATTCCTTTCACGGCCGGGTGATATTCCAATGTTTTCATCATTTTGTTCAGCCATTCATCTGTTGATAGGAGCCTGAGTTGTTTCCATCTTTTGGCAATGATAAGGTTTTAAAAGATTCAATAAAATAATATACCTAAAGCACTTAGAACAGTGCTTGATACCTAAGAAGAACTTAGCAAATGTAAGCTAAAATTATACCTGCTATTACCATATACCATCAGGTTACATCCATTCTGTCAACTGTCTTTTGTCCAAGGGGGAATGGACAAGTATATATGAGCACTGGCATGAAACAATGATCAGAACCTACTGTACAATTCGAAGCGAATGATACTCTCACGGATCTGTGACTATGTGCAGGTGTGATGGACAACAACCCACTTTCATTGAGCCATTCATCCTTCCTTGTTGTTATTCAGTCGATCAGTCGTGTCCAACTCTTTGCAACCCAATAGACTGCAGCACACCAGGCTTCCCTGACCTTCACCATCTCCTGGAGCTTGCTCAAACTCATGTTCATTGAGTCAGTGATGCCATTCAACCATCTTGTCCTCTGTTGTCCCTTTTCCTCCTGTCTTCAATCTTTCCCAGCATCAGGGTCTTTTTTAATGAGTCATCTCTTTGCATCAGGTGGCCAAAATATTGGAGTTTCAGCATCAATCCCTCCAATGAATATTGAGGATTGATTTCCTTTAGGATTGACTGGTTTGATCTCCTTGCAGTCCAAGGGACTCTCAAGAGTCTTCTCCAACACCACAGTTCAAAAGCACCGGTTCTTTGGTGTTCAGCTTTACTTACAGTCCAGTTCTCACATCCATCCAGTAGTAACTGCAAAAAACACAGCTTTATACAGACCCTTTTGGCAAATCAATGTCTCCGCTTTTTAATATGCTGGATAGGTTTTGCATAGCTATTCTCCCAAGGAGCAAGCATGTTTTAATTTCATGGCTGCAGTCATGCATCTGTCCATTCAGAATTTACTGAGCCTATCTTATGGGGGAAATTCTGTGCTTCAAACCTAAGCTGGAGTGATGCATAATTGATGTATTTAAAAATACAAAGAAGAAAAAGAGGTGCTTAATAAACATTTCTGGTAATGATAGACTAGTTCTACACTCAATCATGAGCTTCAAAAATGTCTCTAGGACTGGCATGTGTTATATCAATGAAATAGACACCTGCCTTATGAAGTCCTCATCCTGCTAAATACATTTTTTAATGGATATTATAACTATTGTTGACTTTCATCCTTTGCACCTAATGTCTCATTTGAGAAGGTACAAAACAAAAACTCCATACAGTTACTGTCATAGGTGGTACCAGGGAGAGTGAGAAAAACAAATTTCTGTCTCCAAGTAACTTGGATAGGTAGGGAGTAGAGATGTGGGCAGAGCAGGCCAATGTTTTAGCTGGTGGGAGATATAGTTTGGGAAGAGGCTCTGGGGCTGGGAGGGGGCTTATACTGAAGAGCACGTGAAAATGAGGAGGAGGAAAAAGTGTGGAGGAAGAAATGACAATAAATCGGATGACGGTGGTGATAGCAGGTCTTACTTGGGCACTGCAGACCTTTTGGATGAGTGTGGATGGTTGACATTTAAGATGACCTACTGGAATGTTTGGAAGTGAGGCATTCAAGGAGCTCCCACCATGTGTAATGTTTCCTATAAAGTGATTATCAGCCCTGGTGTAATTTACAATGTATTTAAGAGAGTCAAGATTCACCCCCACAATATCATCAGAAAGCAAGTGGAAGAAATAGAAAATAAGAATGCCATTGAGGTTCTGAGATGTACGAGAACTCCATGCATAGAGAACTTTCAGGAGGGGGCTAGAAACTGAGCTGCACTGAGTAGTTTTGTTTTTTTTTTTAATTATTTATTTTATATTGGCATATAGCTGATGAACAGTGTTGTGATAGTTTCAGGTCAACAGCAAAGGGAATTGGCCATACATATACATGGATGCATTCTCCCCTCCCATTCAGGCGGCCACATAATACTGAGCAGAGTTCCCTGTGCTGTACAATAGGTCCTTATTGGTTATCCATTTTAAAGATAGCAGGACATCTCAAACTCCCTAACTATCTCTTCCTCTCATCTTCCCCAACTGGGAACCATGAGTTTGTTCTCTAAGTGCGTGAGTCTGTTTCTGTTTTGTAAATAAGTTCATTTGTATCATTTCTTTTTAGATTCTGAATATAAGGGGTGTCATATGACATTGCTCCTCCCTCTAGCCTTACTGCACTCACTATGCTACTCTCTAGGCACACCCATGTTGCTGAAATGGCATTATCAGCATGCTTACAGGCGGAAGAGAAGACCGAAAGGGAATAGCATCGGTAGAGGACCCACAGGGCACTGGAAAGGAGGTGGGCGGCTGAGCAGGCAGTGACGAGGGAGGTGGGCCTGGGTGGACCCCCACAGGAAATAAGGCTCAGTGGGAGAGTGGTGCCCAGGAAGAGAGAGGCCGTGAAACCGCTTATTGTTAGGTCCCTCACAAGAGATCCAGGGGCCTCCCCGGTGGCTCAGCCAGTAAAGAATCTGCCTGCAGTGCCGAAGACACAGAAGATGTGGGTTGGATTAATCCCTGAGTTGGGAAGATCCCCTGGAGGAGGGCATGGCAACCCACTCTGGTACTCTCCTGGAGAACCCCCCAAGGACAGAGGAGCCTGGTAGGCTACAATCTATAGGGTCGCAAAGAGTCACAACTGAGCGACTAAACACAGCACAAGAGAACACAGCTTCATTTCTGCATGCTGGACACTCTCATTCCGTTCACTACCCCCTCCCCTGCCTACTTCTCTCATATCTTCTTGTGTTTCATCTTACACACTCTAGGCAAGGGGAAAATAAAAATAGCTCCCACCAAATTTTCCTGGGTTCCTCTGAATAACTCCCACACACCCTCCCAGTCACTCTTGCCAGGAGTTTCATTTAAATTGGCTTACTTGCCCGTCATTAGCTGATGACCTAACCTGTCACTGGCTCTTGAGGAGATACTGTGGTTGCTGTCAGCTAAGTTACATTCTGGAATGAAAAGTGGTGGCCTTCCAACCTCTTCTGTCTTTTGTTCTGTCGAGTGCTGGGTACATTTCTTGCACTTGGTACCTAACAAGTGTGACAAAGCAGGCCTGGGCTGAGGGATCTGGCATCAGATCCACGACAAAGGCAGCGAGCCCAGCGGTCTCCGACCTGCAGGGTGGAGAGATTGCCCTGGGAAATGAGGCTCTTATCACAATCTACGTGAAAAAAGAAATTGTGCCTCCAGTGTATCTCCATGAACACTCGAAAACCCACATGGAAATAACCTACACCCAGGAGACTAGTGCTTTGCTTAATCAGGGTTTTATTCCTACAATCACTCTCCAATAGGTGTACATTGCTAAGCATAGAAACTTAAGGTCACGTAAAATTACTAGGGTGGTAAACCTAAGATGAGCAGAGAGAGTTTCGGGAGATAGTCTTTCAATTAGAGGGAAAAAAGAAACTGTTGACCCTTGATACTCATTTTACACAACGTTTTAGTCAAGAATAGGAAGGTAATAAAGATTAAGGACTTTGTTTCAAATTGAATTTGGGAGACTATTTTTGCCCAAAAGCTTGTCTAATGGAAGATTTTATTACTTCCTGATGTTATAAAGTATTTGCAAGTTGTTATTTAGACAACAGAAACAGAATTGTGTTAACCAACATAACAGGGATTTTTGCCTTTTGCTTTTTATAAACTAAATGCAAGTTTTAAGAGATTGGCTACTATTATTTTCTCCATCTGTTGAAAATGATGTATGTCTTCATCTTTGCAAAGGGAGAAGGGAGTATCCATAAAAATGAGGAACTTTAGAGATTGTAATAATTAATGTGGTGACCAAACTGGTTAGAAATGTAATTGATTAATAACGTACAGTCATTATAATCCATTATAGAAATTAAGAAGGTGAATTTATGCAGTAAACTGGCTACCAAGTGAATGGACCAGTTAAAGAATATTTTAGAATCTGCTTTGATTACATGAAAAATCAACATGATGGTCTTTCCTCAGATAATTATTTCTCTTCTAAAGTAAAATGAGCTTGTCCTTCAAGAATGTGTAAGAGTTAATATTTCCAAAGTCTTCAGTGAGGTTAGGTTACATAAAAACAAAATGCCACAACCCATTAAAAAAGCAGGCATTCAATTTTTATGGTGTATGTTTCAATCTACACAGATCTATGATTTAAGAAGAGCCATGTAATTTAATTAGCAGTAATCAATGTTGATTTAATGGAAGACAGAAGAAAGTTCCAGCTCTGTGTACATTAAGGGAAACTGAAATATAAAACCTGAGTTATGACAGATGGACTCACAGTCACTTAAACTCCCCAAATTTAATCTAAAGACTTAATCAACAATGTCTGAAACAGGTGATAATAAACACAAAAAATTCTTTTGGTATTTATTACATTTTGTATCCAATACTAAGAAGTATTAGTACTCCTGATACAGCTAACCAAACCAAAGGTAGATTTCTACTTTCAAAAAATTTAAGAGCTAAATTATGTAGGATACAAGATAAGTTTAAGGCCATTAAGAAATTTAGCATATTCTAGTACAAACATCTAGAAGGATGCTTAAAGTCTTCCAAAAGACACTCAAAGGCAAATTCTACTGTAGATGAAAAATAGCATCATACATTTCCTTGGATCAATGGTGATTCCATCATGTGTCCATTCAACCAACTTGTACTGACTGCACACACTATGTCAGCATCATGTTAACCATGGTAGTACATGAATGTCAGGGTCCACTCACAGAGCTATGCAGTAGACAAGTGAAGCAACAATTATAATACTGTGGCTCAAGAACCTTGAAAGAAGAGTACAGAGGAGAGTGTACTGTGTATACGACCCATGGCAGGACCATGTCAGGAAATCCAGTCCCGCTTAGGAAGAATGAGGAAAGGCTGCCAGAGGAGGTGCTCCCTGATTGAAACCTTGTAAAAACATTTGTCACACGCTGGGTCACTTGAGATCACGGAATGCATACTTTCTGTAGGGTGCATAATACTTAAAAAAAATGTCTTCTTGTCCTCCATTACAGTGTGCTTTTCAAGGACAGGTTCTTTTTTTAACCCATTTTGTGAGCCCTCTTGTGCTTTTTTCTGGTGTTTTCTGAAGCTGACCACTAGTGACTAATGAAAACGGCATGAATGCACTGTTGCTGCCTAAGTGTAACGTGATGTGGTTTGGCACTTAACAGATACTCTTGTGAATGTTCACTAACAGCCTCCTCTGTGACAAAGTGCTTTAGTGAGTCTCACCAGTGGTTTTACATCTGCAGAGCACTGAGGGGCTGGGCTGATTTTTGAGAGGATTGAAATTGCTTCATCTTGTGATCCTAAATGTTGTATTCTCTATATTCCATAAAGGAGAAGGCAACGGCACCCCACTCCGGTACTCTTGCCTGGAAAATCCCATGGACGGAGGAGCCTGGTAGCTGCAGTCCATGGGGTCGCTAAGAGTTGGGCACGACTGAGTGACTTCACTTTCACTTTTCACTTTCATGCATTGGAGAAGGAAATGGCAACCCACTCCAGTGTTCTTGCCTGGAGAATATTCCATAAAGCATCCCCTAAGAAATGTTTTTGATTGGAAAACAAACAACAACAAAAAAGAAGGAAGGTCAAGGTGGTACCAGCAAAAAAGAAGGAAATGCAAGGATGGTGAGAGAAGGTAGGGCATGCTTGGGGACAGGGCATCGCTTACCAGGGCAAGAACGCAGAGGAGCTGAGTGAGAATAGCATTAGGTGAGGCTGGAAAGGCAGGGTTGGTTTCAGGAACCTGGAATTAATCAACAGTGATAAATCGCCCCTAGGGAATTGAGATAAGGCCTTTGGCAGGTTGGAGGGCTCTTGTATGAATCAGCTCTCTGGAAGTTCTAAACAGGGATGGGAAATCAGATTAATCAGAGGGTCAAGGAAAGACCAGAAAGGAAGTGGAGGCACCAAACTACTCTCAAGAAGCCGGACACTAAGGAGAAGGAAAAGGAGTTTATAGCTCGAGGTGGAGGCGGAAGGTCTGAACGTGTTTATACGAAGAGAGAAGAGCTAGCTGAGCAGGAAACGTGAGACAGACACTGACGAATCCCAAAAGAACGTGCAGTGTTGCTTCTAGAAAACTGTTTTCCCCTAAAACTTGTTCATTTAAAATATCCAAGTGTGCTCAAAGGAAAAGATATGAAAAAGGAAACCATTTTGAAGAACAGGTCAGACAGGATTAATAAACTCTGTGACATGAACACACACAAACAAAACCAAAAGCACACAAGGGAAAGTAGGCTGCCAGACAAAACCTCCAATGTGAATCCACAGCACCAAAATACACTGTGTTGTCTAGAATCAGGCCTCACTCATCGAGAGGACGTACACGGTTATTATGGGCAGAGGAAAACACAACCTGGAAAACAAGGAGAGCACCCGAAACAGACAAAAGGCACAATTTGTAGACGCTTGGTAAACTCAGCATTACTTTCAGCTGTGTAAACACAGCACGATAATTTGGGGAACTTACTGGGGCCTGAAAAATGATGAAAGTTTTGAAATTCTATTCCTTTGCTTTTGGGAAGTCTCCCGTATAGATAATGTGGTGATTTATTATACTGGTTGACTCAACCATTCAACAAATCCTGATCGAGGATGTATTTATGTGCTAAGCATAGCCTGATAGAAAATCAACAAGAGCACATAGGTTCTTAAGGAAAATGGGGGTGGTGGCTGTGCTTGGAAAAAGCATATTCAACTGACCTGCTGTTTTGGGAATAGAAAATACACAATAAAACCTGTTAAAAATTTTCGTGGCTGGTGAAATACTTAGAAGACAGTATGGAAAACACTGTAGGGCACATTGGTTTTAAAAGATGGGGAACCCCTGGCCTTAGCATACAAGCATTTCTCTTTAGAAAAGACTCAGTAAGATGAAATCTGAAGGTTCATTCCGCCTCCATTAAATTCAGTGTCTAAATACAAGCTCCGAAGCAGGCAAACCAAGGGGAAAGTGTATGTTTAATTATGGAAATACAGATATAAATGCTCTTGACTATTAGCTCTTCATAGTTCGTAACAGTTTAATTCCCTTCTCTTAATCATCCATTTCTGCCACTGCCCATATCTTTAGGGTTAGGACCTCAAATACCTAAGACAGAAACTTCTAGATTTGCCTCAGAAACAGGAGCAAGGGGAAGAGGAGAGCTTAGTTTTACAGCTTTAAGTGTGTTAAGTGATGGGTATAGCTCATGCAGTGTGAAATTAAACCTGGATGCAGCCTGTCCCAGACTCAAAAACACATTGATGAGTACAAATTCTCATGAAGATCCAGAAAAAGGGTGGCAGGGGATATAGGAAGAAAATAAATATTTAGGTTCTGTGTTTGCCTGTTGGTGTTTCTGCATCCATTTCTGTTTTTTTTTTTTTTTTTTTTTTGCTCCTGAGAAGACCTATTCAAAAGACTAAGCCGGCAATGCCACACACAGCCTGTCCGTGTACAGCCTAACCTGTAGGTTTAAGAACTCGGCTTTGTTTTGCCCTTGTTCTTGAACGAAAGCTTCTTCTTTGTTAGTTTCCCAACTGTTCCTTGCCATAATGCAGAACTACGTTAATTTTGAAACAAACAAAAAAAATCATGTGCCTTTTGGAAAGCAAAATGAACACACACACACTTACAAACATACGTCTGCGTAGTGAAGCTGACATTACTCCCTTACTTCTTCCATGGGTCTGAGAGTTATAGCCAACACCTGTGGCCACACAAGGGCAGGCTTAGCAGCTGCAGAACCCAGATGTCAGACACTGGATTGTAGGTCCCTGGCAGCAGTCCTAAGTGGGAGGCTGTCTCCTTAACTGACCTCTGAAACAGTCTATTGTCTGTCTCCCTCTCTGGCCTGGGTGGTAACTAACAAGCTGTCTGTCGGCCTGGGTCAGAGTTAACTTACTGATGGGTTGTTCTGGATGCAATTATCCTTGGCCTTACCTTTGATTATAAGGAATTTATTTCCTTTGTGGGGGTGAAAATTGGGACTGAGCAAATTCTTGACAAGGAACTATATTCAGCTTTCTTCCAAGGACAAATAAGATGCTTTTTTTGCTTTGACTGATATTTTTGCTCACAGAAATTGGATGAGATTAACCTTGTTTTAGCACACAGTGTTTTGATTAAGCAGAAGCAAAAATAAGAGTTTCTTGGGCACCTCCTCCCTCTGATAAAAGACAGAGTTTCCTTATACTGTTTCTTAAAATTATTTCCCAAAGGTTGAAAATGAACCATTTCTTTCTTTAGAAACTTAAGGAGCTATAACTTGTCTTTGCTGTGACTAACACAAACAAACAGACAAAAAGTAGTATCTACTATAGAGAAGAGATCATGAATGCTCTTGGTTCTATAAAGAGGAAAATGGTGACACTATAACCTTGCCTCCATATCACTGGCAGAAAAGGTCATTATGTGTAAGGTACCATCGTCATGGGAATGAGGTGGGGAAAAGCCAAGTATCTTAGGGGGCTCCACTCACAAGGCAACACTTACAGCCTTCAGGGAATGTCTAGGGTGAACACGGAGTCATGCCAAGTTAAGGAGAAATACATCTGATATTTACAGGAAGATGAAGTCTGGAGAAATTAGAGAATATATTATCATACCCAATGTCAAATAGTATTCATCAGCACCATGAAAAATGTTCCAACTTATCTTTATTAACTTTTATAAAAATGTAAACATGTCTCTTGGTCACCACTGATTTGTATTTGGGGGGAAAAGGGATTGAATACTCATGAGTTTCAACATAGAAAACAAAGTGATGGAGAAATAAATAGGGGAGAAGAGACATTTCTCTCATAAGCAAGAACTCCAAATAAGTTATGTGGGTACTCATCCCACAAGCAGATGAAGCTTACTTCCCTGTCCCGTGAGTGTGGGCTGTGCTTTGTGATTTAACTCCAAAGAGTAGAGTGTGAAAAGTACAGGGAGAGAGTGACTTTACAGTGGAGAAAACTGGCAAACACAACCGAGGCCAGAAGATAATGGTTAACATCAGGTTATCATGTGGATAGCATGCATCCTTGATATGACATGATCTCATCAAAGGGCACTTCACCTTTGCAGTCTTCCTCCCAAAGCCCATAACCATAGTCTCACCTTTTGAACATATTAGATTAAATCCCAATTGAGGCACATTCCACAAAACACCTGACCAGTACTCCACAAAACTGTCACAGCCACTGTAAGCAAGAAATGTCTGAGAAGCTGTCACAGCCTAAAGGAGGCTCAGGAGACATGATAACTAAATGTAATGGGTTACACTGGATAGAAAGCTGGAAAGGCAAAAAAAAAAAAAAAAACATTAGAAGAAAACAAGTCTGAGTAGAGTGTGGACTTTAGTTAATAGTAATATCTCAATAATTTAGTTATAGCAAATGTATCATAGTAATGTAAGATGTTCAAAATAGTGAAACCTGGGTGAGAGGAATATAAGAATTCTGCATTATTTGTGTAGCTTTCTTTAAAAATGATGATTAACACATAACTACACTGACTAGCATGACGAGTAGCAGAGTTCCAAGGCATCAATCATTACATCTTTCCTTTTCTCTTTATCACCCCACCTATCCACTGAACTATATGGCATAAAGAGTCAGGATTTGCTGTGTTTCAGACCAATGTATACATGGCGTCAAACCTGTTCTGAGAATTTTAGGTTTTCCAATAATATTTAGGTCGTGCCCTTAGTAACATGACACAAAATACTCAAAAGATAATATCCACAAACCCATATTTCTCAGCAGCTTTAAAGGTGTAACGTCATTCAAGCATGTATCCAATACACTGCCTGGGAACGTTATTAGTGACATTACCAAGACAATGTATTAACCTCTGAAGGTAACAGATTGTTAGATTATGGTGTTCATTTGTCAGTTGTTTTCATGAGAGGTAATTGGAGGAGCCTGGTGGGCTGCCGTCCATGGGGTCTCGAAGTCGGACAGGACTGAGCGACTTCACTTTCACTTTTCACTTTCTTGCACTGGAGAAGGAAATGGCAACCCACTCCAGTGTTCTTGCCTGGAGAATCCCAGGGACAGGGGAGCTGGGAGGCTGCCGTCTGTGGGGTCGCACAGAGTCGGACACGACTGAAGCGACTTAGCAGCAGCAGTAAACAAAAGGGTAGGCTCCTTATGCCAGTTTTAGAACATGAATGAGATTATTTCTTTGCTACTCCATTCTGTACTTTAGAATGAAAATAAGTCAGGTCTCTAGGAGTTTTAGAAGGCATTGCTTTCATTCTGTTTTCTTTCTATTCTTTTCTCTTGACTTTGCTAGACTGAAATTGCATCAGCCAAATAGTTACTATTATAAGATGTTATAAGGGAGTGTTTTTTGTTTTTGTTTTTTTTGGATGGTTAGCATTTTTTTAAGCAATGTAGTATTTTTAGTTCTTTGGAAGGACTGATGCTAAAGCTGAAACTCCAGTACTTTGGCCACCTCATGTGAAGAGTTGACTCATTGGAGAAGACTCTGATGCTGGGAGGGAGTGGGGGCGGGAGGAAAAGGGGATGACAGAGGATGAGATGGCTGGATGGCATCACCGACTCAATGGACATGAGTCTGGGTGAACTCCGGGAGTTGGTGATGGACAGGGAGGCTGGGCATGCTGCGATTCATGGGGTCGCAAAGAGCTGGACATGACTGAGTGACTGAACTGAACTGAATTTTCATTTTATATTGGAGAACAGTTGATTAACAATGTTGTGTTAGTTTCAGGTATATAGCAAAGTGATTCAGTTACAGATGTATCTATTCATTTCAAATTCTTCTCCCAGTTAGATGATGGAGTATTGAGTAGAGTTCCGGGTGCTACACAGTAGGTCCTGACTATCCGTTGTATACGTGGTAGTGTGTGCATGTTGATGCCAGTTTCCTGTTTATCCCTCTCCCCTTCCCTCCTAGCTAAGTTGATGTGTACCATTTTCTTTAGATTCTACATATAAGTGATATCACGTATTTCTCTGTCTTCACTTAATACGATAATCTCTAGGTCCATCCATAGTACTACAAATGGCATTATGTCATTCTTTTTGAAATAGCTGAGTCATGTTCCATTACGCACCCACACCCCCAGACCCGCCCCCCCCCACAACTTCCTTATCTATTCCTCTGTTGATGGACATTTAGTTTGCTTCCACATTTTGGCTGTTGTAAACAGTGCTGCTATGAACACTGGGGTACATGTATCTTTTTGAATTAGTTTTCCATTTATACTGTTTTCAATTTATCATTTTACTTTGATAAAAAAAGTAATATCAATGAATGTTTACTTAAAAAACTACTTGTGTTTCTAGAAATGTTAACAAAAAATGCTCTCTTGTTAACTTTTAATGGTACAATTTTAAAAGTTCAATCACAATTTAATTAACCACATTAATAAATTGGTCAGAATCACCTCTCTAAAGAATACAAATGTCAGTAAAGAAGCTGAAAAAGAAATATGCAACTTCCTGAATATATTTTAGGGTTAAAACTTCAGTAAAGTTTTTTGTACATTCTGTATCAACAGTATTTTATAATGATTACTTATATTGAGGAAAAGGACCATGATGCTTGATAAAGAGGGAATAAAGAAAATGTTCCCTGTGGAAGTCTTAACGAAGGAATTACAGAGGAGTCAACCAACCTATTTTAGCAATGTTTTCCTTAGTGAGGTATTTAATAGAAAAAAATAATGGGGTGGGAAGGCTATACAATAAATGTAGGTAGCTATTTTTATATTACACTTTAAGCAGGTCGGTTAGTATCTATTTTGCATTTAATCAGACCGCTGTGTGTGTGTGGTTAGTAATAATTATAAGAGCTCTGTTTCCAGAACACCTATGTTGTTTTCAAGCTTTCTGTTGTTAGGCATTTAACATACACCATCTAAAACCCTAACACAACCCTGTAAAGTGCATACCATTATTATGGACTCTAGAAATTAGGGGACTAACTCCAATCTCACAGCTGTTAAAGTGTAAATCATTACAACCTCTGGCTGCCTCAAATTTACCAGAGCATACAAACTTTGTTATAATTTATATCAAAATTACTAACACTATTCAAGTAAACATTTATCACTAATGAGGTGATTTAAATCACTTCACCTTTCTAGGCTTCAAGTTTCTCTTGGGTAAAAGGAAGTTGGATAGTTGATTTCTAATGTTTTTTTCAGTTTTAGAAGAGTAACCTCTTGATTTATACATAGAGTAAGAAAATTAAAATGGCCATGTTTACAATGTTTTGTTAAAAACAGGACAGTAACACTGCCTTTACTGAATTTTGTGATGATGGAGACCCACCTTGAGCTGTTCAGGTGATTTCTCCCAAATCCCTGTAGTCTTAAGGATCCAGGACCAGTCATTCTACCTACATATCAGAGGAAATTCCATTTTTCTCTGCACTACAATAACTATGTACTTAAATCTTGGCCTCTCAAAGAATCAGTAACTTGCACTCAGATATGAATAACACAAAGAAAACCATTATTTCTGGATCTGAAAATAGTAAAAAAAAAAAAAATCAGTTTTTTAAAATTAATGTTTATTTATCTTTTATAGACAAATTAAAATACTTATAAGAATAATTAAACATGGTAGACATACATATGAATGAAATGTATAAGTACTTCAGACAAAATTTAACATGTATCAGACAAACTGATGACATGCTTACATTTGGTGTTAAGGTCTATTCACATGAATCTTGAAAAAAATGTTTTCACAAAAACTGCTATAAAATGTTCACATTTGTCTTAGTAATAAATTAGATTTCCTAGACTGATGTTTTATGAAAACTATGTAAAGATCTGATTTAATCATTCACCTCATATGGTACCATTATTTGTAAATAAAGCATACTTTTGTCAATAGAAATGTACATTTAACTCTTAAATCATGTAACAGTTTATCAAGACCATGCCACATTCATTAAGCAAACATGCAAAAGCCACATTAAAACTTAACTCATGTATTGTTATGCACAGTGTTTAGCCTTGCTATGGCACTCTATCTTCATGAAAAATATGAGATTTGGCACAGAGTCAATAAACTGTATTGCCACTAATCGGAACAAGTGTAATTTAAATTTCCCATGGCATAGAAAAGACTCTATTGCATCTCTTCCCTTTATAGTTTATGGACCAAGGGCAGTTTTCTATTTTAGTCAGAAGAGACAATGGATAGTCACAAACTAAAAGCCCTATCTAGGTGTTCTGCCTGCACTCTAGCTGGAAACGAATCAGCTGTAGTTTTTCTGGCAGTAAAACATTTCAATCTGTGTTGTGGCCAACGAATGTCTAAATAAGGGCTTTATCAGCAATAATACATATCATCACAAGCTTCTTTTCTCTGGAAGGCAGAGAGATTGGAAAGGAATGCGGGTCTCTTCATAAACCAGAAATACAGGAGGTAGGAGAGAAAATGCCAACTGAGGCAGAAGCAGGGGATGCTCTTGTAAAGCTGGTGAGAGAGCAAACCATGAAACAGCAAAAGATAAAGACAGGAACCTGGGTCTAAGGAAAAGCTGTCATTCGAAAGAAACAAGTATCTGGAGCATTCTTCATACAGTGTTCTTGTCTCAGCAAACTACTATTGCTTTCTAGGAAAAGTTGTAAATTTCCACATCAATGTCTAAATTAAGATTGAAGAAATTAAGCTAACTAGCAACTTTTTTTTTGTCTGAATTCATTAATAACACAGTGGAAGGAGAAAGGGGATAACATTAAGTTTTCCTCCAAACCAGAGAAGTCACACTCTAAGTAGAGATTTCAGAGTTGTGCCAAAAAAAAAAAAGCCTCAGTTCTTTTTCAGTTTTTCTAAGATACATGTGAGGTGCTATATTTTGAGAGACTGGTTGACAATATCTTTCAAAAAACCTTGATAAATTAATCTTTGTATTTTTACTAGGGGAAAAGGAAGTAGATCTTAGGTTTAATTTTTATACAAATATGCTTTATTCTAAAAAAATAGAACAATGAATATATTATTATCTGCCTCATGATCCTTGCTTTCTGAGGACCTTTAAGGGCCTTTACAAAAAACATCAGACAAGTTAAATAAAATCGGCAAACTTTTGTTTCAAAGTTTGTTAGGGTGCACACAGACATAAAGATTATGAACCATAGAGTACTGAGTTTTCAAGAGTGAAATCATACCAAAACCTTGATAAGTTTTCGCTGACATCATAGGAGAGTAAGTGGTCAGGAAGGTCACTGATGGTGCCCTGCACGGCCAGCACGTGTGGGGCCAAGGTGAAGGGTACGTCGCTCAGGAGCTCGGCCATTAGTGAGCTGTTCTCCAGGGTCTGGCCTGCCTTGTTTTCCGTCTCAGGCCCTGCTACAGTCACACTGGATGAGTTTTCTTTGCCAGTCTAAAAATACATATATATGTAAGTCATTTTGATCTTATGGACTTTGAGGTTATACGGCATTAATATATCAAAACACGGCATTAACATATCAAGGTGATTGAGAAATGTGGAGTATATAAATAGTCCCAGGTTGTCATTGCTTAGTTGCTCAGTCCTGTCTACCTCTTTGTGGCCCTATGGACTACAGCCTGTGGTCCTCTGTCCATGGGATTCTCCAGGCAAGAATACTGCAGTGGGTTGCCATTTCCTTCTCGCTAGGATCTTCCCAGACGGGATTGAAGCCCTGTCTCCTGGAGCTCGCCTACATTGGCAGGCAGGTTCTTTACCGCTGAGCCACCAGGGAAGCCCATTCTCAGATTACAGCGCTTCTATTTACTTGAGAAACACATCCATCTATATATCTCCTAGGTGTTAAAATCAATCCGAAGCCCTACCTTTACTCAGATGAACCACCCACAGGCCCCTCTGATACAGATGGGCACTCTTGCCGTTTCCCTAGCCCAGATCATGTCCACAAAGTCTCTCTCGCTGCTTTTCCAAGTCTGAGGTCAGCTTTCAGGCTCCACAGAATCCCCAGCTTCTTTCTGAAATCTTCTATCAACACAGCCAAAGTGACCTTGCCCGCTTCAGCATGGTTACAGGGCAGCTTGCCCGGGATAGCATTTGGCGTTTCCTTTACGTGTCTTCGCTAGTTGTAGTTTCATGTGCTTATGTCTTAACCCCAAAGAGAATCTAGGGTCCTTGGGGGAACACAATCCATTGTACCCATCTCTGTATTCTCTGCCTTTCATACGTTCCTGCTTTACCCTCATGTGTACTTGGGAATTGACTTTTAACTTGCACCGAACTAGTGACTGATAAGTTGCCTCTGATGAAACTAAAATGCTATGTTATTATGTGAGTTATTCAAATAAGAAGACTTGATATGTTTTGTTCGATTCATTTAAAATTGGTGTCGCTTACAAGTTTACCAAACGACATGAGCACGAGTTCACAGCAGCACTCGGCGCAAGCCCTGAGCTGGCACAGTGAGCTGGTATCTGGTCATCAATAGCAGCACGGACAATGAACAGAAGTGGATTACAGCAATGAGAATGAACAGCCTCCCACTGCAAGCAGCCCACACCTAACCCAAACCAGGTCAGGCAAAAACTTACTCCCCATTTCGCAAGGTCTCATGCAGAATCAAACTCCTGAGCCTGTACAAGGCCCACCGCCGTGGGCCACAGGCGTCTCCCTGACACCAGCCTGGCTGGTCTGTCCTTGTTCGGACTCCCCTAGTCCCTCTAGTTCCGCCATGGGTCTTGCACAGTCAGCCCATTTCTGCCTCAGGCTGGACCCTCCAGACCATTCTCCCGGATACACGTGGGGCTCCTTCCTTCCAGTCCTTCCCAGTGTTGGCCCAAACGTCACCTTCTCAATGAGGCCTTTCCTGGCTGTCCCATTAGACTGCGCCCTGAGCCCTCACCTCATCCCCTCCAGCATTCTCCACCCGTCTCTCCTGCTTCTGCCCTCTCTTGGCACCTGGTGATATGTCTGTACTTTATTCTGATTATCATCCCTCAGAGGCTTAAGCAGTTTTTTCTTTAATGTTTACCACTGTATCCCAAATGCCAGATTCAGTGTCTAGTGCTCAGCAAATATTTGGTGAATAAGAGAGTGGACAAGACTTTTGCCTGAGGAGGCCTTATACTATAATGGCTATAAATGCTGATAAATTCCTCTCTCTCAAGTCTAGAAACAAATGATTTTCTGTGTAAGAAATAACAATTTTATAAAACTTTTCATGGAAGTGCAAACTACAGAAAGGAGTACATCGTAAGTATATAGCTGATACATTTTAACCAGCGAAATACCAGAACCCAGATAAAATAGAAATGGCCCTCGTGGCGTTCTCTTTCATTCACAGTCAACTGCCTACCCCTCAGTCACCATCCCGACTTCTTACTGTATAGACTGTTCGTCTATCTTTTATGCTTTAAACGAAGGTAACCATGCAGTATAAACTCTCCACGCTTGTGGCTTTTCTCATCCACTGTGGTATTATGAGATCCATTTATATTGCTGTATGGCCTTCCCTGGTGGCTCCGAGGGTAAAGCGTCCGCCTCTAATGCGGGAGACCTGGGTTCAATCCCCGGGTTGGGAAGATCCCCTGGAGAAGGAAATGGCACCCCACTCCAGTACTCTTGCCTGGAAAATCCCATGGATGGAGAAGCCTGGTAAGCTACAGTCCACGGGGTCACAAAGAGTCGGACACGACTCAGCGACTTCACTATACACCATATGTGGGATTATATTTTTTTAAGAACGTATTCTGCAGAGGAGATACTCTGACAGGCATCTTAAAAGAACTGTTTTGTTTCCGTGTTGATAGCAGGCAGTGAGGGGTATAGGGGTTGGGGAAGGAAGTAGGAAGACAAGCTGGGAAAGAGAGATGATAGTGATGTAGATTAGGGCTGTGATAGTAAAAGCAAGAGAAAAGCGGTTGGGCTTTGGAGAGATCTAAAGAAGAAGGCAATGGCACCCCACTCCAGTACTCTTGCCTGGAAAATCCCATGGATGGAGGAGCCTGGTGGGCTGCGGTCCATGGGGTCTCGAAGAGTCGGACACGACTGAGCGATTTCACTTTCACTTTTCACTTTCATGCATTGGAGAGGGAAATGGCAACTCCAGTGTTCTTGCCTGGAGAATCCCAGGGACGGGGGAACCTGGTGGGCTGCCGTCTCTGGGGTCACAGAGTCGGATTCGACTGAAGCGACTTAGCAGCAGCAGCAAAGGCTAAAGTCAGTAGGATGTGCTGATGGAATAGACGGTGGCCTGTGAGAGCAAAAGTGGAGTCAAGGGTGAAGCCAGAGTGGGCAGACATCTAAGTGGAGCAGTTAGAAGGCGGGGGGTGTGTGATTCAAGCCTGGAGCTCATGCGATCTGGTGGAGAAAGTCAGCTTGGTGTATGTTTAGAAGACAGTAGGAGGAGAGAAAGTGAAGACCAATACGAGAATAGGCTACTTTCTAAATAGTATGCTGCAAATGGGAAAAGAGACATGGCCAGTAGCTGGAAAGGAAAGGAGGGTCAAGACAGCTTTCTCTTGATTTTTCTTTTTGTTCTGAAAGTTGGGAGCAATAATGGTAGTTTATCTGCTGAAGAGAAGAGGCGCCTAAGGAAGGAAAACTCCGTGGAGACTCTGTAGAGAAGGAACTGCTCTCTTCACTGGCATCCCCCCAACATCTAGAACAGAGGTTCTTAAGAAGTACTTGGGCAGTGAATGAATGGACGAAGGTACCAGACACATCCCTATCAGGGTTGTTTTACAGCTTCATGTGAAGATCAATCACCAGAGTACTTTCCTGGATGGCAACTACAACAAATGTAACGTCTCCCAGTGACGAATCTTATTAGACAGGTCCATGTATGCACTGATCGAGCAGAGTCTGCCTCCTGAAACCTAACTGGGACTTAAACATTACGTGTCCTTGCGTCAGCCAAGAGTACAGGCATTGGTGAGTAACAATGCCAGGACTCTAGCCTCTTTAAAGGGCATCACTATACACTGGTTTCCTCAATATTATGCAAACACCAGGGCTTTGGTTACCATGGAGCAGCATGGTAGAGTGTTTAAGAACACAGATTCTAGAGTCAGACTATTTGGGTTGGGTACAAATCCTGCTTAAAAATAAACAAATGGCCCAGGACAAGTTATTTAACTTCTCTGTGTCTTTCTCCTTAGCTGTTAGGAAATCAATATTAGTGCCTATTTTATAGAGTTGTTATGAAAATTGTATGAATAATCGTAAGTAAGTAGAATAATCCTGAGCACATGCTAAAGTCAGTGATAAATAAAAACTTTAGAAACATCAGACCCCTTTTGGCTTTAGGTAAAGTCCAGGATCCATCCAGTCCTTTTGTTTTTGACGTTCACATATGGTTCCAACAATCTTGCCTTCCCCTCTCCTCTTAGAGTTTGTCTTCTCTCTTAATCTCACAGGCAAATGTTCCCTAGGTCTGCTGATCACATCCCATACTTGCGCTTTCTTCTCTTTCTCCCTTGAGTACCGAACGTGTTCTTCAGTTTCATTAGCCAGATCATCTCCTTTCTTAAACAAAAGCATTCCTAAAATCTCACCTTCCCACTAAAAAATGAGGCACGTTACCCAGAGCGCTCTGTTTTCTAAACATACAAGCTTCTAAGGTTTACCTCTGGCAGCGATATTTTCTCCTTTGTTCATGCTATTATTAATCCTCTTCCCTTTCCTTTACAAATCATTCTTGCTGTCAGAGCATAATTCCTTGAGGACGAGAGCGTATCTAGTATAATAAAGGAACGGAGACATGTGGCTTCTTGTTCAAATTCTTCTGATAAAACTGCCATCTGACCTGACGGAGGCTGCTTCATCCACCTGGGCCTCAGTTCTCTGTTCTGTCAAATGAACAGTGAGGGCAAAATGATGGTGGCGGTGATGATGATAGCAACTAGCACGTATTAAACACTTAAGTATATAAGTCTTACAACAGCTCTGTAGGGCGTGTCCTATTACTACCCATATCACCCTGTATGCACCCAATCTCATCTGATCTTGGAAGCTATGCAGGGTCGGGCCTGGTTAATACTTGGATGGGAGATGAGTTTCAAATTCAGTTCCCATGAAAAAACTCTATATTCTAAGCACACTTCAGCCATGCTTTGGTAGACTGGCTAACCGAATGAACAAAGCCTCAAAAATTTAGGGGAAAACATGATAGTTACTTGGCTTAGTAGCATCTCAGCTTAATTTAGAAGGAAAAAAAAAAGAGACCCTAATATCTCTTACCTTTAGGAAGAAAGGGTTGAGAAAATCATTGAGGGGACAGATTCTAGACTGAATAAGGATGGAAAAAAGAAAGCATAATTTAAGAAAGATTTCTCCCTGGAAACAAATCTCCCGGTAGCCTGGATAAACCATGGGGAAAACAGCATGCTCAGTGAAACAAGATGGTCTGTTGTTGACGATGGGTGAGGAGGAGAGACAGAAAGGAATGTGGGCATGTATTACAGTATTCTTTCTTCCTCTGTGTATGTTTGAAGGCTTTGCATAGTAAAAAGTTTCCAAAATTTAAATTAAAAAAATACCATGCACACACTATTCCATTAAATTCCCCCTAGAAGGATCTGAGTATCAGCGGTCTGTATGTCTTGACTCCAGTATCTCGCTCTTAACAGTTGGCTAGAATGCACAGTACAGTCTCCAAGGAGGCTGCCTGCCCTCTTGGCAGCAGGGCAAGTGCCACGATGCAGCTGCTGCTGGCATGCTGAGAGTTGGAAGGGGAGAAATTAGACAGCGAAATAAGAGTAAGTCACAAAGGGAGTGGGAGTCAAAATTCAAGGACCCCACACCTACTAACCCTGATCACCAAGTCCCGGACTTGGCAGCCAATGGCAGCAGCGGTGGGGGCTGCGGGCTGAAACAGGTGCATGAGTCCCCCTGCAAAAAGCAGCCTTCTCTCTCCGACACAAAGTCTTTCAGTTTTTTCCATTTGCATAATAAAATGGGTCTTTAAAGGGAAGAATGAGTATGTCAACCACAATAGGGTGGGAAGAAAAGAATCAATTAACCTTGCGGTTTATAGCCAAATTTTAAAAAAATTACTTCAAATATTATGCTCATAAAGCATAGTCATTATTTTTGTGACTAATCTTGCTCACAGAATTACTGATATGATGATACTCTTGAAATATAAGGTCCTTCCTATAATGTAGCTTTCATATTGCTTTTTCAAATTAAGTTTGCCCTTACAAGGGTAAGTGAGAGTATACCATGTCAGAATCATTTTTTAATCTCAGGGAGAAAATAAATTTCCTTATCTACATCATTTACAAATAACCAGGTGTTTTCATGTCTGTATAAAAATTACTTCTTGTTCATCAGTTAACCTGTTAAAAATGGGCTAGCCAAGTGTATCTTGGGTTCCTTACATTCTCTTATCTTTGTTTTGAATGATTCAGAGTGGTTTATAGGCTCTATTCCTCCCTTTCTTGCAGAAGGGCTGTAAAAATTCATGAGGCTCAATCTGTAAAATCTTCTCAGAGCTTAAGGAAAAACACACTGTGAGAATACGAGGCACGTAACACTTTTTAGTCAAGGCTCAGAAAAATGAAGTCACCTCTCCAGAGCATCAGAAGGTTAGTGGCGTCCTTCTGAACTTCATTCTTGGGTGTGTGGAAGCAAGAAAACGCAGGTTTAAGAGCAGACTACTACTACATTTTTCCTGGCACAAAGGCCCCACTAACCACCAAGAAATCTATTAAGGGTTGCCGACTTTGCAAATCCATTGACAGTTTGGAGACTTCATCTGCTTAGCCATACCTGACTTAAGTATAAATAAGTTTACTAATATGAATGGCACCTATATTTGGCATCTTTTAAAACCTTCTGCCTTTTTCAGTAACCTGTGCCTCAGATAAGTACAGATTTAAAATAGTGTCCTATAAAAGCAAAATACTGAAGCATTAAAATTTAGAAAGCAGCCTTAACCCCAACAGTAATAGAACCTATTAAAAGAACATGAAACCAGGTATAAAACACTCATCTAACACATTCAATTTACATACAAAGAAGGTAGCTATATCAAGTGTATTTCTAGGAAACGAGTTAGAGGAAGAAGAGGTAATATCAAGCTCTGGCTGTCTATGCCTTTAAATTTTATGTCTATAAATAAAAGACACATTCCTTTGAACAATAGCCTGAACAGGGAACACCGTACTCCTGTCACTTTATCGCCCCAGATAACAATCCATTCTATTTTGGCTTCAGCTGGTATCTGCTTGCATCACATTGGTGTCTTGATGTTAGGGCAGGAGTGGGGCAAATCTGAGTCAGAAGTATCAGGGGACGAGAGGTTAGAAAAAGGTGATACAAGCAGGGCACACTGCAGACAGGACCCAAAGTTTTATTTCTTCTAAGAAGCTACTTGCCAGTAACTGTCTGGCTAGCTGATAAAAGCCAGAGGATTGGGCTCTTCTACCTACCTGAGTCCTAAGCAGTAGTCTCCCTTCAGCTGGGAGAAATTATACTGCAAATGTAGAGACTACTTCCTATTTTTCTGCAAATCCCCACTACCCAGAACAATTGTACCTGCACATAACAAGCACCCATTAAATATTGTGTGAATGGCATGGAATCTGGCCCCCTTGTTTCTCTGATTCCCTCGACTTGATTTTTAAATTAAGGGGTTGGGCCAAAGAAACAAAGAAAAGCCCAGAATACTTCATAGCTGATGCAAATAAATGAGGCAGAAGAGAGCTGAAGGCACGGAAAGTGGCTGTGTTCCATGAGACTTGGGCTCCCAGATCAAGGATGCTACATATTTTAGGAGCAAACTAAGATGCTGGGTTAGAAAGCAGGTATTTTCTTTGCTCCCTCTTCTCTCTGATCTAGGACATCATTTCAGTTTACATTTTGGTTTGATACTCTTGTTTCAGTGTTTGCTCCCTTTTTCTTTTTTTCCCCTCAGTGTTTCCACCTGCCTGTGCTTCCTGCTTCTCCCATCTTTAAAAAAGAAAAAAGTTTTCTTGACTTCCTCTTTTCAGAACTCCAGCTGAACGTATACAAGTAGAGAAGGGGAAGCAAGCTGGCTGGCACTTGCCTCTGTAATCTGTTCCATGTATTCTTGGAAAAGTGGCTTGACTAAAGCCGGAAAATCTTTAGTACCAGCCAACTGGAGTGGGGGAGAAGTGGAAAGAGGGAAGAGGAGCATTTTAGGAAATGAACCAGCAAGAAACACTGTATGCAGTGGGGATCCTGTTTTATACTGGTGTTGAAAATATAAAGGGCTGCTTCAGGGATTCTTTTAAAAAAGACATTTAAACAGTTTATATATTTTAAAAAATCGTGATCTTTAATCTTAAGCTGTCCAGAGATCTCCGATTTTCCCAGGACGTCCTCCCCACCCCTTGACAGCGTGGATTTCGCCCTTTCTCTTCTCTGGCCCAACATCATCACCTTCCTCCCTGCTGTCAGCATGTGGCCAGCCTCCTTCTTATCATAGAGAAAACAGGAACCATCCGCTGAGGAGCCCCCCTATCTGCTACCTTCACAAGCCTCACCCGCCTTCGCACCCACCTGTGCCCCGCTCCTGCCATCGTGGGCAAGCTGCCCTCCTCCCGCCCAAAGAGGACCCTTTCCTGGTGCTGCACAGCCATTCTGTCCCCACTCTTCCTCCATCAGAAGGTGGCCTCTAACTGCTCATCTTTCATACAGGCAGTTCTCCATTGACAGAAAATTCTCCCCGCGTCTCTACGGCCCCCTAGCACCTCACCCACTGACCTCCTCCGCTCCCCTCCCCACCACCGCTATCTTTCTACTTTGCCTCCCAGCCCGGCTGACACCACCGTTGACACTCGCTATCTGCCTCATTCCTCACCCACTGCCATCTGCCTCTCTCTCTGCCCCTCTGCTGCCACTGATTTCAAGGTTACTCATATAATCATTCTGTCACTACATTCAGAAGATGATTTGATGTGCTAAAACTTCCAGAACCTCTTTGTTGCATTTAAGGCTGGTGACTCTGAGTTTTTATTTCTTGGCTTCTGTAACACTCGTTAGGTTTGCCTTCTGTCTGGTTTTTTTGCCTGTTTCTGAAGTGGTATTTTCCAGGGCCTCATTTCTGTTCCTTTGTTCTTAGCCTCAACACACTTCCCTGGAGGAATTTATCCATACCTAAGGTGCCTACCGCCCTACTCCTCCACCCAAAGTAAATATGTAGACGCATACACGTGTACACACACACCCCAATCTCAAACCCAGATTTCTATCAAGACTTCCTAACCCGTATGTGCAAACCCTATTATACATCATTCTTTCGGACACTCAATAGGGATCTTAACTCCGTGTGTTCTAAACCTGGCTTTCAGCTTTCGCCCAAGTCTACTCCAAACCTAATGCTCTCGGGATATGTTCTTTATCGGTGATGAGTGCCAACACGGTTGCCTGACTCAGAAACCTGAATTACCTTTGGCTTCTCTCTCCCTCTCACTCCCTCCATGCAGTAAGTGACTGACTCCTACTGACTCTGATGTCTTTGATGCCTCCCCGCGTCCATCCCTGGCTCCTCAGCTCCACTGTCCTCTCAGCGCAGGCCAAGGTCTCCTGGCGTGAATGTCACCAGGGTTTCCTGGGCCGGCATTACTGCCCCTATACTATTACACATTCTCCCCATCGCTGGTGATGTCTAAGACACGTGCTCGTCCTCGCTTAACGATGCCTCCACGTCTTCGGAAAAAAGCACAAACGCCTTATCGTAGCACATTCGGCATGAGCTGGCCTTGATCACCCCTCGCTTTCTTTTATTGCCATCCTCTAAACTCTCTACTCCATCCAAACCACTGTTATTATCCGAACACGCCGGGCTCTTTTTAGCTCCGAGCCTTGGCTTCTTCTTTTCAGTGATTTTTGCCTCCATCAGGACATCTTGCTCTCTTTTTCCACTCCCTTCACCTTGCCCTCATGCTGCACATCAGGAAGACTGCCCCACCTAACTCCTCAAACCTCAGCCACGGCCCTGTCCATGCATTCCCTCAACCGTCTGTGTATGCCCCTGTAAAACTGTGGAAAGCTCACAGTCAGGGCCGACGGATCCCTCTCCGTTTCCTTAAATGAGAGCAATGTCTGACTCGTGAGAGACGGTCATGTTTGCTGCTGTGCAGCGGCTCAGCTGTGTCTGACTTTTTGCAGCTCCGTGGACTGCAGCCCGCCAGGCTCCTCTGTCCACGGCATTCTCCAGGCAAGAATACTAGAGTGGGCTGCCATTTCCTTCTCCAGGAGATCTTCCCGACCCAGGGATCAAACCCACATGTCCTACCAAGAAGTCCAAGTGAGTGACTAAATAATTTAAATTTCTTCATATTATGTTGATTGTGGATTTTTGCATTTGTTTGTTTTTTTCCTAACAAGACTTGACCCACTCTTTTCCACATTATCACTGACATGTATCGCATATCAGGTAGAACGTTAAATTCACTTGAGACCCCAGCTACATCTATTTCCTGAAGAAAGAGATGGGTTGTTCTTGACTTGCCAAGTAAACAACTTCACAGATACGTCTCCCAAAGGATGTTCAATGAGGTACTGCCGCAAACTTTAGACAGGAAACCTTTTGGGAAATATTTTCACCAGAGACCTACCTACCTACCTTTCTTTCACTGAGAGAGCTACAGAAGCTAACCTCAGCTACTCCAAACTCCCCTTAATCAACTGTCTTAGTCTGTTCAGGCTGCTAGATGAGGTAGCCTATAAACAACAGAAGTTTACTTCACATGGTTCTGGAAGCTGAGAAGTCCAAGATCAAGGTGCTGGCAGAATCAGTGTGTGGTAAAGCCTGCCTTCCGGCTCACAGACTGCCCTCTTTTCACTGTAATATCACGTGGCAGAAGGGGCAGGGAGCTCCCTGGGGCCTCTTTGGTAAGGGCCCTCATCTCGTCCATGAAGTCTTTACCCTCATGACCTAATCACCTCCCAAAGGCCCTACCTCCAAATACTCTCACACTGGAGATCAGTTTCAACATGAGAATCGGGGGGGTGGGGGACACAGTCAGTCTGCAGCATCAGCCTGCCTTGCCTGGGAGTCAGGATTTGTCCACAGCTACGCGGTCCAGTCTGACGGGGCTGCAGGGGAACCTGTGCTTGGGGGTAGGGACGAGCAACAGGGTGGCAGGACTAGAGAATCACTGTAAGAGGAGGACAGCCTCAGAGATAAGAGCTGAGGAAGTGGGTAGGAGAGGGGATGGATAAGTATAAATGCCATTTATTTAGTTCTGTTCACCTCTGTTCAACAGAAAAGCCCCTTTCTTCTTTGACTTCCATAAAGAGGGATTCTTCTTTAAGCACCCTGGCATTCTGCCCACCCCCTACTCCCCAAAGGAGGGAGAATGAGTTACCTAGTTGGTGAAAGATAGCCAAGGGTCCATGTTTCTAGACGGGGCACCTGAACTGCCCAAGATCCTGAGGCCTGGGGAGTCTTTCTCCTGACTCTACCTGGACTAGAGGAGATAAGGAACCAGGGTAGGAGTGTGTGCTGTGCTGACTTAACCCATGTCCAGACCAGTGGGGAAAGTTTACTGGAACGTGGAAGTCCATTTTCGCTGCTACTCTGAGCCACCTCCAACCCCTCGAGGCTCTGTCAGTCTAAAGGGTGAGCACCAGTTTCGTTCCTCTGTCTCTGGGCTCTTCAGTCTTACTTCTCCATGGGCTCAGGATGCAGGTGAGGAAAAGGGGTGCCCCTTCTTAGGAGATTAGAACCCCACCAATTTCTACTTTCCAAAGCAACTCCACTTACAGTAAAAAAAAAAAAAAAAAGAGAGAGAGAGAAGCATCTTAAACACACCAAAAAATCAAAACAAATATAGCAAAATCATGCAGACACCACATGATCAGGAAATCTTAAACGTAACAAAGTAATGGTTTTTAAAACATATGTGTCTTATTGGATTGGTTTTATCAGTTTCACAATTCATTTAAATCTAGGAGATCTGAAAAGTTCTGTTCAGAATCTTGGAAAAATGGCAACTACTATTTGTTTCATGCTTTACAAGGCTTTTGAAGTTGTCTCACATACGTTACTGCATTTGAACCTCACAACCCACTAAATCTGATAGGGAAGCTGTTCTTATTCTCATCTGAGGCTCAAAGGGTAGTGATTATCTAAGGTCACACACTACGTTCCAGCAGACTTGTACCTGGGGTCTCCTGACTTAGAACCCCAGGCTCCCTCTCTAACATAAAGGCCGTCATCTAGAGAAACAGTTTTAACGCTTACCTGTCTGGGTGTTGTATTTCTTAAAAGAACTTAAATTTAACAGTTTCTCTACAGACAAGTGTTATCTGGGGTAGAGGACGAAGTTCCTAAAATACAGACCGAGTGACTAAAGAAAACAGAGTTTAAACTAACAGTTCAACTAAGCATCTTATTACCAGGTTAAACCTACCAAGCTGGATGAAATATGTAGCTTAGAAAACTATAGCGTCTGATCACAACCAAGGTTACACAGTAGCTTAGGCTTTTGTGTATGGATTCTTCAAGCTTGTTATATATACCACAGTTCTGAAGAATCCGATATCCCTTGTTAGTCACACTGGAGTCCACTTCCAATTTACATAGCTTTATTTATTTTAAATATCTATTCACCTTCTTCAGAATGCAGTGCAACAAGATATATTTTTTCTAGTCAATTTCAAAGGAACACAATGAAAACTGATCTTGCACATTTCCTCAGCACACTGAATATTAATTTCATCCTAATGATTTTTTTTCATTTTGTAAAACAATAAAGTACTTCAACCGTCTGCATATATAATCAGAAAGCAAATGAAATGCTCTTTTATTTTTAAAGCTGTTAAGAGAATATAAACATATCTGTTTTTATAGGACTAGATGTTTAAATGTATATCATTAGATGTTTATAATTAGATATAACAAATGTTTTATGCGATACTGATTGAATGGAAACAATACTATAATATACTAGTAGAAAATGCCCCCAAAAAAGTAAATCTAAAAATATTAAATGATAGCTATATGCTGGCTTTTTTGGAATGTGCTTTGATGAAATGAACATTTAGTAAATTCATAAACCTAAGATAATATACATTTTTAAGAACTGACATTTAGATTTTAATCAATTCATGTTAAAGTTGTCGTTTGAAGACAGCTAATGTGTTTTGCAGCTCTGTTAATTGCAAAATTTGTATTCTGTCATTGTTTTACCATTATTATGTAAAAACATAAATACATAATTTTTAGGATGCACTTCAAATTGTTATCTCCATAGCCAGAATTCAAAACAATTATTAGTAGGAGCTCATGTTCATACTGCATATAAACATCTTTCTAATCTCAGGAAACAAACAATTTTTTGAGAAATAGGAAAATACTAGTTAAGAAAAGCCTTAGTTTCCTTGTAAATTGATGTCTGGAATGGTCCACACACTTGAAAATACTCTAGTTGGTGAATACACAATTGTATGCTTTCACATAAAGATGCAAGTGAAACAGAAACACATCATACCCAGCTGAGCACAGAAATCATGAAGGCAGGCTAGGTAAATTCCATCAGAGGGCATCTGAGTGATAGTGTTACCTGGGTGTGCTGCACCTAGCCAGAACTCCACTAGAACAACAGTAAACAGTGTTTGGAAAACTGAAGAGGGGAGCAGAAAGCTGTGTCACTTGACTTTGGCTCTCATTTGCGAAAAGGTTGTATTTCAAAACAGAAGATGGGGTTGGAAAAGTAAACACAGCTGCGTTTTCTCTACCCCAGTGTGAGAATGAAGAGGCTCTTAGGAGTGGCAAGAGGCAGGGTCCCTTCTTGGTGCACACTCAGAGTCCCAAATAGAGTGCTGTTGTTTCACTCCATGGCAAACTCAGGATAATATTTTTTATTGTGGTAAAATATACACAACACAATGTTTATGACCCTCATCATTTATAAGTGTATAATTCAGTGGCATTAAATATAGTCACATCATGCAATTAACACCATTATCCGTCTCTGGAACTTTTCTTGTCATCACAAAGAGAAACTCTGTACCCATTAAGGAACTCTCCATTCCTCCCTTCTCCAGCCCCTGGTAACTTCTATCTATCATATCATATTCCATCAACTTGCCTGTTCCAAGTATCTCATATAAATGGAATCATAATAGTGTTTGTCCTTCAGCATTTGGCTTATTTCACTCAATATAATGTTTTCAGAGGCCATATGCATATATGTTGCGTCATGTATCAGAATTTTTTACGGCTGACTAATACTCTATTGTATGTAAATACCATATTTTGTTTATCCATTCATCCACTGATACACATCTGGGTTGTTTCTACCTATTGCAGTGTATTGCAGCACCATATTTTAAGCTACAGTAAAATCAACTAGTGGAAATCTACCAATTAATGCTAAAAGGGTTGTCAGGAGTCAATGAATATATGAATACTATTTAGGTATTTAGAGTTAGAAAGAACTTGATGTAAGGGAAACAAACTATGGTTCCCGCTTATTTTGAATTATAAATCTATTTAGGTATAATAAATTTGTATGCTTTACTATTATACACTTTGCTTGGCTTTAAAAGTCATAATCAAAAGGAACCTTGTCAATTTAATACTTTATGAATTAACATCTGAGTATAACCGATGTTATTTCAATCCCGTTTGAAACAGCTCCATAATTTCTCAAAGACCTTTCACCCACACTGGAACTCTATACTGTAATTCTTTTGTGTATTTTTGTAAGGGTGCAAGATGTCATTACCTGCTCTTGGGAAAAGTTTGCTCAACAAACTTGAGAGTGAGTAATGCTAAGAAATGATTAAAAATGAAAAGCCACAGTTGTATCCAAAAAAATCATCACAGGAAAATCTGAAATTCATATAGCTTAATAAATTTAAATACAGTTTAAATGCCTCAGCAGAATAACAAACTTTATCCAAGTCATCTTGGAATTTCTCAAAGAACAATACACTGTGTGGTTGAAAGATGCTTTCAAGATTGACATAAAAGTTGATTAATGTATAATCATTTCTTTGAGCCATCCTTTTTTAGGATTCCTAAGTTTTTAAGGAAAAAGAAGGTACTTGTCAGAATATACACTGTTCGTGGTACATCAAGTTGAAAATTAATCTGCAAGACTTAGTAGCAACAGCACTAGATTGAGTCCCAGTGACTCCTGCCTCTACCTAAACCGTGTGGCCTTGTGTAAATCATCTAGCCTCTCTGTGTTTCAGCCACCTCCTCTGAAATAAGGAGTAACTGGATCAGATGAGCCAGCTCTGGAGTGCCATGATTCTAAGTAGACTTAGACCCTAGCTCTTCTGTATTAGTAAATGTTCTTTGGGAAACACCACTGAAATCAATATAAATGATAACCGTAGAAAGTACTGACAGTATCTTGAGAAGAAACTCAGAACTCCAGTGGTTATGAAAAGGATTCCTACCATGGAAGAATACTTAATTTCATCCTGCTCTTGATAATGAGAAACATTTAGGAGTCAAGTACGAAAAATACAGGCAAGTACTAATCTTCTCATGATTCACCATTATATTAAGAAAGCAGACTGTATTTTCTCAGGCCAGTGAGTCCATAATAGAGAGGAAGTCTTATATATATGAAATGAATAGATGTAGGCAAGTTATTATATATTAGTATTATCATTAGAATAATAATAAATTATTAATAGACAATAGGCTTCCCAGGTGGCTCAGTGGTAAAGAACATACCTACTAATGCAGGAGACATGGGTTTGATCCCTGGGTTGGGAAAATCCCCTGGAGAGAGAAATGGCAACCCACTCAAGTGTTCTTGCCTGGGAAATCCCATGGACAGACAAGCCTGGCAAGCTATGGTCCATGGGATCACAAAGAGTCAGACATGACTGAGTGACTAAACAAATTAGATAAAATATATTAAAATTATCTTAAATGTTAGTACTTGAAAAAGGCAAATTAAGTTGTATGAACTGAACTTTGGTAGGAATCTGGAAGGTACTTCAGAGCACTCTCAAGATTGCTAACCCAGATTTGTAATGGAGTATTTTAATTAGAAATATTTAATTTCTAGGAAATTTGGAGCACTATGGACATTAAGATTTTTTGTTTTACTCTCCTAAATAGTAAGGTGATGAGGTAGAGTTTTTCCTAAAGTTAAGTGGCAACATCCGATTGAAGAGAGATAAGAACGTAGTATGTGCATGAAAGAAGGTAATTCATTGGAAGTGAGAATGACTGGTCATCAGAGGTGAAAGTGAGAGTCCATTTTCAGAACACAATACAAATTTTCCTTTAGCCATCTAGAAATAAGTGCTATGGCTTCAGTGCCAAACTGGCCTGAAAATGAACACCTGTAATTTCCAAAAGTGTTCTTAAATTTACAGACTCTACACTCAGAGTTCACCAGAGCTCTGTGTTTCCCTCCTGTGCTTTCTCTGCAGGTGGGATGATGGGAAGTCTCTGAAGAAACTAGATAATTTATGGCCTGCCTATGAGGATAGAAATAAGGGTTTAGATTATGACTTCTGATAAATACTGAAAAGTAATTATATTAGTTACTAGTGATTCTAATTGTATTGACTTCATTTTGGTTCAGTCCTAACGTTCTGATAGTGTACCTAAGTCCACTCCCAGAGACTGTTCACATTTCATGAGCATTTGCTTGCGAGTCACTATTCTAAGATTTTTTTTTACCTGTATTATCTCAATGTCTCCATTTAAAAGGTGGAATACACTGAAACACAGAGACTTTGATCTAACTCTGGAAGCAAACTTTTAGCTGCTAGACTATTCTGCCTCGCAAATACAACCCAGTCTAAGGAAACTTCACTTCATGCCTTTTAAAACGTGCTGTGATTGCTTCTAATGACCAAAAGAGCATCTTCTCCTTGAGAAAGGGCTGTAGGATACTTTTCTAATAATCATACTTT
Organism: Oryx dammah; assembly: GCF_014754425.2. Taxonomy (NCBI): domain Eukaryota; kingdom Metazoa; phylum Chordata; class Mammalia; order Artiodactyla; family Bovidae; genus Oryx; species Oryx dammah. Next base: position 16,381,802 of record NW_024070202.1, on the reverse strand, counting down.
CTTTTTTTCTCAAAACCAAAGCACAAAGAATGGTAAGATACCAACGTAAAAAAAAAAAAAAAACATTGGATGTTGTATTATGACTCATTTTTATATCCTGCTGGATATTGCTAATTCTATGTGAATTAGAAACTCTAAAATTATAGACTCTTTAGACTATTTTAATTTGTAAAAGCACCATTGTGAAGCCTCAGTGATATATTTTGAAAATAACCTTTTTACCTTAACCAAATATATTCCAGTTAAATTTAAGAACTTAAAGTAACCACATATTGTCTTTTGTTCAATGAAGAGGACTCTTCCTGAAACACACCCTCTGTGGTCAATTTTCCAGGGACACGGACAATTGACTGCATTCAGCTGCTCACATTTCCCAGCTCATGGCACTTGGTAAGCAATGGCAAAAAGGTGCCAAGTGGCTGGAACCTGGGTTACAGTTTATTTTTAGGAAACCAAGAAGATACGTTGCCTATAACAGGCCCAAACCACATGATCTGGGTCTACTTAACATTATTTCTGAACCAACTATGCTAAGAGGATTATATCACTGGCAAGACAAGAGAATGAGAACATTTCCGGGGCTCAATATAGTTGCAAGTTTCTGGGTGGACTCTTACATGTAGGAAAAAAAGGGAAGTACATCATCACTGTTTATGCCCAAAGTAGCACAAATAAGTGGTGCTTTCATGCTCAAAGTGTATAGCTGACTTTAAAAAGGCTCACAAGTGCATTTTTACTTCCTATTTACTTAATGGCTTTGAACCAAAACCTAAACAAAAATTAAAAGGACACTAAGCTTCAAAGGATACTATCATGAAAGTAAAAGGGCAACCTACAGAATAGGAGAAAATATTTGCAAATCATATCTGATAAGGGCTATGAATCTAGAATATATACACTCTTGTAACTCAGTAATAAAAAAGATAACCTATATGAAAAACAGGAGAAGGATTTGAATAGACATTTCTTCAAAGAAGATAAATGGCCAATACACACTGAAAAGATGCTTGACATCATTAGCTGTGAAGGAAATGCAAAAAGGAAAAAAAAAAAAAAACCCTTAAGATACCTACAATGAGATACTCCACACCCATTAGGATGGCTATAATAAAAAAGTCAGACAACAACTGCTGGCTAAAGATGTGGAGAAATTGGAACCATCACACATGGCTGGTGGGAATATCAAATGGTGCAAATACTCTGGAAAACAGTTCGGCAGTTTCTCAGACATTTAAACAGAGAATTATCATAGTGCCAGCAATTTCACTCCTAGATATATATTTAAGAAAATTAAAAACAGGTATTCAAAAAAATACTTCTGTATTTATATAGTAGGGTTATTCACAATAGCCAAAAGGTAGAAACAACCCAACTGATGAACGGATAAACAAAATGTGGTATATCCACATAATGGAATATTATTTAACAATTAAAGCTATAAAAAGAAACAAAGTATTGATACATGTTTCAAATGGATGGTGCTTGAAAACATTACGCTAAGTGAAAAAAGTAAGCCACAAAATGAAGTGAAGTGAAAGTCACTCAGTTGTGTCCGACTCTTTGTGACCCCACGGACTGTACAGTCCATGGAATTCTCCAGGCCAGAATACTGGAGTGGGTACCCTTTCCCTTCTTCAGGGGATCTTCCCAACCCAGGAAATGAACTCAGGTCTTCCGCACTGTAGGTGGATTCTTTACCAGCTGAGCCACAAGGGAAGCCCAAGAATACTGGAGTGGGAAGCCTATCTCTTCCCCAGCAGATCTTCCCGGCCCAGGAACCAAACCTGGGTCTCCTGCATTGCAGGCAGATTCTTTACCAACTGGAGCTATCAGGGAAGCCTGCATGTAATTCTACTTATATGAAATATTCAGGAGAGGCAAATCCATTGAGACAGAAAGTAGATTAATAGTGAAAAGTTCACCTTTACTTCCAATAGGTCAAAGCTACATCTTCAAGTAAAAGGACGATGTATTGATCATAGTGAGTGTTTTTTATTTTCTTAAACACTCAATCAGACTCATAGAAGAAACATTTTCATCCTTTTGCCAACATATTTTTGAAAATCATATATCTATGATGATTTTTAAACCATAAATCTATGATGATTTTTAACTTTCATCTATGCAGTATATAATATTTAGATAAACTTCAGAGGAACACTGTAGATTCTACTATACTAATGCGCTTAAAAAACACATACCTTTATAAGCTCTTCCCCTCCATTGTAATTACCATGGCCCAATTCCTTCTCTTCATTTTACTGTTAGCTTTATTGCAGTAATAATCATCCTCAGACACATGAATTTATTTGTAGGAAAAATTAAGCTCTTCTATTAAGAGATACCGTTCTACAAAAATTTTTAAGTAATTATAAAAATACGTAATATATTTATATTGTTTTGGTTGATTATCTACTACAAATAAATAATTCAGAAGAAATTTCTAACACTTGGCCTGTGGTCATAGTGTGTGTGTGTGTATATATATATACACATACAGGGCTTCCCTGGTGGCTCAGACGGTAAAAGCGTCTGCCTGCAGTGCAGGAGAATGGGGTTCGATCCCTGGGTCAGGAAGATCCTCTGGAGAAGGAAATGGCAACCCACTCCAGTATTCTTGCCTGGAAAATCTCATGGATGGAGCCTGGTAGGCTACAGTCCATGGGGTCGCAGAGTTGGACACGACTGAGCGACTTCATACACACACATATACATGCGTATATGCTGCTAAGTCGCTTCAGTTGTGTCTGACTCTTAGTGACCCCTAGGACTGCAGCCTACCAGGCTCCTCCAGCCATGGGATTTTATATATATATATATAAAATTCATACTAATATTTTTTGTTGCCAAGAAATATTGTACAGTGATCAATAAAAGATCTTCATGGATAGAAATCTTAGTTCCAGTAGAAAAAGGAATGATGCAAAATTTCTGATTGGTAAGATGGCACCCCACTCCAGTACTCTTGCCTGGAAAATCCCATGGACGGAGGAGCCTGGTAGGCTGCAGTCCATGGGGTCGCTAGGAGTTGGACATGACTGAGCGACTTCACTTTCACTTTTCACTTTCATGCATTGGAGAAGGAAATGGCAACCCACTCCAGTGTTCTTGCCTGGAGAATCCCAGGGACGGCGGAGGAGCCTGGTGGGCTGCCATCTCTGGGGTCGCACAGAGTCGGACACGACTGAAGCGACTTAGCAGCAGCAGCAGCAGCAAAGAGCTTGTTCATGTATTTTTTTGGACAGATGATGTCATGTGTCAACCTGCTATGGGATTTCAATTTCATTGGATAAATATGAAAGAATGATGTCATAGTTTTATGTTTAAATGTCAATATTTACCATATGTGGGAAACTCCATCCTTTTAAACTGTTCAAGTTGTGACAGAAAATTTCCTATGACATCTTAGTACAAGAGGATACATTGTCTACACATTTGAGAGATAATGCCAAATTGCTCGCTAGAGTACTTGTTTCTACTTATACTGGCTCTGAGGGCTTTCTTTTTCTCACATCACCACCAAAACTTGGTGATTTTCAGGTTTTCTAATCTTTCCCAATCCGAATGTGAAAAGGTATCATAGTTTAACTTCCTTTGCTTCCCAGTTCTAACACTGCTTCAATTCAGTGTCTCATCTTAAATACCATTTCCTCAGAGAGACTTGCTCTGTTCACCCCATCTTAAAGTATATCCTCCCAAGTAAATTTACTTGCTCTCTATCTCATTCCATCTGTTATTTCCTTCACTACACTTACCACACGGAGAAGGCAATGGCGCCCCACTCCAGTGCTCCTGCCTGGGAAATCCCATGGGCAGAGGAGCCTGGTGGGCTGCAGTCCACGGGGTCGCAAAGAGTCGGACATGACTGAGCGACTTCACTTTCCCTTTTCACTTTCACACACTGGAGAAGGAAATGGCAACCCACTCCAGTGTTCTCGCCTGGAGAATCCCAGGGACGGGGGAGCCTGGTGGGCTGCCGTCTATGGGGTCGCACAGAGTTGGACACAACTGAAGCGACTTAGCAGCAAACTTACCACAACTTGATATAATTTTATATGTTTGTCTGTTTCTATTTTAGACTTAGTTTTCAGTCTTTATCTCCTACTAAAATTCAAACTCTGTGAGGCAGGGTCCCTGGTAGTAAATTGCACATGTAGTATGTAGCAGACACACAATGGACACAACAAACACTGAATGAACAAACACTGCTGAGCTGAGTAATCAAGTAGTCTTCATTTTCTAGTTTTCTTTTTTCTTTTGTTAGGTTTGATGACTGGATAATAAAGGAGCCAGTAATAATTCTTTATAATTATTCCCTTGCTTCCAAACTCAAGTGGTATGGATCAAGGCAGCATTCCTGTCAAGATTTCACCCATTTCTCCCCTTCCTTTCCTGTAACAATGCTCAGAGAAATAACAATTGTCATTGTTGAGACCACCAGAAGTGTCACTTGACTCTGCCTTTCTTGGTGAAAGTACTGCATTTGGTACTGAGTATAATTTTAACAAAACTGTGAACATTTTAGACACCAGACCAACTGCTGATGTTAGGATCAGAGACTTCCCGGAGTGAAAGCACACGTTCAACCCAATTACCAAATTCACTGGGATGCATTAAAAATTGCCAAAATGCATTCTCTTTTTGAAAACATTAATTGCTTGTCACTCTATCTTGAGATGGCAAACTGAAACACAGACTGGCCATGAGGTGTATTTTGATACATTTAGTAGCAAAACAGATTCTGTTAAATTCAGTTAAAGTCACTGTGGAGAAATAAATGACACCAAGACTTGTCAAGTTGCAAGAGGCATCAATTTATAATAATACTTTTAAAATGTTGAAAACAATCATTAAAAATTATATGCCAGATCATATATCATTGATTTCAAACAATTCTGAGTTTCAGAATTATTTTCCTCATTTAGTAATATGTTAAAAAAATTTCTAATTGGCTTAATTCATATTGGCTCGAATAGTCAAAGCACCAAAAGATGATTACCAATTAAAAACAGTTTAAGAATTTTGTAACTACATGTAAAGAAACCAAATGGCTTTAAGGAACTTGGCCAAAAGAGTATAAATAATGACCTGCACTTTTTCCATTAAAAATGCACATCCTAATTATAAAAATGACAAAGGTAATATAATACAGAAGAAAGAAATGAATTAGGAATCAGAAAATCAATTGCATTCATCTATTTTAAAAAAGTATTTGGGTCCCTATAGTGTGTCTGGTACAAGACTGGGCAACAGATAAAGTGGGGGATAAACAGCTGTGGTGCTACTTTGGTGAGGATTATAGTGCAGAGGGGAAATTGGGCAAAATGCAAGAAAAGCAACTGTGGGAGGTACTGGTTGCAAGGAAGGAAGAGCCGGGAATGAAAAGAAATAGCATGGGTAGTGGGCACGAAGAAGAGCAAGATAACAAGTGCTGACTACACATACGAAGAAATAATTTTAAATGAAAAACCTTTAAACTCATATTTGCCAAACTTTGCCAAACTTCAATGAATATTTGAAATTTGGGAACAATTATTATTGAATATTATTTGTTCCAATATTCTAACTCGATACATATCAAATTTTAAAATCTATTTCAATGTTATGACAGTGTCTGGTGTGGTTACTAAAATATAAACAAAGATTATAAACATTCCACCATGATTTTGAAAAGCCAGTTTTAAAAAACTCTACTATTTGGATGAGTGTTTTTTTTGGGAATAGATCAGCAGACAAATAAGTAGTGACCAGTAAGAGAAGTATATTGGCATGTCTGGTGCCTTTTTAAAAACTGAGATATAATTGACATATAATATTGTATTAGTTTCAAGTATATAAGAATTATTATGTATTATTATTTATTTCTATGTATTGCAAAATGGTCACCACAATAAGTCTAGTTAACATCCATTACCACAGAGTTGCAAAAATAACTTTTTTCTTATGATAAGATCTATTCTCTTAGCAACTTTCATATATACAAATAGAGCCTTATTAACTATATTCTCCATCCTGTATATCACCTCCCCAGGACTTACTTGTTTTATAACATAAAGTTTGTATCTTTTGACCACCTCCACTCATTTCTCCTGTTTGTGGCAACCCCCACACCTCTGGCAACCACCGATCTGTTTTTGTTTTAGACTCCACATGTACGTGAAATCATATGGTATTTGTCTTTTTCTGCTGGACTTATTCCCCTTAGCATAACACCCTCAAGGGCCATCCATGTTGTTGCAAATAACATTTTATATATACATGAATACACACATACACACACACACATTATCTCTGTGTATAGATACATATATGTCTCACTTTGGCTCTACCCATTCATTCACTGATGGACACTTAGTTGCTTCCATTTTTGGCTGTTAAAAATAATCCCACAATAAACATGGGGGCACATAGAACCTTCTGGGCTAGTGTTTTCATTTCCTTTAGATAAATAACCAAAAGTAGAATTGCTGGGTCACATGGTAGTTCTATTTTTAGTTTCTTGAGGAACCTCTAGACTGTTTTCCATAGTGGGTGCACCAACTTACATTCCCACCAAGAGGGCACAAGCGTTTCCTTTTCTCCATATTCTTACTGACACTTATCTCTTGTCTTTTTGATAATAGCCATTCTTTGGGTTTTAGGTGATATCTCATTTTGATTTTGACTTGCATTTCGCTGATGATAAGTAATGTTAAGCAGGTTTTAATATATCTGTTGGCCATCTGTATGTCTTCTCTGGAAGAATATCTCTTCAGGTTTCTGCCCATTTTTTAATCACATTGTTTTTGTGCCATTTAGTTGTGTAAGTTGATGATAAGTAATGTTAAGCAGGTTTTAATGTATCTATTGGCCATCTGTATGTCTTCTCTGGAAGAATATCTATCCAGGTTTCTGCCCATTTTTTAATCACATTGTTTTTGTGCCATTTAGTTGTGTAAGTTCTTCATATACTTTGGATATTAGCCCTTTATCAGATAAAAGGTTTGCAAACATTTTCTCCTACCCTGTAGGTTACTTTTTAATTTTGTTGAAGATTTCGTTTGCGTTCAGGAGCATTTTAGTTTGGTCCCACATATTTATTTTTGCTTCTGTTGCCTTTGCTTTTTGGTGTCAAATCCTAAAATCATCACCATGACCCATGTCCATGAGCTTATCATCTATGTCTTCTTCTAGAGTTTTATGGTTTCTGGTTTGAGGTTCAAGTCTTTAATACATTTTGGGTTAATTCTTACATATTGTGTCAGATGGTGGTCCAGTTTCATTCTTTTGCATGTGACTGTCTAGTTTCCCCAATACCATTTACTGAAAAGACTGTCCTTATCCTATAGTATGTGGTTGCCTCCTTGTCGAAAGTTAACTGACCTAAGTGTATGGGTTCATTTCTGAGCTCTCTATTCTATTCCATTGGTCTACATGTCTGTTTCTATGCCAATATCACACTCTTTTGATTACTACAGATTTGTAAATTAGTTTGAAATCAGGGGGCATGATGCCTCCAGCTTTGTTCTTCTTTCTCAAGGCTGCTGTAATTATTCACAGTCTTGTGATTTCATACAATTTTTAGGATTTTTTTTCTGTGTCTGTGGAAAATGCCACTGGAATTTTGGCAGGGGCTGTACTGAGTTTATAGACTGCTTTGGAAAAAGTTAATTCTTCACGAACACAGAATACCTTTCCATTTATTTGTGTCTTCAACATCCTATACTTTTCAGTGTACAAGTCTTCTACCTCTTTGGTTAAATTTATTCCTAGGTATTTTATTATTTTGGTAAAGTTGGAAAAATATCACTATTTTTTTTTTTTTAATTTCCCTGGTGGCCTAGGGGCTAGACTCTGCACTCCCAATGCAGGGCACCTGGGTTCTATCCCTCCTCAGGGAACTAGATCCTGCATCCTACAGACTAAGACCCAGGCACAGTCAAATAATAATATATGTGTGTGTGTGTTACTATTTAGATAAGCTTTTTCATAAGGCTCATCTGGTTATATTTTATATTCTAACTGTGATATTCTATCCTATTGTATTTTCCATGGGAGTATCTCCAGCTCTAAGTGTCGTATGGAGTGTGATATCTATCAGAAATAACAATTAAAAATCTTTCTGTGAAAAAGAAGATGTCCCTGATAAGCAGGTTTGACCAAGAATGCTTACTTCAATGGGAAAGAGGAGGAAGAAGCTACAAAGATTTTACAGATAAGAGTGAACACGTGCTCTCTTATCTTCCCCGTGTACTAAAGTAACACGGGCAGTGTGAGGCATCATGGGACACCTTGCCGGGCGCATGCGTCATCCGAACCTGCACGGCCACCCCATGGATGAGCAGTACCGTCCCTAATGTAGAGACAAGGAAAGTGAGGCAGAGACAGTAAATAATGGGTCCGAGGCCACAGTGCACACGCCACAGAACACCATTCTACTCTGCTCTTCAAAACTGAACTCTGGATGACTTTCCTACACATGAGCAATTCTTTAGCTCAAATAAAGGCTGTTCTCACAATACTAACACAGAGAGTACTAAAGCTTAGCAAGAGAAAGTAACTAGTTGCCTAGCAATTTACCAACGAAATATATAGCGTGGAGGCCTCACTCTTACTAGCATCATTTCCCAGTAATATGCTTACATGATAGTGTGACTAGAGCATGCCCAATAAAAATGTGAAATTTATGACGTACCTATATTACAAAAGTGCAATGAAAATTCTAGAGACTGAAAATTCTAATATGGTATTTACTGGCTCTTTTAAAATAACATTTCCAATGCCTAAAGTGTTCTGTTTGTGAGAGTTTCATAGGGAAAACTACCTCCATCTTAAGAAAAGCTAATAACTGAACAAATTCATAAAAAAAAAAAAAAAAAACAACTAAAAGACTTTTTTACTTGCTCTATAGGCAAAAATGAAAAAAATCTTTGCTCTAACTAAAGGGTTCAGTGAAAAATTCTGAAAGGTAGACGCTTCCTCCTATATAAAAAGTATCAGAGTCTCAAAGCACTGATATCACTGAAAAGGACACTGGCCTTAAGATTTGAGAGGAATTTCTAGTCACAAGCTTTACTACTATACTAAGATGCTTTGTGACTTAAATAAAGTGAGTCATTTAACTTCTGTGAATTCTACTTGGCTTTCTTATCTCTAAAATGAAGGGGCGGGACTACAGGATCTTTATAGATCAGTCCTATTAAATAGAAATTAATAAGAACTGCCTGTGTAATTTAAAATTTTCCACTTGCCACAGTAAAAGAAAAAAAAAAGGAAAAGGTATAAATAATTTTATTGTTGTTGCTGTTCAGTTGCTAAATTGTGTCCAACTCTTTGGCAACCCCATGGATTGCAAGCACGCCAGGCCTCTCTATCCCTTGCTATCTCCCAGAGTTTATCCAAGGTCATGTCCATTGAATCGGTGATTCTATCCAACCATCTCATCCAAATAAGTAGTTTTAACAACATAGTTTTGTTTAATCCATTATATCTAAAACATCAGTTCAAAAAAACAATATAATAAATTATGATTCTTCTTTCCAGACTAAGCCTAGTATGTATTTTACTAAATCTGGTATGTATTTTACTCTTAGAGCACACAACTCAGATTCAGTACAATGCACATTTAATGTGCCCAAAAGCCACATGTGTGTAGAGGCAGATTACACAAGTTCATTCTCCAATAATTAATGTAAAATGTTTCAGGAGTATTCTATTATTAAAAGTAAGGCAGACTAGCAGAAATTAGGCTTAATGAAACTAGCTGTCCACACAGTGTGGTTGAACAGCAGCACCGTGAAGGTCCTCAACTACAGAGGCTCAAAAAGGTACCTAAAAAAAAAAAAAGAAAAGAAAAGCTACCTCAAGTGGGCATTGCTTTGGGGTAAACAGAAATCATCTGTGCTTTTCAGTGTTCTTAAAATATAAATCATAGAAGGACAACAAATTGACAAATTAAGTTTTTATGTAGTACAATTGAAAATCTTTTTAGAAGCAGATGGGCTATAAACAGCACATTAAAGGGTCCTTACTACTTGAGGTGGGTGCAAGTTTTTCCTATCAGCTGGATCATCAGCATCTATCAGGACTTTGGGGGAGTAAGAATCAGAAACCTGCAGAGGGTAGATACCTAAGAAAAATTTTACCTACTTATAACTTAGCATTGCACTCTTGTAGTCTAACTTTAATGGGAACTTACAGTTCGAACTAAAATAGGATAAAGACCAAAAGAAAATTTAGATCGTCATGTGCTAGACAGAATCATGCCCAAAGAAAGGCTGCTGTTTAGGCCTGCACATCAGTTAATGACAGCTGTGACAGAGTGACATCAGTGAAGAATTAACACCAGCAGTGTTGGAAAATGTCCCCAGGCTCCTCTAAGAAGATGTATTAACAAGACACATGAAAAGTTATTGATAGAAGCATAGTTAGGCAAGCCACTTTAAAACAAGTGGGTGCTAAATGACAGATGAAATTTAAACCTCGAGTTGCACCTTGAGAGGAGTAATGGGAAGACTGTGGCAGAGAGCTTGTTGAAGGCAAAAATCTAGACTATGTATAACCTGTGTCCTCTCATCAACCAGTTCCCACTTTGAGATTCACATGGAGATGCTACAGAAATCACATCTGCAGATGACCACACAATAAATGCGTGAGAAGGCCGTGCCAGCCTCCTGTGAAGAGGAAGGAGGAGAAGGAACCAGGGGGTCACAAACGCAACTTCAGCCATACATTTTTATTCAGTCAAGTGCATGGAGGCTATGAATTTAGGACAAGGATTCATGCATTACAGGAAATGTTTACTTCCTCTCACTAGCAAGGAGGAAAGTATGGCTTGATCATAAACCAAGAATTAGTATCTCAGTTTATTCTTGTAAGCAAACCTCAATGCTGAACTTATGTTCATCAGGTGTGACATTACGTGTGAGCTCCCTGTTAATTCTTGAGACGGGAGACACGAAGACTTTGGGGGGATTACATAAGTGGGATGGTAACCTAGCTCAGTCTGGCTCCAAACCTAGAACTTCTTTCCTAGATAGAAAAGATTTTTATCTGAGAATCACAGGTGGTAAGAAATCTCCACTGCAGAAAATATAGCAAACAAGATGTATTAAATCTTCCTTCCATAGGCTCTTAAGGTTATCTCCAGCCTACTCATGTCATGTTTATGAACAGGTTTAAACTCAACTCAAATATACGGCACAGTACAAAGTTGGGTAATATTAAACACCACAACTATAGGCAGTTTGCTTGATTCTCTTTTCATTTATTCTCTAAGAATAAGAGAAGGACTCTTCATTGCCAATCCATGCAGAGACTGGCTAAATGAAACTGGGTGTACACAAAGTTCTAGAAGCAATCAGAAGAAAAGTCCTCTACGTTTTGAGAAACTTTCATTTTAAAATAAGGTTTACCGTTCCTCACAGAAGACTCTGCCAGTTTTTAAGCAATCACTTTAGTTAGTTCTAGAAGCACCCAAGGAACAATTGACTGGGCCCAGAAAGAGGCTCATCTTGGCAGTGATCTCAAGAACAGACCAACTGTGAGCTGTGACAGGGACACCTCCATGCCAAAGCCATTGACCTTTGACAGACTTCGCAGTCAAGTGCTCAGAGCTTTAAAAGCAGAGGCTTAATACAGCATCTTGTGTTTTTCTTTCTTAAAGTGGAAAAGGAGACTTTAATTTCTGCAAAGCAAGTTCACTAAATAGATTTTAAAATCTGTGCATCTGGACTGCTGTTTGGAGGGCTGGCAGTATGGGATGGGCCATCTTAAACAGAATCATATTTAAGAAATGGTGAGATTCCCCAGTTGGCAAGGATGGCTCATGGCGCCCACCCACCCCCACCCCCCGCCTGCCTGCACTATCACAGAACAGACTGTACAAGGTTTTTTGTAACTGCCTTCATACCCTAGGCTCTGGGAGGACATGGACCATGCCTGTCTGTTCATAACTGTACTCTATCTCCAACCCTGAGAAGCATGCCTGGCGTGGGACAGGGGCTTAGGAAATATTTGTTGAATGGGGAAAACAAAAATTTTCTCAAGGAGGCTAAAAGAAACGACAATGAAACTCCAGTGACCAAGATTTCTGAAGAATATGTATCAAGTTAGAGATGTACTCTTTATTTTTTCCCCTAGGGTAATATTATTTTCTTCAGAGAGTGAACTTTGATCTCAGTAAAATATTAATGCAATAGTAGTCCAAAATATCAAAAGGCAGTTAGATTTGCTTTGCTATAATTTACTCAGCACTGTCAGGAAAATGTCTACAGGTCATCAGAAAACAAAACTATTTTTCTTTTAGACCGTAAGAAAGCATTCTAAATTTCTGATGGCTTACAATAAATGCTCTAAGTTCTTATGCTCATAATGGTGATGCCGAGTCAGGTTTTAAACCTCTTTAGGTCCTGGTCATGCTTATCAAAGTAACTTAAGGTCCATTTTTTAGATCAGAAATACAGCAATGACAACAACAAGAACTGAATGACAATAATGACAAAAACCATTGTATGTAGCAATTTCTAATGTACAAAGTAGTCCACACTCATACCCTCGTTTGCTTTTAACAGCACCCCTGTGCAGAAGCCAGAAAGAGAGTTACCCTTGTTTTTACAGAGGAAGAAATGGCGCTCACAGAGCTAAGTCAGCATCACACAGTCAGTAAATGAATAGTTGGGAATTTCAGGTGCAAGAGTCAGACAGAAACACAGGTGAAATATTTAAAAGATGACTATATTTAAAAGATGACTGATTTATAAACAAACTTTACTGTCTTTTTTTTAAAAAATGTGGACCATTTTTAAAGGTTTTATTGAATTTGCTACAACATCGCTTCTTTGGTTTTTTGGTGGTGAGGCATGTGGGATCTTGGCCCCCAACCAGGGATTGAACCCACGCCCCTGCACTGGGAGGTGAAGTCTGAACCACTGGACTGCCAAGGAAGTACCTAGTTTAACTATTTCTGCCTACCTAACACACCCAATAGAGACACTGTACAGAAATGACATTCTTTACTGAAAAGTATCATAATCCAGCCATGTCATCATTATTTTTGCTTTATACAGGACCACAGAGAAAAGTGGATGTCTTCTTGTATCAAGTGATGGGCTTTTAAATTAGCTCTTTTATTCACTTATAACACAAGCTGATCAAAGCTATCATGGAGGACAGAGGGCATCGGGAATAAAACATAAGACGTTATGTCTCTTTATAGCAAACTAAAATCTGGTTGGGTATAAAGGGACAGATGTATCTTATTCTTCCTCAAACTAGAATAGAACGAATCTGGAATGTTCCAGTTGGGAGTATTTCCCAATCCTTTCTCTGACATTATCGTTTCTAACGTGTTTGCACGCCAGCTTTCCCGATGAGCCAGTGAATCTACACGAAAACATGCTTTCATGTGCAAAACCACAAAAATAAGATTATTTCTGTCACATTGTTCGTTTGTACCTAGTAGAATTCTTTGCATTCTTTACCGAGACTACATCTTGAAGAGGCACTAAAATGCCTGCAAGTACACACGAGCTTTAACAGTACTGCTCACGCTGGCTGGAAACACTCTTTCTTTGTGGGGGAAAGGACAAGATTGCAAAAGATGCCCAGAAAGCAATCTGAAAATATAAAATATTAGTGTTAGGTGTTTAACGTCTGTGTCCTCTCCCCCCTCTTTACTCTGCGACAGGAGCGCTGAGACACAGTTAAGGCTTATAGGTCCCTGTCAGTAATCGGCTGTCTCAGCCTTTAGGTTTGACAAGAGAAAAGAAGGTCTACTAGGCAACTGTTTGGCTCCCAGGGCAGGAAGCTGCATCCAAGTCCTGACCAGCTGGCTTTGGATGCCTGCAGACTGCCAAGTCAGCAATGATGGGATGGAGCGCCTTCTTGCTTTAGTATTACTCTGGAAGATCAATTAACAATACTGCCAGCCTCCAAGGTTCTTTTTCCAAACCCTGTTAGGAACCCTCCTAGATGACCGTCTAAAAATAAGTGGGCTTTAACCTTTGGAAGGACCCTTTGAGACTTTCAAGATCTGGACACTTTTCCCTGGATAATACTATTGCTGTTACCACTGCCAATAATGATGAGGATTGTGGTAATATAACAACGAAAATACCAGCAGACCCCATTTATTGAGTGCGCACACTACAAGAAATGACTTGAGCTCAATGCCTTACAAGGAGAGTCTTACCCTTGGAATCATCCTTCGTTCCTTCCCCAGCTCACAATACTTTCCCCTACCACTGCTCTTATGATCATTCTTGGCCAACATTCATACTCGTGGTTCTCAACCCTGAATGCCCATTATAATCATATGAGGAGCTCTTAGGAAACGGCAGTTCAGTTCCCAAGAAACTACACATAGAGATGCGGATTTAATTCATCTGGGGAAGGGTCTGGGCATTGATTTTCTTTGAAAGCTCCTCAGATTATGTGGAGCCAGGACCAAAAACCATGAGTCCACAACCCATCCAATACTCCATTGTTTCTGTTCCATGACCTCCAAAATCCTTTCTGTTGAACCACAACAGCCAGATACACATCCACGGTCATCTTAGACCTTGAGGTTAATAATGAGCCAGAACTTTATTTCATGAATCACACACATTCATGCCCACCTCCTAACAATCTGCTTTACACACTCTAGAAGCTGTACTCTGGCAATTCAGTGACCCATGAAGATGGCCAAGCCACTTTCTCATTGTCCACGATATCACTGTATCTTTTCCTTCTCTCTCCAGCCTGGATTCTGTTTCATCACTGTAATTGTTTCACTGCACACACCTTCAGCTCCAGCGCCTTATTTGGTCTATGTGGTGTTTTCATTCAGTAACCCCTCAAGCCTAGGAAAACCCAATTCTATGCCAACCGCAAACCTGCATGCACCTGAGTTGTTACCTGGGTGCGGGTTGAAGCAAAGCACAAAATCACGCTGACTAGTTTTATTTTACGTTTGTGACCAAAATTCTCTAGAGGTCATCTTTGTTTCCCACCAACAAGTTTACCAACCTACTTTTAAGTGCACCATATAATTTCCCCCACTCCCCATTAAACTGGATAAATTGTCCCGAAGACCAAACCATCTGTATACTGCGTCATTTCTCAAGGACTTGGTTCTTGAAATCACCCCGTCTTCCTCATTTTGATATTTCACATCTTTTCCAGATCACTCCTATTAGCTTCCAATGTGGTATAGCATCTGCTTGTTCCTTTTTGTAAAAAATTTTTTATTCATTTCTCTCCTCCTATCGTTCCATTGCTCTGTTCTCCTGTGTGGTAGAATGCCTGGAAGGTCTCCATCCTCGTTGTTTGCACACTTCCTTCCCCCATATTCCTCTGTATTGTATTTCATTTCTTAAACAATAAGAAGATAATACATTAAAAGTATGTCAGGCACAGAGGATTTGTATTTTACCACTTAGTTTAAGGAACAGAACATTACTAGAAACTCTGAAACCTACTGTCTCTCCTGCCCACCCACACCAGGAAGTAAAGGCTATTCCTATTTTTCCAGCTGTATTAAAATATAACTGACATATACCATTATGTAAGTTTAAGGTATACAATGTGATCATTTGATATATATTGTGAAATGATTATCAAAATGAGGTTCAGTTCAGTTGCTCAGTCGTGTCTGACTCTTTGCAACCCCATGAACAGCAGCACACCAGGCCTCCCTGTCCATCACCAACTCCCAGAGTTTACCCAAACCCATGTCCATTGAGTCGGTGATGCCATCTAGCCATCTTGTCCTCTGTCGTCCCCTTCTCCTCCTGCCCCCAATCCCTCCAAGCATCAGAGTCTTTGCCAATGAGTCAGCTCTTCCCATCAGGTGCCCAAAGTACTGGAGTTTCAGCTTCTACATCAGTCTTTCCAGTGAACACCCAGGACTGATCTCCTTTAGGATGGACTGGTTGGATCTCCTTGCAGTCCAAGGGACTCTCAAGAGTCTTCTCCAACACCACAAGTTCAAAAGCATCAATTCTTCGGCACCCAGCTTTCTTTACACTCCAACTCTCACATCCATACATGACTACTGGAAAAACCATAGCCTTGACTAGACAGACCTTTGTTGGCAAAGGAATGTCTCTGCTTTTTAATATGCTATCTAGGTTGGTCATAACTTTCCTTCCAAGGAGTAAGCATCTTTTAATTTCATGGCTGCAGTCACCATCTGCAGTGATTCTGGAGCCCCCAAAATAAAGTCAGCCACTACTTCCCCATCTATTTGCCATGAGTGAGGTTACTTACACCTTAATCACCTCACATTATTACTATGTCTGTGTATAGGGTGGGGGATGTGGGTGTGTGTGCTGAGAATATTTAAGATCTACTCTCCTGGTTATGTTAAGGTATGCAATATAGTACTGTTACCTTTAGTCACCATGCTATAGTTGAGAGCCCCCAAATTTATTCATCTTCTAACTAGAAGACTGTACCTCTGGATAACATCTCCCCACTTCCCCTACTCCCTTGGCAACCGCCAATCTACTCTATTTCAGTTCATTTTTTAAGAAGAGTTTTTTAGATTCCACATATATGAGAGATCACAGTATGTCCTTCTCTGACTTACTTTACTTACTATAAATGTCCTCAAGTTCCAGCCACGTTGTTGCCTTCTTTTTTATGGTCGAGTAATCACACATCATCCATACTGTTGACCCTTGAACAAGATGGGTTTGAACTGCATGGGTCCACTACTAGATTTTTTTCAACAGTAAATACTATAGTTCTACAAGATCCAAGGTTGGCTGAATCACACACACTGAGGGCCCACTATAGGTTACAAGCAGATTTTTGACTTTGCAGTGGGTCAGTTGTTCAAGGCTCAACTGCATGTGTGTATTTCTATATATAAAAGTCATATTTTCTTTATCCATTCCTCCATTAGTAGACACTTGGGTTGTTTCCCTACCTTGGCTGTTGTAAACAATGCCACAATAAACACAGGGGTGCACACATGTCTTCAAGATATTGGTTTCATTTCCTTCAGGTACATACCCACAAGTGGGATTTTGCTGGGTCATATGGTAGTTCTATTTTTAATTAAAAAAAAAAAACTCCATAAAGTTTTCTGTAATGGCCATACCAATTTTTAACAGCAAGATTTTGTTAACTTACACATATTTAATGACTCATCTGCATTTATTCTACTGTCATATGTGTGTTCTTTCTCCTCTTTTGCTTTCTCATGGGTTGGCTGAATGTTTTTATTCCTTTTAAAATCTCCACTATATTTAGAAGTTACACCATATCTTTTTAGTGATTACTCTAGAAATGTTAACATGCACTGAGCAGAGAATGTCAGTAATTTTACCATCCTCCTACATAAATCAAGGACCTTAGAATACTTTAATTTCAGCTACTTCCTTCCTAAGTTATTTGCTATAAGCCATTACTATTTTGGTGTTATAAGTCAATTTTAGCTTAGATTTATTCTCATGTGAACCTTCTTAGTTTATCAATCCTTTCTGCAGTTAAGGTCTTCCATCTGGGATCATTTTCCTTTTGCCTAACGTACATCAATTAGAATTTCTTTTAGAGATGGTCTCTTGGCAGATAGTCTCCCAGGTTCTATCTATCTGGAAAGATCTTTATCTACACTTATTCTTAAAATTTTGCTGACTCTAGATTGGCAATTATATTATCTCCCCACTTTGAAGATATTGTTTCACAGCCTTCTGGCTCCATGGTTGTTACCGGCAGTCAGTTTTGAGTCTGCTTTCCTTTGAAGCGATCTTTTAAGATATCTTATTTGTCTTTGGTGTTGTGTAGGTTCACTATGATATGTCTAATGTGCATTTATTTTTATTCATTCTTTTTGGAATTTTGGGAGGCTTCCTAAATCTGAAGATTGATGTCTTTCACCAGTTTGGGAGTTATTAGCTCCTATCTTTTCATTCTCCCATTCTCTGATTCTGACTCCTCTACTTCTGGAATTCCAGTTAAGATGCATGTTAGACCTCCTCACTTCATTATATTATCACATTATATATTATATACTAACATAGTATATGTTATAATAATTACTTATAATTAGTATAATATTTATATTACTGTTATATATAATATACACTATATATTGGTATATATTATGCTTTAGTATTTAATTACAGCCCTCTATATGGGCTTCCCAGGTGACTCAGATAGTAAAGCATCCCCCTGCAATGCAGGAGACCCAGGTTCAACCCCTGGGTCAGGAAGATCCCCTGGAGAAGAGTATGGCAACCCACTCAGTATTCTTGCCTGGGTAACCCCATGGACAGAGGAGCCTGGCAGGCTACCACCCATGGGGCCACAAAGAATCGGACGCAACTGAGTGACTAACGCTTTCACTTTCTACATAATATTAGCACCTCCCATGCAACAGTTTTATATTTCTGTATCTCTCTGTGGTACATTATGAGTAACTCCTCTGGATGTCTTTTAACCCATGAGATCTCTCTTCATTTATGTATAGTATGCTAAATGTCAACCTGTGCGTTGCACTACTATTTTTAATTTCTAATGACTCATTGTATTCTTTTCCAAATATGCTTGATCTTTTTAAAAAGTCTCTTGATCCTTATATTTTCAAGCCTGTCCCTTACTCTTTAAATACATAAATATAATTATTTTACATTATGAGATATACCAGTATCTGAAATCTCTAGATATCTGATTCTTCTATTTTTTGTTAACTCTCACTCATTCAGCCTTGTTTCCTTATGTATTTTATGATTTCTGACTGAAGAACTAATATTCCTTGGAACTCTGTGAGAATCTTTTGGCTTGATGAAAGGGGATTCCTCCAGAAGGGATTTATGTTTGCTTCCGCCTGAGCCTGAGGACACTAATAACTCAGCTTAAATTGCCCAAAGTTCTAGACTTGGGTTTCTTTGAACCTTTTATTACCAAGTAACTGAAAAATGTAATGACAAAATTTAAAAAGAGACCAAATGACAAAGAGTAAAAAGGGAAGAGAACTGAGATCTAAACTACTATACTAAAAGATTTCTGAAAAAGAAAAGCTTGAGACCCAGATATTATGCTGCTGCTGCTAAGCTGCTTCAGTTGTGTCCGACTCTGTGCGACCCCATAGATGGCAGCCCACCAGGCTCCTCTGTCCCTGGGATTCTCCAGGCAAGAACACTGGAGTGGGTTGCCATTTCCTTCTCCAATGCACGCATGCATGCTAAGTCGCTTCAGTCATGTCCAACTCTGTGCGACTCTATGGACAGCAGCCCACCAGGCTCCTCTGTCCACAGGATTCTCCAGGCAAGAAAACTGGAGTGAGTTGCCATTTCCTTCTCCAGATATTATACTATATATGATAAATGTTTAAATTTCAAAGATAAGGAAAATAAACTGAAGGATGAAACAGAAAAAATTTACCTAAGCAGAAGACAGTGGAGTGATATACATAATCTTGAGCAAATCCAAGATTGTGACATAGGAATTTTATAGTCAGTAAAAGTACTGTTCATGTATAAAAACAGAAAAATAGTATTAAATATGCAACAGCTTAAACCTATATTCAAATCATTCTTAAAGCTATTTTCTAAAGATGTTTAACATCATAATTAAGAAATTTAGGAAGATAAAATTTTGTATAAAGATTGATGGTAAGCATGAAAAGCCATTAAATATGGACATGTCGCTGTATTTGCTATAGATATGAAGTGACATAGAGAATAGTTCTTTAATGCAATTAATAAAATTTAACCCTTAAGATTAAGGGGACGACAGAGGATGAGGTTGGATGGTATCACTGACTCAATGGACATAGGCTTCGGGAGCTGGTGATGGACAGAGAAGCCTGGAGTGCTACAGTCCATGGGGTCTCAAAGAGGTGAACTCAACTGAGTGATCGAACTGAACCCTTCAGATTATATTAATAAAGACTATTAAGTAAGAGTGTGAAGATTACATTTTACATGTTGCAAAGGGGAAAAGGGGCAATTCTTAGATTTGACAGGCAAAATTTAGAGAATGTTTTAAGGGTCAATGAAAATAATCACTTACATAAGAACAATAACATCTTCTATATCATTAGAGGAAAAAACAAAGCCAAGATATTATCCACAGGAATGAAAAAGATATAAACTACAAGGAGGCAAGAAACTCCAGGAAGCCTAAAATAAAATCTAATGAATTTAAGATCAGACATATCAGCTATTTTGATAAATGAGTTTTAGATCCCTTTATTGAAGGACAAATATTCCCCTCCATTAACCAAAATATAAGACTTGTACTTTGTCATGCTGCCTATCAGGCTAGCACAAAATTCGATTTTATTTTCTTCACAGCACTTACTACTATTAGAATTATTTTGCTTGTTAATTGCCCAGTTCTCTGCACTAGAATATAAGGTGCATGAGGAAGGATCGTGGCCATCATGTCCATGCCTATATTGTTAGGGGGCTCCATAAATATGCGTTGAATCAATCAGTGAATGAGTGAATGACTAGACATCACAAAGAAAGTTAAATCTGAAAAGTCAAAGAAAAAGAAAATAGAGGTTACAATTAAAATGTCATGTAAAAAGTAATAGCAAAATACTTTTAAAATAAGTAGAAGAAATATACTGTAGGGAGAAAAGGGTTATTATGGGATTATACAATATGTGTGTAAAACTTCTGAAAATTATAAAGCACTGTAGAATTCAAAGAATCTTTCATTCAACGGTAAATATATTGTTGAATGAAAAATAAAGATTCTCTCAATATATTTTTGTTGTTAATGAAAAACAAAATCAATAATGGAATTTAAGTCCCAAAATCTTGATATATCAAATTCTAGGATTTACATACATACAAAACAAAATAAAAACATAGAGATTCAGACAGAAAATGATAGAATTATGATGATTATGAGTGACTAACAGTCACAAATACACTTCTAATAGTCTAATAGTCTTTGATAGATTCAGTTCAGTTCAGTCACTCAGTCGTGTCTGACCCTTTGCGACCGCATGAATTGCAGCACGCCAGGCCTCCCTGTCCATCACCAACTCCCAGAGTTCACTCAGACTCACGTCCAGCGAGTCAGTGATGCCATCCAGCCATCTCATCCTCTGTCGTCCCCTTCTCCTCCTGCCCCCAATCCCTCCCAGCATCAGGGTCTTTTCCAATGAGTCAACTCTTCGCATGAGGTGGCCAAAGTACTGGAGTTTCAGCTTCAGCATCATTCCTTCCAAAGAAATCCCAGGGCTGATCTCCTTCAGAATGGACTGGTTGGATCTCCTTGTAGTCCAAGGGACTCTCAAGAGTCTTCTCCAACACCACAGTTCAAATAGATTAGGTAGATAAAACATAAAAATATAGTCTATCGGAATAATTTACCCCTCTGAATGTATACGTGTGTGTGTATTTTATATGCACATAAATAGTTTTCTAAGTATACATATGAACTTCCCTGATAATGCAGTGGTAAAGAATCTACTTGCTAGTGCAGGAGACATAGATTCAATCCCTGGGTCGGGAAGATCCCCTAGAGGAGGAACTGGCAACCCACTCCAGGATCCTTGCCTGGGAAATCTCACGGACAGAGGAACCTAGTGGGTTATATATAGTATGTGGGGTCACAAACAACTTAGTGACTAAACAACAACAAGGATACATATACTATTTAAATTAGCAAATAATCATTACTAAAGTACTTGCTAGATTCCATCCGGAAAGTTTTTGACAAGCTTTTCTTACCCAAAAGCTATTAGAAAAATAATTCATGGGATTTAAATAAAAATTTATAATAAATGTAAATTTTTCTAGATGGAAGAAAATGTAAGTCTAAGGGTATGGAAACCATTACTGCAACTGGTCTATCATTTTTGTAAATGTCGTATTAACTAATACTTTCTAAGTAATATGATCTCAAACACATAGGTGCAGTTCTACAGTCAGAAGTAATGACTTTTCTGCATAAAAACTATGTTAAATTTGATATCAGAATGCTGTGTGCAATTCCATACACTATGCCTTGAGAAATGAAAGGGAAAGAGTGAAGGTAACATTTATTAAGCAAATGTGTGTTGCTCTGAGGTATTATATTATATATTATATATATCTGCATATAATAATCAGTGCCTAAAAGTACGGCTGTTTTCATCTATTCAACAAGTACCTCCATGGAGAAGGAAATGGTGACCCATTTCTGTATTCTGGCCTGGAGAATCCCATGGACAGAGGAGCCTGGCAGGCTACAGTCCATGGGGTCGCAGCAGTCGGACAGGACTTAGTGACTAAACCGCCGCCAGCGTGATGAGAAGCCTGCACACCACGATGAAGAGTGGCCCATGCTCACTGCAACTAGAGAAAACCCACATGCAGCAACAAAGACCTAGCATAGCCAAGAATAAAAATTAACTTTTAGAAATCCTGAAAAAAAAAAAAAGTAAGTACCTCCTGAGTCCCTCCACTATGCCAGGCATTAACAAGCACTGGGAGGAACACAGGATCCAATCATGTGAAACAGATCATCCAATAGTAGATGGTGATAGCTAATAGGAGAAAAATAAAGCAGAAAGGAGAGATGGAGAGATTTGGGGAGTTATAATTTTAAACAGTCAGGAAAGGCTTTCCTGAGAAGATGTTAACTGAACAAACACTTACACGAGATGAGGGAAGTGTGTTCCAGGCCAGAACAGCCAAAACACGGAGACGCAAGGCAACGATGCTACAGCGGCCTGAAAAAGGACTCTGAGAGTGGGAGGGCAGCGACTGGGAGACCAGACTGTGTGGGCCCTTAAGTTTACAGTCAACGACTTTGGCTTGTAATTGAAAGTGATCTGCCTTACGCTTGAAAAGAATCACTATGTCCTTTGGATAGCTGAGAACAGAGCACCGAGGATGGAAGAGAAAATGAAGAAGCTACAGGAGTAATCTAGATAGCAGATGGTGGTTGCTTGGCCAGAGGTGGCCGTGAAGGGACAAGAAGTATAGATTCTGGATGTGACTGAAGGTAAACTCACAGGAATTTGCTGGTGGGTTAGACGTATGCACGAGCAATAAGAGGAGTCAACGTAACTCCAAAGATTTAGTCTGAACAGACAGAAGGATAAAGTTTCATCATTTGCATTAGTTATGGAAAAGGTGACTAGCATTACTCCAAAGCTCACAGTCTTTCCACAATGCCCTAGTACTAGAGAAAAAAGGCAACCACAATTATGTGCATAGAGCATCTACCATATGGATTATAGACTTTTTCATTTTACAGATGAAGGTTGAGAAGACTTCCCAAAATAATTAGTATTTCTCATAATAATTGGTTTCCTGAATTATGAGATTTCTTGTTCAATGACATGGTGAAACCTGAAAATGTTAAAAGACTGAAAAAGGATAGGAAATTTATGGATGACAGAATCGTATCAGGTTATCCAGGGACGTTAGGGGTATTTGGGTAAATCTCCATATTCTTGAGGCTGATAGTAAGATAAATGATCCACAGGACCTCCTTAAAAACAGTGTCTGACAGAATAAGATGGAGCACAGACTTTCCAAAGATTAGATATGAGAATACTATTTTGCTCTGGCTTCTTCATTCCAAGTGTTTCAAACAGAAACTTGGAAAACTAACCACCAATGTCCTAGCTGCTTTTCAGCGACTCAAGATATTCTTTGAGCATACACACAGAGCTATGTTTCGGACATTTATCATGTATGTATAGCTTTCCAATTCGTTTTTCGTAGGATAAAGGTTAATAGGCTCCAAGAAACGCACTTGTTTAATTTCTTCAAGCTTTCTGTTTATATTCTCTCATTGGCCATTTCTTCAAGCTTTCTGTTTATATTCTCTCATTGGCCATGTTCATAGGTTGCCTCAGCAATACAAGCTGATTCTGTTGTTGAGATAAAATATAATTATTTTCCACTAGTCTTAGTGGAAACATTACACTGGATTATCTAGAATTAATCTTCTTCTGTCCCGCTATCTTTGTCTATTTGTATAAACATGCCATCCTGTGATAATTCCCAAGAGTGAGTTCTCTTCAATCTCCCCCACTCCTGACATCACTATTTCAATGAAAGCTACTTCCTTCTTTCTTCCCAGTCATCTTGACCTAGCTCCTTCCTGTGTTTCAACTCTGTGTCAGGACAGCTGCCAAGATCAAGAAATACTAACTCATGCCTCATGTATATAATAACTGTCTCTTTCAGTCCCAGTGCTAAACCTCCAGAGATGACTCTGGTCTTAATTTTGGCGACACCTCTGAATGCATCTCCTCTCCTTTAGTCTGTCCCAGCTGTACTTTGTCTAGCATGCTGGGACTGGCTTAATTTTAAACCATGGCTCTAGTAATTTCACTATCAAGACCATGCAATGGCTTCATGTTGACAGCTGAATTATATGTAACTTTTTGTACCTACCTTTCAGGGCCCTCCACAGTATGGCTCCAGCTGTCTTTCCAGTTTCATATCGTTACTATTTCCCTGACAAGATCACTATAGCTCTAGCAAAATCAACCATTCTTCCCTGAACCTGGCTCCATTTTACCAGCTTGGTGCTGGGCTTCCCAGATGGCTCAGCAGTAAAAAAAAAAACAAAACAAACAAACAAAAAAACCTGCCTGCTGCTGCAGGAGATGTGGGTTTGATCCCTGGGTTGGGAAGATCTCCTGGTGGAAGAAATGGCAACCCACTCTAGTATTCTTGCCTGAAAAATCCTATGGAGAGAGGAGGCATGCAGGCTACATGGGGTCACAAAAGAGCCACTAAACAACAACAAATCTGTTTATACAAAAACTTCCCCTCTTGTCTATCAAACTTCCCTTCTTGTCTATCAAAAGTTGACCTGTCCTTCAAGTCCCAGCCCAAATATGGCTCCTAAGAAGCATGTGTTGATGCCCCTGGCCTGATCAGTGTGATCCCCACCTCCCTGGCAACTCCATCCCCAAACCCTGTACAGTGCTGACTGCAGTCTGCAGACCTGAGCACCTTTTGTATCTTCAACACTTAATTCTAAGCTCCTAGAAGATAGCAAGTGTCTTGCGTATCTCTGAATCTCCCATGGTGGTAAAATCCTGCCTTACATAATGTTGAGTTCAAGGATTATCAGTGACAAGAAGTGTTAAAGAGTAGATATCTTTTTAAAGACTGTTTTTAAACTTACTGTTAAAAGCTGTGAACACTCCCCTCTCACTTAATAACAGGGGATCAGTGGAGACAAACAGATATAAGAGTATCTCCTTGGTCTCCTGAGTAGTCTTTCTACTCTCCTGTATAAATAGAATTTACATTACAGTGATTAAAAGTCCCCTGTAAAATGCTGTCACGAGGTCATATCTGGGAAGAGAGGATGAGTGCTAATCTGTTCCAGACTCCCTCTTTAGTGAGTAGGGACAATATGAGATGATCTGTCTGGATTAAAGACAGAAAGGAAATGGAGTTTTCGAGGCAGAAAAAAGAAATTAACCCCCCCACCCCCAAAAAAAGCTGTGTCATAAAATGTAGTCGGTGGAGAATCTTTAGCTGAATGACAAGATTAAGAAAAATCAATAAAACCTTTGAAACCTGAACTATGTGAAAGGCTTTTTAGGCTTGATGGCAAAAGACAAAGGTATGGCTTCAAGAACACAAAATCTTTCTCTAGCAACTGCAAAAGCAATTCTTTAATATTCAGGAGCCTTCATGGCCCCAAAATATGCTTAGCACAAATTGCTTATTACACAGACAGGGACAGTTGAGATTCAAAGGGCCTGCGTTTCCAAAAGGACTTTTACCAAGGCTGTAATTAGTTGTTCTGGCAAAAACGGCATACAAGTCTAATTGCACACACAATTTGCTAATTGTATCTTCAAAATAAAGGGTGAAGGGTTAATTGTATCCACATCTGGCCACAAAGAAAGAGATCGTCCTTTGAAAATATGACCCTACACTCAGATGAAAATTTGCATTAAACAACCATCCCCATTACTACTAATAATTATAATAATATCACATGCTTACAAATTGATACCTTTCATCCTGATCCTGAAAACACTTTACAAACATTAATTAATGTCACAATACTCTTATGAGGTATGAAAGGCAATTATCCCAACGGTGTCAAGGAGGAAATACAGGAAAGTTAGGTAATTGTCAGACAGACACAAAGGGAACTGGAATTCTCAGTCTCTGGCTCTGAGCACTGACCCTGGTCACCAGGGAGGTTCCATGGGTCACATAAATCAGCAAAACTGAGCCTGAAACCAAAGGCAAAACTAGGTAACCACATTTCAGAATAGTGAAACAGGTCTTTGATTTAGACTCCACTTTGACTTCTCTTTTATCCAAAGGAAAATAGAGAGCATCTAGAATGGAGCCAACAAGGAGAACTTTTTCGTTTTATAATCATATATTTCAGATAGTCAAAACAAGAGCCCAGATAATCATATGATGCGTCCCTAATGAATGATACATTCAAAGCTATGTAAGAGGAAAAAGTTCCCACAAGGGATAGGTACTTAGAATGTTCTGGTTGTAGTAGCTGTGAGATGAGGACATGCTGGACCTAATAAATACATGGGGTGAGGGACTAAAACAGAGTAAAATTAATGTTACCTTAATTCTAACTGTTGTGAATTTACATCAAATTACTAGTTAGGAGCATTCAGTTTATACCAGCCTGAGTACAAATAAATTTCCTTAAAAATGTGTATCATTAATAATATCTTCTTTAAGAATTAGACAGATATGAAGATTCATTTTTAACAGCCAGAAAACATATATTTTAAGGACTGATTTATAATTTATAATTATTTTTATAAATAATATAGCAGGGGGATGAAAATACAAGTTTTTCTTTCTTTCCTTTTTTTTTTTTTTTTTTTTTTTTAAATATAAAGCTTTGACACCGTGTAAGGAACAGACCAGGAAGGTGAAAATCAGGAGGCAGAAAGATCTGTCAGGAGGCTTTGTAATACATCAGATGAGGGATGATGAGGGTCTGATCTCTGATCTTGGCATAGGAGAGGTAAAAGAGAGGACCAACAAGACAGTCTCTGACAGCACCTAGTGAAGAATTAAACATGAGGAAAAGGATGCACTGCACATGACTCAAACCCCTAAATGCTACCCGACCAAGGGCAACCAGAAGGCTCATACTGCATATTTGCTCTAATGTCATATTAGCACAAGTATCAACAGGGTTAACACACCATAAATATTTTTCATAAATGTCAATCGTGTGTTGCATGTGTGCACACTCAGTTGGTGAACTGTGTCTGACTCTGCGACCCCATGGCTGCTGCTGCTGCTAAGTCACCTCAGTCGTGTCCAACTCTGCGTGACCCCATAGACGGCAGTCCACCAGGCTCCCCATCCCTGGGATTCTCCAGGCAAGAACAGTGGAGTGGGTTGCCATTTCCTTCTCCAATGCATGAAAGTGAAAAGTGAAAGTGAAGTTGCTCAGTCGTGTCCGACTCTTAGTGACCCCATGGACCGCAGCCCACCAGGCTCCTCCATCCATGGGACTTCCTAGGCAAGAGTGCTGGAGTGGGGTGCCACTGCCTCCTCCAGGGGATCTTCCCAAACCACGGATCGAACCCTCCTCTCTTGCATGTCCTGCACTGGCAGGTGGGTTCTTTACCACAGTGCCACCTGGGGAGCCTAAATATTTTTCATCAGTAAATATTGTATCACAAGTATTTTCCATCAGTGAAAAGCATAAAACATTGTTTTTTAAAGTAATATCATAACATGAAATGTCTTTTTTAAAATAAAAATGAAACAGTATTTTTCAGCCAGACTCCGGATATGAGAGTAAGATTATGTCT
This sequence comes from Oryx dammah, assembly GCF_014754425.2. NCBI lineage: Eukaryota > Metazoa > Chordata > Mammalia > Artiodactyla > Bovidae > Oryx > Oryx dammah. Next base: position 16,354,090 of record NW_024070202.1, on the reverse strand, counting down.
CTAGCTCAGGTTTCTGCATTCTCTTTGCTCTGTTCATTCACATTTATAAAAAGGAAAACAAGCTTTAGTTTTTTCTTTCCCAGATATTCAAAGGATCTGTACCCACTAAGGTCTTTATATCTCCCTCTCACATTGCCAAAGATAATGGAAAACTCTAACCAAAAAATGCTTAAAAATGATTGATTAAATGAATAAATTTAAAAATTAAACAAAAATTTAAGTCAAATATAAATCCCCCAAACATGGAGAGAGTTATTGCTGTTAGTATTAGACTACCTATTAAATGGTATGTTAGTGATGGCTATTGTTTATGAAATGACAACTTAAACATTTCACCAGGAACGATCCATTTCCCAAATAATTTACACTGATCGCCACACTTGTTATAAAAAATTGCTAGCCACTATATCCAAAGACAAATCCTCATTAGCACTAGTGCTGAGAACTGCTATTGATAGAAAAAAAAACAAGAAAATGTTTGGGAGACATTACAATGCACTTAAAATGTTTCCTTAGGAAATGACACGACTATATAGTCAATGTTATATAATTAGGAATTTCTCCCCTTGTAACAATGTTCCATCTTTGTGTTCTGAAGAGAAACCACTGGTTTCTATCTACTCTAATTTAAAGATAACATTATTGTCAGTGACATCCTAGTCACATACAAAACTGACGTCAAGGTTTCAGATTTGACATCCAAAGGCCTGCATGATATGGACCAATGGACTTCTTACTCATAATTCCCTCTGATATGGTCAGTGATTCCTGAGGAATGAGGATTTGTACCACTGGCTGTGCAAGTGCTAAGGAGGAGGGCGCCTAGAAGGCTGAGGTTTGGGTGCAGGGGGGCTTCATGGACAAGAACACAGGCAGAGTAGAGGTCAGGGCAAGTCAAGGCCTATCTCCTTTCTTTTCTGGGTCTAAGCCTTTAGGGGCAGCCCCTCAGCTCCCACCTGTGCGAGCCTGTGTGCACACAGAGGTCAGCATGAGCGGAGTCCCCGGGGAGTGGCCTGGCTGCCGTGAGCTCAGAGCCAGAGGCTCTGGGACGGCTCAGGCAGAACTGCAGCCCCAGCTGTGACTTACTGACAGTGACTCGGCACCTAAGTGTTTGAACTGAGTCAATCTGAATTCAAGTTGGAGCCACATACCAGCTAAGTGGCCTGCACAAGACATTTCACTTTCTTAAGCGTCAGTTTTCTCAACTGTAAAAACAGGGAGAATCAAATGACACATACTGCTCAGCACAGCACCTAAGCATAGGAGAAGAGCAATAAATAAAAGCTTTCACCATTAGGACTGAATGTGAATCTACACCACCAGAGCTCTAGGCAGCAGTCTTCCAATCGCATCCATCCATTTAATCAAACAGCAACTATCAAAACCCTCTATGCTTCTTAAAACACTAGGTTGAAAATTCTAATGTAGAATTCAGTGAAAATATTTTGAATTTGATAAAGGGTTTTCAAAAGTAGTTTCCCCAAAAGATGGCAGTTCAGTTCAGTCGCTCAGTCGTGTCCGACTCTTTGTGACCCCATGAATAACAGCACACCAGTCCTCCCTGTCCATCACCAACTCCCGCAGTTCACTCAGACTCACGTGCATCGAGTCAGTGGTGCCATTCAGCCATCTCATCCTCTGTCATCCCCTTCTCCTCCTGCCCCCAAGCCCTCCCAGCATCAGAATCTTTCCCAATGAGTCAACTCTTCGCATGAGGTGGCCAAAGTACTGGAGTTTCAGCTTTAGCATCATTCCTTCCAAAGAAATCCCAGGACTGATCTCCTTCAGAATGGACTGGTTGGATCTCCTTGCAGTCCAGGGGACTCTCAAGAGCCTTCTCTAACACCACAGTTAAAAAGCATCAATTCTTTGGTGCTCAGCCTCCTTCACAGTCCAACTCTCACATCCATACATGACCACAGGAAAAACCACAGCCTTGACTAGACGGACCTTTGTTGGCAAAGTAACGTCTCTGCTTTTCAACATGCTATCTAGGTTGGTCATAACTTTCCTTCCAAGGAGTAAGCATCTTTTAATTTCATGGCTGCAGTCACCATCTGCAGTGATTTTGGAGTGGTGGATGCCAAAGAAACACTTTTTTTATTCCACCACTTTCAGAACATTATTCAATAATCTGACACATTCAAAAGAAGAGGACAACAGCAGAAGTGGCCACACAGCTTCCTGAAACAAACGCTTGTCAGAAGAGTCATCTAGACCATTTCGCTTAAAAACTAGTTCTATGTATTTTATATACTTATTTAAATATTTATTTATAGTTAAAAATTGACCTATGTTTTTAACTCGATACATATACTTGAAGAGAAAATTTCACACCAGTATCATAAATGTAAAACCAACTTTCCTTGCCAGCTAAAAGATAACTTAAGAAAATGGTGATATTAATGTTTTGTGATCAGTGAGCAGTGTAGGGATATTTGGCTCAATGGATTTGGTGTTTCAGACAGACTGGAGGTTCTACGTGCAGTAAGATAATTGGCTTTTAGTTACTAAGTCTGGTTTTTAGTGTTATTGTGAGCAAGCAGAAAAAACTTCAGTCCACATGTGTATCAAGTTCTGATCTCAGAACATTGCATTTTCCCTCTGAAAAACTTAATCTGATTTGGACTTTTCTACTTCATTACAGATTTTAAAATTTTAATATCACCCTTTCCTTAAGTTACCTTTTAGTTAGCAAGGAAAGCTGGTTTGACATTTATAATACTAGCAAGAAATTTTCTCTTTAAATACATATATATATCGAGTTAAAACCTGCATCAATTTAAAATACTAAAAAGATCTTAATACGCATATAAAATATATTAATGTAAATGCCCTAAAAACAACAGGTGGTAGAGGTTAGGGGTGGGCAGGTGCTGTCTCCACCATTCTTGTTGGCCTGTCCCATTCTATCCATCTCCCACTTTTTGCAGAAGGTCCTCCTTGGCCCCTGCAGCCGTGGTCAGGACTCTCTGAAATGTGAACGTCTCTAGAATTTAGTCTATATTATATGATTTCATCTTTACCATATGATTAGCACATAATCATAAGCTCTGCTGCTGCTAAGTCACTTCAGTCGTGTCCGACTCTGTGCGACCCCACAGATGGCAGCCCACCAGGCTCTGCCGTCCCTGGGATTCTCCAGGCAACAACACTGGAGTAGGTAATCATAAGCTCTAATACACCATTATTTAATTGCACATGTCTGTGTCCTGGACTATTAGACTGATAAACGACTTGTGGGCAAAAAGAATTCATTCATCTCTGGGGCACTGAGCAAACAGGGGGCATACTGATAAAAATCTCCTGAATAGTCTTAAAATTCCTTATGTTTATATTTAAGTACCTGTACTTCAAAGGCAATTCTATTATAATATTAACTAAAATAAACCAATTTTTAGTTCTATGTACCTATCTGAATGATCCCATAAAGGCAAGAACTAACAGATTATTTGCCCTAATCTGGACCAGTGTAAGATTACTAGTTACATACCTTTCTTCCTTAGTTACAGATAATACATCATGGCAATGTGCCTAGCTTCCAACATTTCCCCACCATTCCTGCGGGTAGAGATGGTCAAGGAGATGCTTGGATGAGCTTTTGGAAAAGCCATTTAAAAGGAGCTCACATTTGCTTCAATCCCTTCCTTCTGTGGTTGGAGATGCATGGTCACACTATAATGAGGAGGCAACCTGGGTTATGGAAGCCACATACTAAAGGTGGTAGAGTAGAAAGAGAGAGTCTAGGATACTGAGTGTCATGCAGTCATTGTACTGGCTCTCAATTGCCTAATTTAGGACATTCTCAGATGAAGAAAAATATACACCTAATTTGTTTAAGCCACAGAGTCTCCATTGCTGGCAATCCAATGCAATTCCTGATTCATGCATATGTAGAATCATTACAGACAGCCCTAGGTAATACTATCTGGTGGTGGGTGGGTGGTTTAGTCGCTAAGCTGTGTCCAACTCTTGTGACCCCACAGTTTGTAGCCTGCCAGGCTCCCCTCCCTCTATCCACAGGATTTTCCAGGCAAGAATACTGGAGTGGGATGGCATGTCCTTCTCCAGGGAATCTTCCCAATCCAGGGATCAAACCCATGTCTCCTGCATTGCAGGTGGACTCTTTTACCACTGAGTCACCAGGGAAGTCCCTGTACTATCTGAGGGGTGATAAAAAGTTCTCCTGCTTTCTCAAAAACACCTTTTCCTTGGTACTATAAAGTACACACTTCCAACAAAGTATATCATATCAGTGTTATTCATTCTTTGGTGTTAGGAGTTGAAAGCATCTGTTAAAATGAAAATATTGTTGGAGAACAGTTACTCTTTAGGTTATTAATATAACTGACTATCTCATTGTGAATTAATTTATGAATTAACTTTCATGATTTGTTAGGCCCTGAGGGGATGGAACACAAGATAGGTGAATTTTCCTATAGGGAGACCAGTCAAGAAAGGAGCAATATCCGGCTACTACATTTAGAATCTCTTCTTCCCTCTCCTGGCCCCTGGAGCCATCCTCATCCTCTGACTGCAGGTGCACCCCAAAGACATGGACAGGCATTGAGGGGAGTACAAAAACTGAGAGATACAGGACCTAATGGGAAAGGGTCCCAAAGACAAACTCATGTTTACTACACAAGGCTGCCGATAACCTCCCCTTTCTATGGGAGTACTTTATTTATAAGAAAATTCCATAGCTAGTAAATAGCATTGGTAGATTAGCTATTCATTTGAAAAGTAAGAATCGCTCTTCTTTTCACCAATTGATGGGAAAGAAAGGACAAAACTGTGGTAGTGAGCAGCTAAAGCACAGACCAGTCAATGGGACTGGCTCTACCCACAGCTTTTACCACGCAGGCAGTAGATCCAGTCAGGCGCGCAAACACCTGTCAGGCACCTGCGATTTTCTAGGCACTGTGCCAGAAACTGGAGATTTGGAGATGATGATGATGATGATGAATTATCTTCAAAAAAACTTGCAAACTTCCCCAGGAGACAGACAAGTAAATAAACCATTGCAACACACTGACATACATCAGTGTATACAAGAGACGAAGTAGAAGAGAATTTACTTTAAGGATAGTGATGCTGGTGAGGGAAAGTCTCACAAAGCAAATGATGTCTATTCTGGGTTTGCAAGTACGAATGGGGTTTTGCTAGGGAGATAAGAGGGGTTGTGCATTCTAGTCAGAAGGAAGAGTGCATGCAAGGCTGGAATGAATTAGCATGGTACATTCGAGGACCACAAGTATTTGTTACTGCTAGCTAGCATCAAGTGCTGAGACAGAGGTAGAAGAAGTGGAAGAAGGTAGAGCCCACGCTCATTAGTGTGGACTTTATATGATGTTAGGCACTGGAGTTAAGCCAGCAGTACGGCAAGATTCATATCTTACAAAAATCACTGCTAGTTGTCAGTTTAGAAAAGAGCAAGGCTGGAGGGAGGAATATCACCTAGGAAACTTTCATAATTATGCAGATGACAAGAGATGAGGTTGTGCATGGTAAGGGTTTGTCTCTGGTTCTCCAGTGTGGAAGGTGAGGGCGGGGGAAGAGAAGGAAGGGAACACCTTTCACCCGGACCGCGGTGTCCATTCTGGAAGAGTCACTTTTCATCCACCTGCCCACTCTCTTTACAAAGCACAAAGGAAATTATGTTCTCTCTGAATTCACTCTTTTGAAGTTTTTTTTCTTTATCTGCAATTATACTGCTAGAGATTTCACACTAAATGAACCAAAAATAGAGGCAGGTTAGAAGGAGGATCAAATTCTGCTTTAGGTGTCCTCTTAGCTTTCAGAATTGTATTACCACATTTTAAGAGACCATTTTCTTCGTTTTAAAAATTAAAAGGAGGAGAGCTGAGAACAGAGCATACCCCTTCCTGTCTTCCCCCAAATATATGGATGAATGAGAAAACAAACTTGAAATACTTTGCGTCTCAAGGAGCCACAGCTTATCCTGATATTGCTAAGGTCCGGGGGGAGCAGGATGACCAGCAAACAGCAAAAGGACCAAGCACAGACAGACCTCACCCAGATCAGAAGGTCTCTGAGTTAATAAGAGAGTTGAGTTATGGTTATGGTTGCCAGAGTAAATATAGGTGATTTCTTTAAAAATCTAAGTATGATACAAATATTACATAGCACAATTCCCTTTTCCAATGGATCTTCCCGACCCAGAGACTAAACCTGGGTCTCCTGCACTGCAGGTGGATTCTTTATACCGTCCTAGCCCCCAGGGAAATACAAAGGACAAACTTATACTGAAAATTCTGTTGTTTATCTGAAATTCAAATTTATTTCAGCATTAAGTATTGTTATTTGCTAAATCTGGCAGTTCTAGTTATGGTAGTACTTTAAGGGGAGAAAGATGGCTCAGTTATGGTTTATGCATCTTATTTGTGGCATTCTGGTTCCTTTTATGTAACAGGAATAGCTACATGTAAGGGAATTCTGAAACACAACAATATAAAAACATGAGCATGAATGGCCAACAACTTACAAACATCTTACCACCAATACTGGAAATCTCATCTTGGTTGTTTAAAACAGCAAGGGCGGAGGACTTCTAACTAATGAAACAGTACATTACCATTTTTAAAGAGAGAATAAGTAATATTCACTGACATAAATATTACAACTTCAAAGACAAGTATTTCTAAAAAGCAAACCCACAAGAATACAGAGGCATAAAAACTTTTCAAAAGAGATAACATTGAGGGGAAAAAAAGTATGCTAACAAAGCATACTTTCATGATAAATGACAGAAAAGAGATCCACCCCCGAAAAAGTTTTTCATGTTCAGGGAGGTCTTACTAATATGTCCTCAATTGACTGCCAGGAAAAGAGTGACAGGGCCATCTTTGGAATCCAGGGCAAGGTGGAGAAGCCCTAAATGTCCAAACTGGGAATCTTGGAGCACTGCACTAAGGCATTGTGGCTTTTTTTTTCTTCAATGCACTCTAAGCTCACTTTTATTACTTCCAGACCTCCTTCCTCATTAAGGCACAGATATAAAAACTGGGAGCTACTTATAGAGTAGATACCAAATAGTCTGTCTGCTGGTGAGATACAGACCGCCACCTTGCATGCAGAACAGCTGGAGGAAAAAAGAGCCCTTATTCATCAAATTTAAAAAGCACTCTCTCATTTCATGCTAATTGTATGGCCTTTTGCATGATATACAAAAGATTGCCTCAGATGAAAGGAATTGAAAAGAAAACTACCAGTCTCAGAGGTTTTTTGGGGGAACAAGATTAACTTATTACTTTTTGAGAGAAAGTAAATGACTGAGTAATTTAAGCATTACATTTATTTTCACAGAATGACCTTTACAGGTTTTATTATTATCAACATCTATCCAACTGCCGCTTCCTGCCTAACATAATGTGACTTCACTCTACTAATCTCAGTGCTCCCAAACCCTTCAGGTTAGTATCAAACAGTTCATAAATTAGAGAATTTAAAATAAAATGCATACAGATTTTTCACAATTTTTTTTTTTGGACAAAGGAAAAAGGCTGATTACTCATAAATGTTTGCTTCCCAGATCCTGCAACATGTAGGTTCTGCTTCAACTGGTTTCTTACAAAAGAGTGATCACAAAAACTCATTTGTTGTTATCAATATTTCTGATCAATAATAACATGATAATAAGTGACAATATCATTCAAAGGCTGTAAATAAGATGATGAGGTGTGATGATTTATGACATATCGTAAATTATGGTACAAGGTGATATACGAGCTGGGTCTTTGAAAACCTGCATAAATTTAGATCCATGTTACTATAAATATCAGTCCATTATGAAAAACCATGTAAAAGCCATCAGGGGAAAAGGTGTAAAGCAGAGAAACAGTAGGTGCAGTTCATTCACTTGGACACAAAGCAGCATTTATTCCTTCTAGAACTATCTACCAATTGCTATCAGTCAACTGAATCAGGGTTGGCAACTGCAAAGAACAGCGGCTTCAATGTGCAGCCCTTGAAAAAAGCAAAAGAAATGATCGGGCTTCCCAGACTTCCAAAAGCATTGACTATTCAAGAGGTTAAAAACTGAACTAAACATACTAATAATTAATAATTAATATTTACTACACAGACTAAGACTTTTTTAGTCTATTAGACTGGCACTGTCCAGTAAAACTATAAGGCAAACCACATTTGTATTCTAAACTTTTCTAGTAGCCACAGTAAGAAAGTTAAAAGAAACAGGTGAAATTCCTTTTAATACTTTCTTCCCCCAATGCAATATATCCAGAATGTTATCATGGCAACATGAAATCCACATAAAATATCATTGAAATATTTAACAATCTTTCTTTCATACCATGTTTCTGAAATCCAGTATGTATTTTACACTTACAGCACATCTCAGACTACTAGTCACATTTCAAGTGCTCAACAGCTACGTGTGGCAAGTAGAGACCACGTATGGCAGTGCAGTTAAAGTTTCACAACTTTGGGGGGGGAAAGGCCGTGTTCTTAATTACTACCTAATGTTTTCCTGCGAGGCAAATCTCTAGCCACTAGTGAGCTTACTTACCCTTTGTGTTAATGAACACAGTAAAAACACAAAAAAGCTATACCACTAGAAACAGGGATTGTAGTCTAAAAGGCTATGCTTAATTTTCATTAAAAACAAGTATTTCTTAAACTACTCGCTTTCTCTGGCCACATTTCTATTCCTGCCACAAATTTCACGAGTCTGGTTTTTCTCTGAGGATCAGCCACATCACCAAAGATGAAGTGAAATTTTGCCGTCTTTACATGTGCCACTTGAATAGTGTTCCCAAAAGGTAAATTATATAATTCCTAACTGGTTTATGACTAATTGTTAAGAACCATGGAGTTTCCTCATGAAAAGAGTTCCAAAAAATCAAGAAAAGAAAAACTGAAAACAAATAAGTACTAAAACACACTAAATTCCAGACTAACAAGCATTTCAGCTCTTGTGAAACTACAAAGGACCGCTTAAGGGCTTGCACGCAAAACTGAAACTCAACAAGCCATTTTCAAGAGCTGAGGCAGGGATGATCGTTAGCAGAAAAATAAGCAATGGAGAGGTACCAGTATTTAGTCCTCAAAAATGAATATTCAAGATGTAAAATAATTAATATCTTTTTAAACAATGAATGTCAATTTATACTTTTCTTCTGTCACTTTTTTAAACCGATTTACTTTTTATTGAAAGATAATTACAGAATTTTGTTGTTTTCTGTCAAACCTCAACATGAATCAGCCATAGGTATACATATATCCCCTCCCTTTTGAAACTCCCTCCCATCTCCCTCTAGCTTGATATATAGCTCCTGTTTGAGTTTCCTGAGCCATACAACCCTCTAGGTTGATACAGAGCCCCCGAGTTTCCTGAGCCATAAAGCAAATTCCCGTTGGCTATCTATTTTACACATTACTCTTTCCATACATACCTCTTACCTCTCCTCCCCTCTCCCCATGTCCATAAGTCTATTCTCTGTTTCTCCACTGCTGCCCTGTAAGTAAATTCTTCAATACCATTTTACCAGATTCCATATATATGTGTTAGAATATGGTGTTTATCTTTCTCTTTCTGATTCACTTCACTCTGTACAATAGGTTCAGGGTTCATCCGCCTCATTAGAACTGACTCAGATGTGTTCCTTCTTATGGCGAGTAATATTTCATTGTGTATTTATACCACAACATCTTTATCCATTCATCTGTTGACAGACACTGAGGTTGCTTCCATGTTCTAACTATTGTAAATAGTGCTACAATAAACAATGGGATACATGTGTCTTTTTCAATTTTGGTTTCCTCGGGGTATATGCTTAGGAGTGGGATTGCTGGGTCATATGGTGCTTTTATTCCTAGGTTTTTAAGGACTCTACATACCGTTCTCCATAGTGGCTGCATCAATTTACATTCCCACTAACAGTGCAAAAGTGTTCCCTTTTTTTCCATACCCTCTCCAGCATTTACTGTTTGTAGACTTTTCAATGAGGGCCATTCTGACGGGTATGAGGTGGTATCTCATTGTGTTTTTGATTTGCATTTCTCTAATAATGAGCAATGTTGAGCATCTTTTCATGTGTTTGTTAGCCATCTGTATGTCTTCTTTGGAGAAATGTCTGTTTAGGTCTTTTTCCACTTTTTGATCGGGTTGTTTGTTTTTCTGGTATTGAATTTTATGAGCTGCTTGTATATTTTGGAAATTAATCCTTTGTCAGTTGTTTCACTTGCTATGATTTTCTCCCATTCTGAGGGTTGTCTTATCACCATACTTATAGTTTCCTTTGTCGTGCAAAAGCTTTTAAGTCTAATCAGGTCCACTTCTTTTTGTTCTTATTTCTGTGACTCTAGGAGGTAGGCCATAGGGGATCTTGCTTTGATTGATGTCATCGAGTGTCCTGCCTATGTTTTCCTCTAAGAATTTTATAATTTCTGGTCTTACATGTAGGTCTTTAATCCATTTTGAGTTTATCTTTGTGTATGGTGGTAGGAAGTATTCTAATTTCATTCCTTTACATAAATCTGTCCAGTTTTCCCAGCACCATTTATTGAAGAGGCTGTCTATGCCCCATGGTATATTCTTGTCTTCTTTGTCAAAAATAAGGTACCCATAGGTGCATGGGTTTATTTCTGGGCTTTCTATCTTGTTCCATTGGTCTATATTTCTGTTTTTGTGCCAGTACCATACTGTCTTGATGACTGTAGCTTTGTACTACAACCTGAAGTCAGCAAGCTTGATTCCTCCAGCTCCATTCTTCTTTCTCAAGACTGCTTTGGCTATTCGGGGTCTTTTGTGTTTCCATATGAATTGTGACATCTTTTGTTCTAGCTCTGTGAAAAATGTCATTGGTAATTTGATAGGGATCACATTGAATCTGTAGATGGCGTTTGATAGTATAGTCATTTTCACAATATTGATTCTTCCTACCCAGGAATGTGGAATCTCTCTCCATCTGTTTATGTCATCTTTGATTTCTTTCATTAGTGTCTTATAATTTTCTGTGTACAGTTCTTTTGTCTCCTTAGGCAAGTATATTCCTATATATTTAATTCTTTTTGTTGCAATGGTGAATGGGATCGATTCTTTAATTTCTCCTTATTTTTCATTGTTAGTATATAGAAAAGCAAGTGATTTCTCTGTATTGATTTTGTATCCTACAACTTTGTTAAATTCACTGATTAGCTCTGAACTGAACTGAAAGTCACTCAGTCATGTCCAACTCTTTGTGACTCCATGGACAGTCCATGGAATTCTCTAGGCCAGAATACTGGAGTGGGTTGCCATTTCCTTCTCCAGAGGATCTTCCCAACCCAGGGACCAAACACAGGTCTCCAGCATTGCAGGCAGATTCTTTACAAGCCGAGCCACAAGGGAAGCCCTGATTAGCTCTGGTAACTTTCTAATACTATCTTTAGGGTTTTCTATGTACAGTATCATGTCATCTGCAAACAGTGAGAGCTTTACTTCATTTCCAAACTGGATTCCTTTTCTTTCTTTTCTTCTCTGACTGCTGTAGCTAGGACATCCAGAACTATGTTTAATAAAAGGGTTTTCTATGTATAGTATCATGTCATCTGCAAACAGTGAGAGCTTTATTTCATTTCCAATCTGGATTCCTTTTCTTTCTTTTTCTTCTCTGACTGCTATAGCTAGGACTTTCAGAACTATGTTTAATAATAGTAGCAAAAGTGGACACCTTTGTCTTTTTCCTGATTTTAAGGGGAATGCTTTCAGTTTTTTACCATTGAGAAAAATGTTTGCTGTAGGCTTATTATATATGGCCTTTGCTATGTTGAGGTAGGTTTCCTTCTATGCCCATTTTTTGAAGAGTTTTAATCATAAATAGGTGCTGGATTTTGTCAAAGGATTTTTCTGCATCTATTGAGATGATCATATGGTTTTTATCTTTCAATTTGTTAATGTGTATCACATTGATTGATTGCTGTATACTGAAGAATCCTTGTATCCCTGTAATAAACCCAACTTGATCATTGTGTCTGAGCTTTTTGATGTGTTGCTGAATTCTGTCTTCTTTCACATTTACTGTTAGGAAATTTTAAGATTGGGTTTTGACTTGACTAATAGTTATAGGCAATGTATTAGAAACCAGAAAGTTACTGGAATTATACATTTTATAACCAAATCCAAATGTTCTGGAAATAGAAATAAAATATTCCTCTTAGTCACTTATAATGAGATTAGGTAAGATATGTCAGAAAAACTAAGCATTCTCATATGTTGCTCTTATCCATAGTTCATCCATAATTTAGCCTATATTTCTCATATCTTCTTCAGATTTCACATTTTCCTATAGTTCTTTCTTTATTAATAAAACTCCTTAATACTTACTTGATTAAGGAAAGCCATAAGTAGTATGGCTAACTGATTCATTTGGTTACTTGATAGTTAGCTTTGTGATGCCCTGAAATTTGCTTGAGGGAAGACTGTCTCTGAGAGACAGAATTATAGCTTCTAATCCTGGAGTTCAACTATGGCCAACCATCTTGCATGATCTTGAAATGATGACCTTTTAGGTGCGTAACACAAATTTTCTTAACCACAAATCTTCCATAAAATAATATCTCCAACATTTTTAGACATGGAGAACAATGTTTAACAGTGTCTTGCTCCAAAAAAATGTTTAAGAAATATTTAAACAAATAAATAGTTCAAAATGAACTTGGATAAGAAACTAGGGAACTATCTATTAACCAGAATAACTAGGTTTTAGTTAGATAATGATAAAAATGAAAAGTTACTCACAGGATCTTTTGAGGACTAAAGAATGTTATACCAGAAACTGAGTCCATTTTTCTTTCAGAGCAAAACTACAACTATTGAAGTTGAAGGCACAGAATCTGATTTTGGTTCTCAGTGTCAACAGGCATGAGGCAGAAGTTGAAAACAATAAGTAATATCCCTGGAGATTCATCCAATTACCAATGGTACACCTCCAGCTATTTGATTCAATGGCCCTTTTGCACAAGTGTGATTTCGGAAGGTCTTCATTGGTCTGGTGTACAAATGTGGAAATTCTCTTTCACTGACTTTGGACTTGGACATTCACCCTAGTGCAGGCTTCCCAGGCACTGGTTAACTGAGATGCTACTGCCACAGCTTCTTTCCTTCCTTCCACAAATATTTGACACTTATTATTTGTAAGTATTGTTTTTAGGCATTAGAGAACAACAGACTGGGTTCAAAACTGGGAAAGGAATATGTCAAGGCTGTATATTGCCACCCTGCTTATTTAACTCATATACATCATGTGAAATGCCGGGCTGGATGACTCACAAGCTGGAATCAAGATTGCCTGAAGAAATAACAACCTTAGATATGCAGATGATACTACTCTAAGGCGAAGAGGAACTAGAGCTTCTTGATGAGGGTTAAAGAGAAGAGTGAAAAGCTGGTTTAAAATTCATCATTCAAAAAACTAAGATCATGGCATCTGATCCCATCACTTCATGGCAAATAGATGGAGAAGAAGTGCAAACAGTGACAGGTTTTCTTCTTTTGGGCTCCAAAATCACTGAGAATGGTGACTGCAGCCATGTAATTAATAGACACTTGCTCCTAGGAAGAAAAGCTATGACAAAAATAGACAGCATATTAAAAAGCAGACATCACTTTGCTGACAAAGGTCTGTCTAGTCAAAGCTATGGTTTTTCCAGTAGTCCCACATATGGATATGAAAGCTGGACCATAAAGAAAGCTGAGTGCCACCGAATTAATGCTTTCAAACTGTGGTGCTGGAGAAGACTCTTGAGAGTCCCTTGGACTGCAAGGAAATCAAACCAGTCAATCCTAAAGGAAATCAACCCTGAATATGCATTGGAAGGACTGATGCTGAAGGTGAAGCTCCAATTCTTCGGCCACGTGATGCAAAAAGCCGACTCATTGGAAAAGACCCTGATGCTGGGAAAGATTGAGGGCAGGAGGAGAAGGGGACGACAGAGGATGAGATGGTTGGATGGCATCACCGACTCAATGAACGTGAGTTTGAGCAAACCCTGGGAGACAGTGAAGGACGGGGAAGCCTGGTGTGCTGCAGTCCATGGAGTTGCAAAGAGTTGGACACGACTAAGTGACTGAACAACAACAACAATAATAAATAAGAGAAGATGCAGCTGTTAACAGTCTCAGATTCTGTCAGTTACTATTTGCAACTTGTCAGATATAGCACAATGTAAGGAATTGTTGAATGTTAACAGTATTTGATATATAATATTACAAACTGGGAATTACAATTTTAAGGAGTAGCAATAATACCTATGGTTTGAATAAAAATTTCAGATGCTTATCACTTACTCATTTTGCCAACTTCTTAATTCTTGTGCAAGAAGGTCCTGTACTATTTTAAATGGCTGAAGAAGGCAACAAACATACCAAAAACCACTTAGGAGCCAGTATTTAAAAAATCTTTTTTAATCATTTTAAAAGGACCATTTAAAATGTGTCTTCAGTCAGGAATGGACGCTGAAACAGCATGCAAAGGAGAAACATCCGAAACACAAGTGAGTTTTAGGGAAAGACATAAAACATAACAGAACTGAGCTCCTCTTCAGGATCTGGGAATCAGAAACATTGCTGAGCTGGCTTAAGGGGATTGATTAAGATGACCTGAAAAACTAACAAAAACTATGGCAGAACCTGATGTAAATAATACAATTTGGAGAAATGGAATACTTTTACACATATACTCCCGTTAATCCAGCATTAAAAAAATAAGCACTTTGTCCAAAGTTGGCTGTTCCAGTCCTTAGGTAATAAGGTGAACAAGTTATTCTGCCTTCGGTCTAATCCAAGCACTCATTCCTGCAAGCAACTAACGTTGTACATGGCATGCATGATGCCAGGCAGAGAGAACACAATGCAGAATCAGCCAGGATCCCCCTAGTCAAGATGCTTCTGGTCATGACACAGGGAGCCAAACACTGGCATGGAACAGCGCTGAGTGAGCAGAAGAGAGGTCCTTATGCTGCCTAAGAAGAAGAGGGTGACAGAGGATGAGACGGCTGGATGCATCACCAATGCAATGGACATGAACTTGGGCAAACTGTGGGAGACGGTGAGGGACAGGGAGGCTTGGCATGCTGCAGTCCATGGGGTTGTGAAGAATCAGACATGAGTTGGCAACTGAACAACAGCAACAATAAGCAAGGGAGACAAAGATGGCACCCAAAAGGCCAAATATTTGAGCAGGACTTTGAAGGGTGAATGGCAACACTCAAACTGTTCAAAAGCGGGAAGGGATAAAGAAAGCATTCCAGAGTCTCGCTGCTGTCCACCGAAAACTATCAGAGCATTGTTAATCAGGTATACTCAAAAGTTGAAATGATTTTTTAAAAATGGAAAGAAAGCACTCCAGGAATATAAACTCCAGGAGAAAGGAAGATGTTCACAGTATGGTCAGAAACTCTGTGTAGTGACACAGGACAGACCCGGAGGTTTATACACGTGGCAGGGCCAGATCATGAAGAGACACGCACACCAGACAAAAGTTACTGGATTTTATCCTGCAAGAAGTGAAGAGCCCCAGGTGTGATCAAATAAGGCAAGTACATGCTCAGATCTGTGGCAAATGGGCTGAATGAAAGTAAGACTAGGGCGCAGAAGGCTCTTTCAGAAACTCTGCAATAGTCCACGTGAGTGGACTGCTCACGGGACCACTGCAGATGGAGTGAGGAGAGGGAGGACAGGACAGGTAAGTGAGGCAAAAACACAGTGACTTGGTGATCAGCTGGGTTGAGCGTGGGTAAGAGGAAAGAAAGCAAAGATGATGCCCTGGCTTCTGACTTGAGAAGATACCCGTCGTCAAGCCTAGCCTTCTGCCAGCTTTTAATTTTGGATTCTGATCTCTTGATATTGGTCACTGCTGCTCTGCCTCATTCTCTGTCCTGAAGAATGTACTCCTGACTCCAGAGGCAGAAATCCAGAGATGGCCACCAGCCCCTCTGAGAGGGAAGCACCACTGCCTGTTCCTCCCCGCCTGGTCTGGGCAACCTTCAGCAGCCACAGCAGAGATCCTTTTTATGGTGCTCATTTGAATTCTGTTCACAAATGATTAGGTCAAAATATAGTTATTATGGGCCCCAGGAGTATAATGCACTACAGAAAATAAGAGCAATGTGCAATAACAGGTTTCTCCCGAGTTATGCAGGAAAGCAATACAGTGCAAAGCAAAGGTTTTGTGGTCACTCGGGTCTGAATTCCATCTCCGTTACTGTTACTGGTGATATGACTTTGGGAAATTGATGTTCTTGATCCTTGGTTGCTTGATCTATAAAATCTAGATAGTACAGCCTATCTCACTGGTTAAAGTTAATGAGGTGATATATGTAAATTTCCTACCAGTACCATGCCTAACTTACTATAGGTTCAAAAAATAATAAGTAAATCCTTATTTTTCCACCCCCCTTTGACTACTCAAAGGCTTTCTGCCTCCAAACAGATCCTGTTATCACCAATGGGTATTTCCCTCTACTTCTCCACGTCTGTTGTTGGAAAAATGAAGCTTCTAAAATCGAAGCAGGATGGTATCTGTATCAAAGACTGCTTACAGCATATCCAGTATTCATCTTCCCTTTCTTCCTTATTACTGGACCCTGATTTTGCTGAGGGTACTACACAAAAAAAAATCTCCCAGGATCCCCTGCCACCAGGGATAGCCCAGTGTATGACACAACAGAGCCAGTAAAACTTTGTTAGAGACTATTTGGAAAATTTCTGGATATAGGTATTTTTATTCTCCCTCAGCTATCTTCCTTTTTCCAACTTCCTGGAAGTGAGGTACGATGGCTGGAGTTGCAGTAGCTATATTGCAACTATGAGGAAAAGATCAAGACTAATAAAACATCAGCCTGGCCATACTTGAGCTCCTGAAACAATGCTCCTTCCACCTTCCACCAGTCTTCTAGTCACATGGGAAAAATAAAGTCCTAAATTTAAGCCACTACCTTCCATGTCTCTGTGACTCTTTTCTGAGCCCAATTCCTAACTGATTCAATCCCTTCAGTCCTACTTGGGTATGAGTGGGAATCATCAACCATGATTTCCTTCCAATTTAAAAAGAAACTCTTATTGAGTATCTGGTATGTCAGATACTGTATATACAGACACACTGCAAAGTAAATAGTATCATCATGTTACAGCAAAGGCACTTAAAGTTCTGAAAGCCTAAGTACTTTATCAGAGGTACCATAGCGATATATGGAGAGCCAAGACTGGAGCTCCATGTCTGTCTGAGGATGAAGTTCACACCCTGGCAGCTACTGACGCTACTGCAGGGCTTCTGGGAACCGTGATTCCCAAGACAGTGTCTCTCCAGGTCCTCCTACTGAAACCTCAAATTCAACAGGGAAACCACCTAAGGCATATCTAGAGCGTGGAAAAGCAGTGTGTGAAGTAGGGGACCTCGGAGTGGAAAGTGCAAGGCTGAGGGTGGCGTGTGCCCAAGGCACAGGGCCTGACTGCAGCTGGACAGAGCTGAGCATCTCCAGTGAACAAGGGCCTGAAGCAGCCATGTTAAACTGGAAACCAGCATCTGAGCCTGAGGCACGGCAGAGGCAAAGCAAGGTGCCCAGCATCACACACATTCTCACGGTTAAAAGAGCTCATGCTTTCGTCACATGTAATTTTTTCTTTTATTTTTTTTTTCTTTTTTTTTTTTTTTAAATTTATTTATTTATTTTTAATTTTTACTTTACAATTCTGTGTTGGTTTTGGCATAGATTGACATGAATCCACCACAGGTGTACATGCGTTCCCAAACATGAACCCCCCTCCCACCCCCCTCCCCACAACATCTCTCTGGGTCATCCCCGCGCGTCAGCCCCAAGCGTGTCATATCCTGCATCAGACATAGACTAGCATTTCGATTCTTACATGTTATTATACATGTTTCAATGCCATTCTCTCAAATCATCACACCCTCTCCCTCTCCCTCTGAGTCCAAAAGTCCGCTATACACATCTGTGTCTTTTTTGCTGTCCTGCATACAGGGTCATCATTGCCATCTTCCTAAATTCCATATATATGTGTTAGTATACTGTATTGGTGTTTTTCTTTATTACTCAGCCATTAAAAAGAATGCATTTGAATCAGTTCTGATGAGATGGATGAAACTGGAGCCGATTATACAGAGTGAAGTGAGCCAGAAAGAAAAACACATGTAATTTTTTAAAAGAAGAGTGAGAGAATTAACATTGGAAATTGTGTATGTATCTTGCGCTTCCCTGGTGTCGCAGACGGTAAAGAATCTGCCTGCAATATGGGAGACCCAGGTTCGATCCCTCGGTCTGGAAGATCCCCTGGAGAAGGGAATGGCAACCCTCTCCGGTATTCTTGTCTAGAGAATTGCATGGAGAGAGGAGGCTGGCGGGCTACAGTCCATGGGGTCACATATATCTGTGTGTATATATATATATATATATACACACACATACATACACACACATATATATCTTGTAACTTGTATCTCTTATAACCTATTAAAAACAATTTAAATATATACTTGTTTATATAAGTAATACATAAATATACAGATAAATGCATATGTTAACTCTTTCCTCTTTACAATGAATTTGAAGCAGCCAATAGAAGATTCACAATAAATTTAAAAATCATAACCAGGAAAAATATAGGAGCATCAGATAAGAAGAAAATAAAGAAAGCCAATGTATATTCTACACGGTTCTAAATATTTACTAAAACTGAGCTACAAATTTAGGCCTGAGCTACTTCCTGCCAAAGCACGATGGAAAAAAAGTGACTAGGCACCAAATTCACAATGGCCATGAGAAAGAGTATTACCACCTCAGGAGAAACAAAATATTTTCTGTTAGCATAAAAGCAGCAAGAAGCCAGAAGACCTAAGTGGGACTTCTCACAGGGGCAACTACAGAAGAGGGCAGACAATGTCTCAGTAATTCCTCCATAATAAATGTCCCAGTGTATTCTGCACAACAGTTTCTCACAGAGTTATTCAATCAAGCTGAAAAACAGCTCAGGGAAGGCAATCTGTGCTGCACCGAGGCAATGAGATAAGAATATACAGTTCTCCAATGGGCCAGCTTGATCTAGTAATAAATCCCAGAATATCTACGTGAACAAAGAGACAGCATGTTCTTCAAATTATTCTCCAACAGAAACCAACTTAAGAAGTAGGATTATGCAACAGTTTACTGATTCTTTTCAGTTCAGAAGTTCTGAGAAAGTTTTCAGGGGCATTTTATTATTATGTAAATTGTACTCAGTCCACTGGCATTGGGCTCTTAGGTATAGTACTTATATGCCAATCTTTTCTCCTTCTCCAAGGACAAAAAGGCATAAAAAGGCAGAGAAAATTTGGGTTGCATTTCCCTAAAAAAAATTATGGCCTTTTGCTTTTACATTAGGAGGCTCTAGTCCACACACTTTCTATTACATAACTAGTATTAGAGAAAATTTAGGAATTCAAACCCATAATGATTTCTTAACTAATTTAAAAGGTAACGTGTGAAAGGCATATACCTAACAATATGACATTCCAAAAGTGGATATTAAACAGTCCTTGAACGAGTAGAAATTAATACCAAGACAGGATGAACACAGGAGTTCATTTTTTTAAAAACCTGATATACAGTAAGAAATGGGGTCTGTTAGGTCTGGGAAAATAACGTAAAATCTATGTAAACTTAGCTGAGCTTAGTTAAGGTGTGATTTTTTTTCCCCTATGTATTCATGTTGGTGCACTCTCATAAGCATATTCACAAGAATCCTCAGTAAGGTACAAAGTGGAATATTCAGAAAATGCCAATTAGGCCAAGTACATACCTGCAGGCCAGTTTTTCCACTGCATAAAGAGTCAGGTGAAATTTATCCTTCTGAAAAAGAATCTCTAGTTGTGTGTGCAGACAACATAAATAGGGCTGTGCTTTAATCTGAACTCCCTATAGAGTGACCAGGTACAACTGTAACCGGAGCCAGAGGAGGAAAAAATAAGGACCATTTGTTACTAATTAAAAAAACAGGGGATTAGAAAAAAAGATGGCTCTGGGAAATAGGGAACAGTTGTTCTCCCAACATGGACCTCCCACCCTGCTGATTCTGTGGTTTTTTGAAACTACAAAAGTGAAAACTGGAAAAATGACAACCAAATGACTTCCGACAGACAGATACACAGAATAGCCTCTGTGGTTTTGAAAATAATTCCTAAACTGGAGATAGCAAATCTGGTTTTCTCAGCAAAAAGCCAGCATTTCCACATTTCAGTTCCTCCTTCGGAACATACTCAGTACAGACACATATTGGATCTGATGTAGCTCTGTGCAATGCAATTACAGGTTCCGGTTCTTTGATTCTAATTGCAATCAATTGTGAAGAATCAACAGAGGAGGCAGGTGGTTACAGTTACATAACGTTTAACAAACTAAGACTGCTCAAGTTGAACAAATAGCATTGTGGTCACTTTAAGCTTACCTTAGCTT
The DNA here is from genome assembly GCF_014754425.2 of Oryx dammah. Classification (NCBI taxonomy): domain Eukaryota; kingdom Metazoa; phylum Chordata; class Mammalia; order Artiodactyla; family Bovidae; genus Oryx; species Oryx dammah. The sequence goes on along the minus strand of NW_024070202.1, from coordinate 16,333,624 downwards.
CATCAAGTGGAGCTACAAAAGCAGCAGGTTAGCAGGTTTCTGGCAAGGAGTAACTGGTGCTGAGCAACAGACTGTGTACATGAGCAGAGACACTGCGTAAAACTCCCATTGCCGGCTTACCCACACCATATGTGCATTTTGGATGGAAGCGGGGCACCTCTCATGCACCTCACATAGTTTGGCCTTTTCTGGCCAGGATGAATGAACATAATGTTTCAGTGCTTGTTAACCCAACGGAAGCCAGAAAGTACCAGAATTATGACCTCTCCATTCTAATTTTTTCCAGCCAAACTGAAACTAGGACTGAGACATAGTGGTAACAAAAACAAGTCTGAAGTGATGGAAAAGATCTTCACAAACTCCGAGAAGCACGCCTCAAGCTAATTCATCTTGCCAGTGTTTGGAGCAATCAACAACCCATGCTAATCTGGCAAATATGAAAGTACAAAGTTTATAGTTTTAAAGACATAATCATGAGGTATTTTGATTGTTCTTTACCAGTGGCCAAATTTATCATTTTCCCAAACATACTCTGCAAGCAAGAGCAAGGATCTTGGAAATGGTTTTAGCAGTCTGACAATTTACCTGCAAGGACTTTTGGATAATTCCTTCCTAACCAGCACAAAAGCCCGATTAATCAATACCTAAAATCTTCATTACGCAGCAGGTTTTCCCCCACCCCCCTTTCCTCCACCTTCCAATCAAAGAAGCAGTATAAAGGTTGGCATTTGGTGGCAAAATTCCAGTTCACTTTCCAAAGAGGTAAAGAGCCAGGACTTCTGGGGAGGAAAAGATCTCAGACACTGCATCTAATCCCTCGACTTCATTGACTAAGAATTGAAGTTGAAGAGAAGCTTAGCAACTTGTCCAAGATCAAACACTTGGTGAGCAGAGGAATCCAGTAAAAAATGTACTTTCTACTGTATTATATGGCCCACTAATTCAAGTGAAAACAAAGATTGGAGAGATGTGCGCTACAAAATCTTTTCCCAAAAGGTAACTTGCATAGGAGGATAAACACATCAAAGAATTAAATTTACCATTTAAATGACATAAGCACTGCAGTAATCCAACTGTGCTTCATTTCCCAGTAAATCAAAAATGTGAAATAGGTCTATATGAGGAAAACAAAACACAAAGATCCTCTCACTCATCCTGGATAAAGTTATATTCCCGGAAACTGTTATAAAAGGAGAAATTAATATCTTCAAACTAAGAGTCTCAGAGTCATAGATAAGAGGAAAAAACAAGATCTGTAGGTAAATACATGTTCAGACGAGTAACCCACAATCTCTAAGAGGGGGAATATGACTTTATAACCGATACAGCGAAATAGACAGTCAAGTAGATCAGTGAGAAAAGTCTGGGCCCTGTGATTACCAATGATAGGTGAAAAATAACCTTTCACTCACTCATTCTTCTCCCTGCTAGTAAGACCCCTAGGTGAGAGGACAGGTGTTTTGACAAACCGTGATCAGATGTGATCAACTAACTAAAACATCACAAATAAGCCAAAGTAGGAAAGTGCCTACATATCTCCCAAAGATCCTCAATAGACTGCTCCGTAGCCTCAGCTGCCATCCAAAAACGTTCTTCTGTTAGGCAAAATCCTCACCATCAAACTTACTATCATTTAAAATTAAGATACATTCACAGACAAACAGGAAAATGTGAGCACTGGAGAGTGTGCTTTAACCCATTTATCTAACATTCCCAAGGCAATTACTCTTAATGTTTTTATGTATTACATCATCTTTTTCTGCACCATTTTAAATATAATTTTGCACCTCAAATTTTCTAACTGATTGTGAAACCAAGAGTCTTTATATTTTATTGAAAACTAAAAAATATTCCATTAAGTGGACTGCCATCTTTGTGCACATACAACCTCTTGTGGATTTCAGAGTATTTTCTTAGAATCCTAAAAGTGGAATTATTGTCAAAGTATGTTAATGTCTTCATGGTTCTTGATACTTATTGCCAAAATGCTTTCAAAAATGGTTGTACCAATTTAAACTGCCTTCAATAGCAATTCCCATTGTACCTATATTTGGATTATGAATATCTTGTGAGAATAGTTTTCATAATCATCATTATAACCCCCATAATGTAAATTTATGAACTTATTAACATGTATCATGTTATACTTAAAAAAATCTTAAAACCAAAATTGTGATAACCAGCGGATGAATATTTGCTATTCCTGAGAATCATTCAAGTTTCCTTTTTTCTGTAGTACCCAGTCTTAATTTTTTTCTACACAGAATTCAGTCTTTAATAAGATAATCTTATACCCCTTTTTAAAGAGTGGTAACCAAAGTCTACATCATATGGAATTTACAAACTTCAAGGATATTTTCATTCATTTTAATGACTATCTAAAAAAAAAAAGAACAAGAAAATTCATCCCTACAGATTCTGAAGGCCTATAGCTTTGTCAAAAGACATAAAGCAAAATATAAAAACACATTAAAAAAAGAGTGGGAATGCATGTACACCCGTGGTGGATTCATGTCAATGTATGCCAAAACCAATACAGAATTGTAAAGTAAAAAAATAAATATATTTATATATTTATATTTATAAATATATTTATATATTAAAAAATAAATAAATAAATAAAACTAACATTAAAAAAAAAGAGTGAACATTTCATTAATACATGTTCATTCTGTGCCCTTTTCAAAAGATCAATTTTTGTTCCCTAAATCACTAAACTATGAATTTCACATGTAACTCAACAATCTATAAAAATGCAAGTAAGAAAATACAAAAACTGTGCACACTGCACTAGACTGAGATGTGACCTCAAATGACATGAATGAACAGAGTCCCTCAAATCCTCACCTTACTCTCCAGGGAGTCCACTATTATGCACTTAACGATCTTAGCAAATGTTTTGCTGCTGTTGTTACTAATCTTACTGGTTTTACAACTGCTGTCTATTAAATTCCCTAGTACAAACTGGCTGTATGATTATTTTAGGTCTTCATTAAAAAATTTATATTACATATGCGGGAAGCTACTTTGGTTAACAGAAGTTGGGGGATATTAGTGTCACAGTTTATTATTATAAGCAATTTTTGTGTCTTCTGTCAGTATCACCACAGTAGTATCTCAGTACCACCAGCTGATAATAATCTTTATAAATCCTACTTTGCAGCTATACCATCTGTTAGTTATTATTTTATATGTGTCTCCATATGCATATGTGAATTAGTTGTCACTCAAGACAAACACACAAACGGAACTGTGGTTTTGTGGGGACTTTTTTATTGGCTTGTTTTTGTATTTTGTTATCTTTAGGTTAGTGAACTAAATAAATAAACATATTTCAGTCTTGGAGACCAAAATGAAATGCAAATTGCAGTTATAGAAATACAGGCTCTCAGTTATAAGTCATGAGGATGTAATGTATAGCATGGGGAGTATGGTCAATAATACTGTATTAACTTTGTATAGTGGCAGATGGTAACTAGACTTACTGAGCTGATCATTTTGCAATGCATACAAATGCTGGAGCACTATGTTGTACACATGAAACTAATATACTAGTGTATGTCAAATGTACTTCAATAAAATAAAGAGGATAAAAAAGGCAAATTAAAAAATAATATTTGTAGTACAAATAAATTTAAGTTCAACAAAACACAATCTAAAAGTATCTGCTAAAACTGATTAAAATTAATAGTCACCAAAACTGATGCAATTCTATTTAAAAACCTGATATTTCTATATTCACAGCTCTCAGAATATACCTACAGACCAAAAAACAATCAGTAATATTGTTCTAGTTTTCACAATATGAAATACTTTCCACAACTGAAGGTTAGAAAAGTGACTAATTACTTACTTATATTGTTAATTCCTTGCAGAGATGAATCATGACAAAAATTCAAAACCAGTTCCCCCATTAATCTGTGGGTTTATCCCCCTGAGCTGTAAATACCCTGGGCTCCTAGAGCAGCAGCAAACAGGAAGTTGTAATGTCATTACAACTCACCACCAAAATTTACCCAGAGAGGCAGCGACAAAAAAAGGAGAAGAAGGAGGCAGATAAACTTCCACCTGGATAATTAGTTCCAAATTATCACTTTTTCCTCAAGTACTACAGTCTAGTGACTTGATTTTAATAAGCTCAAATACAGGTTTACAGGAGTTTATACGCTACACACCAAAACCAAGTGAATTCTGTAAAGAGTTACTAACGGGAATTAAGACACAGACTAAAGCTCGGCCTGGGAGAAAGCACATTTGATAACTAGATAGCTCACTATCTCCTTAAGTTATCCTATTTTAGGGCACGACACTTTAGGGTTATATTCAGGGAAAGCTAAAGTACACAGTAGTAAATAAAGTCATAATTAAGAGAAGCCTAAAATATTTACAGGGGGGGAGTAAAGAAGAGACAAACATACTTGAGAAAGTATGATTTCCTGGAATGAATGCTACATTATTCTCAGTTTCATGAAGTAAAAAATCCCACTAATGATTTAATACAAATAAACGTTGCTTTTCATAGAATCTTCTGTGCATTAAAATAAGTCCTACTCCAACTTTGTAAAATGTAGCTTATTTGATGCCCAAACCAGATCTCCTTTTTTCAAATATATTTCATCTAGAATTTCCATGATGTCTGTGGGAAAGCTGTACTTGGAGAGGCAACACAGTTTTTGAAGTATACTTGGGCTATGAAGTGTAAGGGAAAATAACACAGACTACTTAACAAAATATTGTAACTGCCATTAAAACTACAGTATAGCATAGGCCAAGTTCCACTCATTGTTTTTTTTTAATACTTTATTATCTGTCATTGAGATCCCTGTATGGAGAGTAGTTTCAATCCATGATTTGCTTCTGTACGTCTAAAATGTTAATGAGGAATTTCATTTCACAGGAATTTGTATTAATATATAAAAGTGCATAAATTGTAAAAAAAAATTTTTTTTCATAGTTCAAAGCTCACCTAATACATGAAGCCTTTCTTGATTCTCACTAGTGATGTTTCTTCCTCCACTGAAATCTCAGTTATATTTGTAGTTATGGAGTTTAAGACATGTGTTTATTTCACCTTATATTATAATGACTTGTGGAGTTGTCTCATGTTCATGAATAGACTGAGAATGTAAGTAAGAATCATGAAGTCTTACACAGTTTTATATCCTCTTTGCCCCATGTCCAAACAAATTCCTTGAAAATAGTAGTCAATCTACATGTTTATTTGAATTCACTGAAAAATTCATTTGGGGACACTAAAATATACCTTCTCCAAAGGGTTCTTAGAAAAACATCATATATTTTGGTAACTAAGAGTGTTATTTTTAAGCTCTAGGGAACCTATACTAACTGATCAAATATGTTTTCATTATAAATAATATTTCAACATTTGTTGTATAGCCATTAAAAAGGAAAATAATGAGAATCTTTCTTGCTAGGTACAATAGTTACATTTTAATCAGATGCATATCTTTCAAAAACCCAACTGAAATCATAATACTTCATCCTGCTAATGTATTGAATGTCAAAAATAATCTAAATTAATAGATTTATGATAACTCCTAGGGCTTCCCAGGTGGCGCCAGTGGTAAAGAATCCACCTGCCAGTTCAGCAGACGCAAGAGATGTGGGTTTGATCCCTGGGTTGGGAAAATCCTCTGGAGTAGGTAAGGGCAACCCACTCCAGTATTCTTGCCAGGAGAATCCCACGGACAGAGGTACCTGTCAGCTACAGTCCCATGGGCTAGCAAAAAGTTGGATACGACTGAGCAAATGAGTCCACACAGTGAGTAGTCAGTGGGCTTGAAGTCAAGGAGTGATGTGATCTGATTCAATTTCTGTCTGCTGTGAAGAGAACAGACTTAAGGGGGAAGAATGGAGGCAGAGGGTCCAGGGGAAATTGGTGGCTTAGGATTCTAGTAGTGGCCACATTGAGAAGTGGTTAGAGTCTGGATGTACGGGGAAGGGGAGGAAACAGGACTTAACTGGTGGAAATGCATGTAGAGTGTGAGGAAAACAAAGGAGCCAGGGGTACCCCAGGGATGTGATTCTAAACCATTCTTCAGAGGGTGGTGCTATTTAACACTGATGGTGAAAACTTGAGCAGAGAGAAGCCTCGGGGTGGCAGGGCCAGGGATCAATAGTTCTTCTTTGCTCAAGTAAAGGCTGAACTGTTTAGAAACTTGTAAGTGAAGTAGCTCCAATAATGAGCTAGTTTCAAATCTCAGAGGATCTATTCTCAAAAGCTTCTTTCCCTCAAAATTAATCTTGGAATTCTTCCTATCAATAAATCGACTTTTACAAATAACTGAGTTTGGCAGACATTTCCACTGAATCACATACGCACCTAGGCAGTAAAACTGAAGTAATCATGGATGATTTCTAAGCCATTCTGGTGGTTCTTTCCTAAAGCTCAACTACATCAACCTTTATTTCCTATCAAAGATGCTACTACCTGAGGTGGAAGGGAGATCTGAAAGGGAGGGGATATATGTATACATATTAACTGATTCACTTCACTGTACAACGGAAATGAACTTTAAGCCCCAATTAAAAAACCAAAAAGATGTTACTTATGTTCAGTATTCACTAAATATCTGAGTAAATATAAGAGATCGAGATGCTTCAGCACATATACTGCAGATTTTTCTTCATCCTTGTATCTTTTTTTCCCACCACTATATACTCAGCCCCTTGCACAGTGCATTGAACACAGGCATTGCGTAATGAATACCACTTGCATGCATTAATAGAAATAAACAAATGCACAGTTTTATTGGAAATATGGCTCTTTTCTTTTTCTACATCAATTTTACTTCCCAAGTAACTGCTTTTAAGTTTCTCTCTTGATTATAAAACATTTACTCACTGTGGAAAATCTAAACCCCACAACCTTTCTTCTTAAGACGAATATTACTCTCTACTTATAACTCATGATTGTATTCATTCATTTAACAAATACTTTTGACTTCCTTTTCTGTGCTAGGCTTTGTGGATACAGTGATGAATCAAACAGGCCAGGTGCCCTGACCTCACTCCAGTTGTATGCAATACCCTCACTTTCTACAAAAAGTAGAGGTGTGTCACCATGCAGAACGTTTCAAAATCCATGGATATCTCTTCCACTCCAATTGTTACCATTCTCTCAGTCTTAAAAATGATTATTTCAGTGATTCAATAAGGTCAGCATGTTTCCACACAGACTATGAAAGGAAATAAACTACACTCGCAAGTACTCACAAGGAGCAAATAATTTTCTCACGTGGAAAAAGAATAAAAACTCTAGTCTTTTTTACTGAACAATGTCAAGGAGTGTTCTGTGGCGGTGGAAATGCTAATGTAAGACATTTCTGAAGAAGTTACTCTCAAATCTTTCTCTCTAGGTTCATATATTAACTATTTATTCAAATGTATTAGAAAATAATCACTCAACAAAAATAATCTAAATGTTTTAACTTCGGTGTTCTATGCCTCTGTTTCCAACAGGAAGTTTCCACTTCCAGCACTAGGAAAAGCTTAGTACTTGGGAAGTCACTGCCGCCCACCATACCTTGATTTCTGGCAGCTCACCTGTTCTCCTGGTACCTCGGCGCCTGTCTGCATTGCCAGAATGGAAGTGACTGTTTATCCTCAGAGGACTGTATTATCACAGGAACGTGTTTGGATTTACTCAAAAGGGCTCACTGAGCTTCACTTACCTCCAAAGGCTGGTTGTCTTCTACGTCCGAAGTTTCGCCTCTTGCTGCCACTCTTTGTTCATGTGCTGTATCTCCTATTAGACAAAGAAAAAAACACAAAACTTTATCATGCCATTGAGGCCAAACTGTCTACTACTTATCTGAAATATCTTCTGTTACTAAACAATGAACGCTGGAGAGGGTGTGGAGAAAAAGGAACCTTCTCGCACTGTGGTGGGAATATAAATTGGTGCAGCTACTGTGGAGAAGAGTATGGAGGGGCCTTAAAAAGTACTAGGAATAAAACCACCACATGGCCCAGCAACGCCACTACTGGGCACATACCCTGAGAAAACCCTAACTCAAAAAGACACGTGTGTCCCAACGTTCACTGCAGCTCTGTTTACAACAGCCAGGACACGGAAGCAACCTAGCGGTCCATCAGCGGATGAGTGGGTAAAGAAGCTGTGGTACACATAAACAATGGACTGTTACCCATCCACAGAAAGGCCGGTTATACAGAGTGAAGTCAGTCAGAAAGAGAAAAACAAACACTGTATATTAACACATATATATGGAATCTAGAGAATGGTACTGATGAACCTATTTGCGGGGCAGGAATAGAGACACAGACATAGAGAACGGGCTGGTGCACACAGCGGGAGAAGGAGGGGGGATGAACTGAGAGAGCAGCACTGAAATATATACAATACTGCGTTTACAACAGGTAGCTAGCAGGAAGCTGCAGTGCAACACAGGCGGTTCAACCTGGGCTCTGTGGTGACCTAGGGGGTGGGATGGCGTGGGAGGGAGGGAGTGTATGTATACTTATGGCTGATTCATCATGTTGTACAGCAGAAACCAACACAATATTGTAAAGCAATTATCCTCCAATTAAAAAGAAATTTAAAATAAAGAATTTGTAGGTATACAGGTATTTTTACCTATAAATTTTCACTGGAAATTTTTCACTGAAAATTCAGGATTTTCACTGAAGGACTAATTTTAATAGAAGAAGATGGGACATTTTTATTATAATTAAATACAGAATGAAAAATTTTCAAATAACCCAGAAAATGAGATTTAAATAAAATTTTGTTTGATGTACCAAAAAAAAATGAAATATTTTCTGCTATTGTATGTTCACACTGTGGAGTAAACAAATTAATATTTAAGAAATTTTATAGAGGTCACAAAAATCATAAATACAGAGACATACAATCTGAACCAGAAATGCATCCTGCTTTATACAGGATTAGTCTGGAAAAATCAAGTGAATTTATATTTTGTAAATCAAGTCATATTCCAAATAAACTAGGAAAGCTTATAACTTAAAGAGATAAAGCAAATTACTTTCAAACATTAGACATCTTCTAACATGAATAACTGTCCTCTAAATGTGTCTTTTAAGAAGTTTTACTCTTTTTAAGTGTTTATTTGTGTCTCTGAAGATCTGCCTCAGAGTATGTATGTTTGTATGTAATAATTAACCATATGTCAAACCATTTTTACAACAGGAAAGAACAAATTCATAAATTAGCATTTAGTTAATAGCCTAATTCCTAAAGGTGGTGCCTGGGTGGGTTATATTACTAAACCAAGCTGGTGACTAGGCTGCCTCTAAGGACACAGGACAGACAGAAATATAGTTAGGTCAGTACAAGCATAATTTAATGTATTAATAGTCTATGTTTATTTATTGACTAACACTAATCATATGTGATTAACACATGGTAGGTAAAGAAACAATTAGTCTACTTGTTAAAAGCATAACGAGAAGTTAATCTAGTAATCTGCTCTTCCCATAAAGTTAGGCCAGCCCAGGAATGTCCACAAGAGGGAAGATTACAAAATCCACACACGATGACTTGGCTGACACTTTAGGAATTTGTTAACATAGGGAAGGTCACAGTCTTCACTGGAGGTAACAAAGTATGGAAGTCTGGGCTGGGTTTAATTTTTCCATAGTGAAACACAAACGTTTACCAATGGCTATAATCAAGAAAGAGCCCTGTAAAATTTTAAAGAATTAATTAAAATTCTATTAAATTCTAAAACTATTAAGCAAGAATTAAGTTGGTAGTTTACTGACATAAGATAAAGTAAACCACTAAATGTTTAAAACCCAAGCACGTCATGCAATTCCAGCCTACAAGCTGTGTTCTCAGCTAAGTACGACATTCATACTGTTGGTCAGAACCCAGCATATGGTAGGCGTTTCATAAATACTAGCTGAGTAAATTAGTGAACTTCTATCTAGAGTTTCTAGTCTATAAAACTGTGATAACACCGTGCATGCGTGCTTAGTCACACAGTCGGGTCCAACTCTGCAACGCCATGGACTATATAGCCCACCAGGCTCCTTTGTTCGTGAATACTAGAGTGGGTTTCCATTTCCTCCAGGGAATTCTCCTGACTCAGGGATCAAACCCACATCTCCTTCATTGACAGGCAGATCTTTTACCACTAAGCCACCTGGGAAGCCCATGACACTACTAACTAGTATGTAATAAAAGCTTTATTTGAGCATATAATTAGTGTTTTTCCTCTAAAACATATTTGTGAAACTTAAAAAGCAAATTTATTAAATACCATTCTGATATATTGTTACCAGTGGTTGGTAATTGGGGCATAACTTGATAGATTTTAAAAAGTTAATGATTTTTAAAAAATCATGCTGATACAAAAGCATTAGGAACTTAAATTACATCTATAGGATAATGAAGTTAATAGTCATTAAGTGAAAAATTATGTCAACTTACTTTTATTACTAATTTTGATTGATTTTTTAAAAGTTATTATCTAAACTGACCATTTATTTGCACATCAGGAAGAGTCTTATTCTCAGAAATCCACCTTCTCTCTGAAAGTTAGGGATAAGCAAATCAACCTCCAGTTCATGGATGGCAAACCAACCACAAGTTGTTTAGTTTGCGTGGGTAAAGGGAATGAGACCACGGAGACCCCAGCAGCATAAGCAGCCAAGGTAATGCAAGCCCCTGTACACTGAGTCAGGTGTTTAATAACTCACATGCCTGAGGTTTAGAAGAAAGTATATGTCATCCAATATGAAAGGTCATTTACTCTTAAGTTTTTTTTTTTAACCTTTTAAAATGATTATAGGGCCATCCCCTAGCCATGCAAAGACTGTATTTGGGTGAAATCACTCAAGTCTATGCTTCCTTTGCCAATTTCTGATTTCAAGGCAAGTATCTGTACCAAGTACAATTTCTGATTTTAAGGCAAGTATCTGTGAGATGCACTCATCTCACATGCTAGTAAAGTAATGCTCAAAATTCTCCAAGCCAGGCTTCAGCAATACGTGAACCGTGAATTCCCTGATGTTCAAGCTGGTTTTAGAAAAGGCAGAGGAACCAGAGATCAAATTGTCAACATTCGCTGGATCATGGAAAAAGCAAGAGAGTTCCAGAAAAACATATATTTCTGCTTGATTGACTATGCCAAAGCCTTTGACTGTGTGGATAACAATCAACTGTGGAAAATTCTGAGAGAGATGGGAATACCAGACCACCTGACCTGCCTCTTGAGAAATCTGTATGCAGGTAAGGAAGCAACAGTTAGAACTGGACATGGAACAACAGACTGGTTCCAAATAGGAAAAGGAGTACGTCAAGGCTGTATATTGTCACCCTGCTTATTTAACTTGTATGCAGAGTACATCATGAGAAACGCTGGGCTGGAGGAAGCACAAGCTGGAATCAAGATTGCCTGGAGAAATATCAATAACCGCAGATATGCAGATGATACCACCCTTATGGCAGAAAGTGAAGAGGAACTAAAAAGCCTCTTGATGAAAGTGAAAGAGGAGAGTGAAAAAGTTGGCTTAAAGTTCACCATTCAGAAAACGAAGATCATGGCATCCGGTCCCATCACTTTATGGGAAATAGATGGGGAAACAGTGGAAACAGTGTCAGACTTTATTTTGGGGGGGCTCCAAAATCACTGCAGATGGTGACTGCAGCCATGAAACTAAAAGATGCTTACTCGGAAGAAAAGTTATGACCAACCTAGATAGCATATTGAAAAGCACAGACATTACTTTGCCAACTAAGGTCCATCTAGTCAAGGCTACGGTTTTTCCAGTAGTCATGTATGGATGTGAGAGTTGGACTGTGAAGAAGGCTGAGCGCCGAAGAACTGATGCTTTTGAACTGTGGTGTTGGAGAAGACTCTTGAGGGTCCCTTGGACTGCAAGGAGATCCAACCAGTCCATTCTGAAGGAGATCAGCCCTGGGATTCTTTGGAGGGAATGATGCTGAAGCTGAAACTCTAGTACTTTGGCCACCTCATGCAAGAGTTGACTCACTGGAAAAGACTCTGATGCTGGGAGGGATTGGGGGCAGGAGGAGAAGGGGACAGCAGAGGATGAGATGGCTGGAAGGCATCATGGACTCGATGGACATGAGTCTGAGTGAACTCCGGGAGATGGTGATGGACAGGGAGGCCTGGCGTGCTGCGATTCATGGGGTCGCAAAGAGTTGGACACGACTGAGCAACTGAACTGATCTGTACCAAACTTTTAATTTATGTATGTATTTAGTTTTGGCGGCTCTGGGTCTTTATCGCTGTGGGGGCGCTTCTCTGGCTGCGGCGGGCAGGGGCTACTCTCCCATTGTGATGCGTGGGCTCCCTTCGCAGTGCCTTCTCTGTTGCAGAGTGCAGGCTCAGCAGCTGTGGTGCATGGGCTTAGCTGCCCTGGGGTATGAGGAATCTCAGTTCCCGGGGTCTGGGACTGAACCCACGTTCCCTGCACCGTCAGGTGGATTCATAACCACTGGGCCGGCAGGGAAGTCCCAGGCTTCCTCAATACCTCCCTACTGCTTGAATAACCAGGAAGGCTGTCAGCCAGCGTTCTTGACACCACACAACACGTCTGCCTGGGAGCACCTGTACAATCACCGGTTACTGAAACGCCATATTTGGCGATACCTCAAGACAATAACTGATTACCAGGGAAAATGCGACCTGCAAGGTTATTCTCTATAAACAAAGGCACAAAATGAAAACTATAGAAACAGCAAACAGAAAAGAACAGGTCACAGTGAAATAGGACCGTTTTCCTCTCACTGAAGAAGTATTTTACCACGGTAAAAATTAAATTAGTTTCTCTACCTTGTTATAACCCATATGAAAGTAAGATGCTTCAACAATAAAAATAAAGATGCATGAGATGAATGTGAAATGGTGCTTCGGCTCCCAGACATGAGTTGGTTCTAATTGATGTGCTGTAGAGATTCAGCAGGGCTTCCCAGGCGGCTCAGTGGTAAAGAATCTATGTGCTAATGTAGGAGACATAGGTTTGATCCCTGGATCAGGAAGCTCCCCTGGAAAAGGAAACAGCAACCCACTCCAGGATTCTTGCCTGGAAAACACCATGGACAGAGAAAAGAGCCTAGAGGGTTCATAGGATCGCAGAGAGTCAGACATGACTGACCGAGCATGCACCCGCAGATTCAAAACTTTCATTTGCAACTCAGCTATTTAAAAGGAAAAAGACGACAAAAACAGACCCAAACTATTACATGTAGAATGGATAAATGCCAAGGTCCTACTGTATAGCACAGGGAACCATATCCAATCTCCTGGGATAAACCATAATGGAAAAGAATATTGAAACAGAATGTGTATGTGTATATAACTGAGTCACTTTTCTGTATAGCAGAGACAGGCACAATACTGTAAAGCAACTATACTTCCATAAAAAAAGAAATAAAATTCATAGTATTAACATTTCATAGATTTGTAACACCACAATTGATTCTTATCCCCATTTCCCTCCTCCCCGACTTTACACTGTGGGCTTCCCTGATGGCTCAGACGTTTAAGAATCCACCTACAATGCAAGAGACCCAGGTTCGATCCCTGAGTCAGGAAGATTCCCCTGGAGAAGGGAAGGGCTACCCACTCCAGTATTCTTGTCTGGATAATTCCATGGACAGAGGAGCCTGGCAATTTAAAGGAGAAAGGCTTCATGCATATTAATGAAGCTCTTTCAGAACTTAAAAGGACTGAAGTGAAATTTCATGTGTATTTCAGCCTAGTGAGGCTAGACAGGAAACATTTTAGGCTTCTCTGTCAAAACTTCTCCAGTCTACCGCTGTAGCTGGGAACAGCCACAGATGTATAAACTGCTGAGTGGAGCTGTGTTTCAATGAAATTTTACTTACAAAAGTGGGTTGAGTCAGGCTGTAGTTTCCAGATCTCTATTTTAGATCCTACCTCTTCTAGGATACAAAGCTGAATTATGGTATATAAGGAGGTGAGAAAGGGCTGGTGATGAGCATGTCTTCATGACCTCATTCTACTGGGTGACCCGGCTGGAGGGAGAGGAGAGATGTGATGAAGAATGAGCACCAGGCACAAGGGAAAAGGAAAGAGGAGCCGCTGCCAGTGATGCCAGGGGACCCTGAATGCCTGACTGGATCACCCAGGGGAGATCTCTTTCGGGGAGGGGGTGGTGGGTGAGTCAGGGAGTACTCTCACTCTTTAGGCCTCCTTCGTGTGAAGGAAACCCTAGTTACTAACATCTCCCCCAGTCTCTCCCTGCATTCTTGTCACTGGGCTGGTGATGTGGGAGGGCAAAGCTAATGGGGTTCTTCTTGTCCTACATCCCTCCCCATTCTCCTGCTGCCGCTCACTTCCCTCTGCTCTGACCCTGCCCAGGGGTCCTCCCCTGGAGCAGGGCTGCTCCAGTCCAGCACACTCTGAGACAGGGTGGAAGTCAACCTAATGGGGTTCAGAACAGGAAACCCATTTGCTTCTTGACAGAAGCCACATTCTTCAACTCCAGCTTTATAGGCAATGAAGATGAGACTCTGTTCTTCATCTGTCTGAATTTTTTTAACTAAACTGTCCAGATCTTATCTGGGTAAGGAGGGTGTTATTACTGGAACACCCTAGAATCCAGGACAGGGAATGGCCTGGTGTGGACAGCACTGGAGCCTGCCTACAGATGAAAAACTGTGAACACAGAAACCTGTTTTCTTTCTTTCCTTTTATTAGAGAGGAATTATCTAGAGCTTCATATCTGAGAATGCAGTCTTCAAAACACTAGTTTCAAGGGGTTCCCATGGAAAACATAGCTCTCTGATCAAAAGTATGAGGAAAAACCTACCAAATGCATTCCCTTCTGACTGATTTTCAACGTACTCTGACATAGTAAAGGCTCTGAAAAATTCAGTAAAGAAACTAAAAAGAAATTTTCACCATGTTTTTGACTAGAAAACCACTTTATTCACTCTATTAAAATCTTGCAGAATGTCACACTGCAGGAAATGCTACTATAACGTTTCTGAAGTTAAAATTGAATATGAAACATTTTTACTGACTTTTAAGATCCTCCACATTGTCAAATTTGTTATTTAGTTCCTGAGCGTTCATTTTATGCAATGTTGACTCACACTTCTTTTCCTTTAGATGATTCTTTTTACAACTCCCTGTTAATTCATTCAGTTGCATTTGGGGCAGACTAGCAGATTGTGACTGCATTCTATGCAGGATTCTGATTCCAGAATAGCTGATCGTCTACAGAGGAGAAAAGGATAGCCAGACACCTTGAAGACACAGGAGAAAGCCCCAGTGCTCAGAAACATCCCCCACACAATTCCACCAATTAGAGATTCATTAGGGTTAATGAGCTCCTCTTTTAAAATGCAAATACCCTGTGGGAGTGTTTGCTTATTAGTCATTCACAGAGTGAAGTAGTGGAAAGAACAGTGGAATGGCCTCTCCATTAACTCCTTTTCACTCCTCAGTCACACACTCATTACCCAAGGAGGCCTGGCACGGTGGCAACAGAATGCCTTTGGAACTGACAGAACTCGACCCAACGCCTTTGCCAAATCCATGACCTTGGGCACATTACTGAATTTCTCAGAGCCTCTATTTCCTCATCTGAAAAATGGGAATCATGGCATATAATAAGGCTATTATGGTGGCATTAGTGGTAAAGAATCCATCTGCCAATTCAGGAGATGCAAGACACACAGGTTTTGATCCCTGGGTGGGGAAGGTCTCCTGGAGGAGGGCGTGGTAACCTACTCTGGTATTACCGCCTGGAGAATTTCATAGACAAGAGAGCCTGGCGGGCTACAGTCCATGGGGCTGCAAAGAGCCAGACACAACTGAGTGACTGCATGTGCACACACAGACTAAATGAGAAAACATGCTAAACACTAACGGCAGAGAGGAAGAAGGGAGAGGAGCCGGGGCAAAGACAAACGTGGTGAGTAGCTGCTGCCATGATCTTCAGCACAGCAGAGGTGAGAGAACCGCTCTCCTATAAACTCATTTAGTGCCCCATGCAGTGTGGTGAGGTCCGCTTTGTAACAGCCATTTAAGGATGGCAGACCTGGTGTTGGAATCCAAGCCTGCTGACAGCGCCAAGTCATCATGTACCACCACGCAGCTTCTCATCACTCAAGACAAGTTATCCAACTCGGTTTCATACACATTATATTTAAGTCTCCTCCAGTTCCGTTCTGTTTTGAGAATACTGTCCACACGCTCCCTCTTTGCCACTATAATGAAGAAAGGAAGGACAGAGAGAAAGCAGAAGGACTAACTTCCACAGCTGTGCCTTGCCCAGGAGCCTGCCGCTGTCAGGCCAGGACTCTTGACGACAGTGACCCCACAAGAAGCCCAGAATAAGAACACCTACGCCATGGGGAGAGCACCATAGTCAGCAAACACGGAGGGAAAGGTTCAAGCCAGCGAGGACTTAAAGAAAAGCAAACGAAAATGGTACCAAGAATACATTAAATGAGCATACCAAGATTATGACACCCAAATTAGCTAAGGATGCTGACAACTAACACACTGGCATCATTCTGATAAACGTAGTTAACACTGTTGATTCAACTGTATGTGAGAGGGGGATAGTTCAAAGATAATTCTACGCATACACGAAGAGCTCCTGAAAAGAATTATAAGTGACTGTTAAAATATGGAGAAAAATTAAAATTAAGGGTTCAGTAGAACATGCAATGCATTTTATAAGATATTAGTGTGACTCTCAGTGGTAAAGAATCCACCTGCTAATACAGGAATCCACCTGCTAATACAGGGGGTTAGGAAGATCCCCCAGAGAAGGAAATGGCAACCCACTCCAGTATTATTGTCTGGCAAATTCCATGGACAGAGGAACCAGGCAGGCTACAGTCCATGGGGTCACAAAGAGTCAAACACAACGAAAAATGGAGCATGCACGCACACACACAGTGTGAATCTTAATTTTAACACATATTTATTTACAACTTTTAGGCAACATAATGGATTTTAATTTATGACTGCTATTAAAATCATAAAGCTAAAATTTTGCTTACTGCACTGCAAGCTGAGGGTCACAATGGACACTTAAGGACATCTATTCAAGGAAGTAAGAATACCCGAAAATCCAACAGACATCACACTCAATGATCAGTCCTCCTGGCCTGCTCTTAATTAATTCATCCTCTGAGATTCCAGATTTCTTTAGTTCTGAGTCTTGTTACTATGTAGCTATGGGTAAAAATTTTTCTGGAAGATTTCAAGCAATCCAAAACATCAATTAAGTATTTAACACTACGTTAAACACATAAGCCCAGGCATTTGCATTTTTTTTAGACTGGAAGAGTAGACACTCAAAAGGCCAGAGTAATTTTGTGCTTGTACATTTGTAGACTATTGTATCACGCTATACAAATATGCCTTCAAAGGTGGGTTTTTTTTTTTTTTTGATAGCTTTCCTAAATCAGAGTAAATTTATACCCTGCAAGAGTATGTTCCTCCTGACCCTGGATCCCAAGATGCTGCTGAAAGAACCCACTACACAAAGGTTAGCTCTGAGCAGGCCGCTGACTACACATTTCCAGGCCCCACTGCAAACAAACAGGACTGATAAAAGAAGGATTTTCAACGTGTAGGGCTTGAAACCTAAATCTATAAACAGAAAAAAAACAAACCAAAACGGGCTCACTCTACCAGTTTATCTGGTATCCTGAAACAAAGACTCAAATGTGCTGCCTGTTGTTGGGGGAAAATGATGGCGCTGATCCATCACCAACAATGCAACCAAGGCAGAGATCACTGACACCAAGTCACTCACGCGCGGGAGTGTCTGGTCTTCTTTCCAACCAACAGAATAAACTTGCAGAGTTACTGGCTGGGGTCAGAGGTTCTGCTCAGTCAGTTTTCCACATAGAAATAAGGGATACCATGAGATCAAATGTGTGTTTTCACCTTCAGCATCCATTGGTCCAATCAGAGATATTAGGAGGTAAGCTGTCAGTGTCTTGAAACTGAATTCTCAAAGGGACCAAAGAGCTGCAGTGTAAGAAGTAAAGCTGCTCAGTCGGGTGCAACTTTGCAATCCGGTGGACTGTAGCCTACCAGAGTCCTCCGTTCATGGAATTTCCCAGGCAAGATTACTGGGGTGAGTTGCCATTTCCTTCTCCAGGAGATCTTCCCGACCCAGGGATCTAACCCAGGTCTCCCTGTAAGTAGTGTACAAGAACAGTGCAAAGAAAATTTCCAGCAGAAACAATAAAAGCAGAACATGAAACATACTACAATCAGCTTTGTGTTGTTTCATTCATTCAACAAATATTTGCTGAATACCTATTATGTTAGATAGCATCACTGACTCAGTGGACATGAATCTGGGCAAACTCCAGCAGAGAGTGGAGGACAGAGGAGTCTGGCGGGCTACAGTCCATGGCAAAGAGTCGGACATGAGTCAGTGACTGAACGCAACAACAATCTATTACGTGCCACATATCACGCTGGGTACCATGTGAACCACGGCGATACCATCCCTGCCCTCAGAGCATTTATGTCCTCAGTTCAGTCGCTCAGTTGTGTCCGACTCTTTGCAACACTATGGACTGCAGCACGCCAGGCTTCCCTGTCCATCACCAACTCCCGGAGCTCACTCAAACTCATGTCCATTGATTCAGTGATGCCATCCAGTCATCTCATCCTCTGTTGTCCCCTTCTCCTCCCGCCTTCAATCAATTTGCATCCTAGAGGAGATTTTTCAGCCAACAAAATGTAATCACAAAAGCTGGTTGTAGAAATTACCCCAAACTGAAAATTATGGGAGTATCAAATCCATTAAGGAATAGAAATTTCATTCAAAGCACACCGTGGGAAAAACAGCCAGTCATAACAAGAGTAAGCTTTGTATTAGGGCTTTCTTTCCCCCTCAGCTCCTTTCACTAAAAATAAAGTATATATTTTGTCAGCATCATTACTTTAAAAGGAAGAGAGTATTTCTGAAAATATACCACATTATTTGAAGAAAAGTTGATATTAAAAATGAATCACTTGCAAACCACAGATCACAACTCAGAAGCAAACCCACGTGTGACAAATGTGATGAGGTGGTGTGACGTTATCCCAGATGAAGAACGGGAGTTTGATTTCAAAATGCAAAAGAAGCTGGCCTGCTTTACTGAAGACGTCACACTTCTCATTTGATTATACAATATGAGCATGTCACATTTAAAATGTTCATGTGGGGGCTTCCCTGGCGGCTTAGTGGTAAAGTGTTGGCCTCCACTGCAGGAGATATGGGTTTGATCCCTGGTCAGGGAAGATCCCACGTAACATGGAGCAATGAAGCCCATGTGCCCCCACTACTTAGCCTGTGCTCCAGAGTTCGAGAGCTGCATCTACGGAAGTCTATGTGCCTAGAGCCCAAGCTCTGCAACAGGAAAAGCCCCTGCAAAGAGAAACCCACAGCTAGAGAGTAGCCCCCGCTCACCACAGCTACAGAGAAGCTTGCACAGCAATGAAGACTCAGCACAGCCAAGAAATTAAAAACAGTTTTAATGCTCATATAAAGAGGGAGGGGACATATGTATTCCCATGGCTAATTCATCCTAATGTATGCCAGAAACCAACAACGTATTGTAAAGCAATTATCCTTCCATTAAAAATAAATACATTTTTAAAAAATGCTCATATAAGACAAGTGGTTTGGCCCCTTTAGGAACTCAGGTAAAACTCAACACCACAAGGTCTAAGGGAGAAAGTCCTAACCTGTATACCCGTCTACTAACTAGAAACAGGTAAAGAGCCACAGTGAATCACCAATTAGCCTCCTGAGGAAGGAGGAGCCCGACTGGGAGGCAATCAAAGTTTAGGATTGTAAACTCGGGCCTGGCCATCTTCTTATATTTATGGAACTTCTAGTTGGACTATAATATACAGACAGGATGGAAAAGAAAGTGTATCATGGGTGAGCCTGGGACAAACGTGCACTAAGGGAAAGCAGGGGCTAAGAGCAGCAGAGAGCAGGACCTTCAAATGCATTGACATCTCCTACAGGGCCCGGTGGGGCACTGCGTCTCACATCAGAGTGTGACAGTCACCAGGGGTACAAATTCCCGAGTCTCACGGGAGATGCAGACTTGCTCAGTTCAGTGAACAGCCAACGAATCTAAATTTTTAGCTAGCATTCTGCTGCTGCTGCTGCTAAGTTGCTATAGTCGTATCCAACTCTGCGACCCCATAGATGGCAGCCCACCAGGCTCCCCCGTCCCTGGGATTCTCCAGGCAAGAACACTGGAATGGGCTGCCATTTCCTTCTCCAATGCATGAAAGTGAAAAGTGAAAGTGAAGTCACTCAGTGAAAGTGAAGTCATTCAGTCGTGTCCGACTCTTCGTGACCCCATGGACTACAGCCTACCAGGTTCCTCTGTCCATGGGATTTTCCAGGCAAGAGTACTGGAGTGGGGTGCCATCGCTTTCTCCAAGCTAGCATTCTAGGAGACTCTAATAGAGCTGACTCACAAACAATACTTCACAAACACACTGAAGCTGAGATGACCTTCCAGGGCTGACAGAGTATCATCTGCCTGATTTTGGGAGTGACTGTCCCCTCCTTCCTTTCTCCTTCCTGCCCATATTGTTTAAATGTTTGAGAGTACGTACACAGCTCTGTGCATAGCTGTAAGTCACGGCCCAAAACATTCCCAAAAGAACTGAAAGCAGGGAGGGTCTCGAAGAAATATTTGCATATCCATGTTCACAGCAGCATGATTCACAAGAGTCAAAAAGCTGAAGAAACCCAACTCTCCATCAACAGATGAATGGATAGACAAAGTATGGTATATACACACAAGGGAGTATAATTCAGCCTCTCAAGGAAGAAAATTCTGACATATGCTATGACACGGATAAATCCTGAAGACATCGTGCCAAGTAAAACGTCAGTCATGAAAAGATACATGCTGCATGATTACTCTTACATGCCATGCCTAAAGAGTCAAATTCATAGAGATAGAAAGTAGGATGGTGGTTGCCAGGGGCTGGAGGAAGAAGGGCAGAAAGCTGCTGTTTGATTGGCAGGTAGATAGCTTGAGTTTTGCAATATAAGAGTTCTAGAGACTGATTTACAACTTTGTGAATGTACTTAAGGGAACTGTACATGTAAAACTGGTTAGGACGGTAGAACTTAATGGGTACTTTACTACAATTAAATATAAAAATTTAAGATGTGTGATTGTCTATTTAGAATAACATGATAGAAGTTAAAGGTAAGTCTACTGATGATCAATACTGTACTTTACAACTTATTTTAGCTTTGTCCTAATAAGTGTTTCCCTGGTGGCTCAGATGGTAAAGAATCCACCTGCAATACAGGAGACCCGGATTCGATCCCTGGGTTGGGAAGATCCCCTGGAGGAGGGCATGGCAACCTACTCCAGTATTCTTGCCTGGAGAATCCCATGGACAGAGGAGCCTGGCAGGCTAAAGTCCATGGGGTCGCAAAGAGTCAGACACGACTGAGTGACTAAGCACAGCACAATAAGTGTTTACATACAAATGCTATAATTGGTATTTATTCTATGTTCATGTTGTTATTTATATATATATATATATATAAAGAAAAAAAGGGAAAAAATCAAGTGAAGCAAAGTGTGTGTTTTCTTTCTGTTACAGGATTGTTTATGACTCAATTAAAGGGCCAAGCTATAAGAAACAGTTTGCCAATCAGAGAAGAAAAAGAAATAAAAGGAAACCAGATGAGAAAAGAAGAGGTAAAACTCTTACTGTTTGCAGCCAACATGATACTATGCATAGAAAACCTTAAAGACACTATCAGAAAGTTGCTAATCAGTGAATTTAGCAAAACTGAGGGATACACAATCAATACGCAGAAATCACTTGCAGTCCTATACACTAACAATGAAATATCAGAAAGAGAACTTAAGGCATCAATCCCATTCACCACTGCAACAAAAGAATAAAATACCTAGGAATAAACCTACCTAAGGAGACAAAAGAGCTGTACACAGAAAATTCTAAGACACAGATGGAACCAAATCAAAGACAATATAAACAGATGGGGAGACATCCCATGTTCCTGGGTAGCAAGGATCAATATTGTGAAAATGATGACACTACCAAATGTAATCTACAGATTCAGTGTGGCCCCTACCAAATTACCAGTGGCGTTTTTCACAGAATTAGAACCAAAAAACCTCACAATTCATATGGAAACACAAAAGATCCCAGACAGCCAAAGCAATCTTGAGGAAGAAGGATGAAACTGGAGGAATCAATCTTTCTGACTTCAGACTACACTACAAAGCTACAGTCATCAAGATAGTAGTGGCACAAAAACAGAAATATAGACCAATGGAATAAGACAGAAAGCCCAGAGATATACCCATGCACCATCAGTACCTTATATTTGACAAAGGAGGCAAGAATATACAATGGTATAGTGTGGTCTCTTTAATAAGTGCTGCTAAGAAAACTGGACAGCTATGTGTAAAAGAAAGAAATTAGAACACTTCCCAACTCCCCATACAAAGATAAACTCAAAATGGATTAAAGAGCTAAATGTAAGACCTGAAACTATAAAACTCTGTGAGGAAAACATAGGCAGAACACTATGGCATAAATCACAGAAAGATCCTCTATAACCCACCTCCTACAGTACTGGAAATAAAAACAAAAATAAACAAGTGGGACCTAATCAAACTTTCAAAGCTTTGGCACAGCAAAGGAAACTATAAGCAAGGTGACAAGACAACCCTCAGAATGGAAGAAAATAATAACAAATGAAACAACTGGCAAAGGACTAATTTTAAACATATATAAGCAACTCATACAAATCAAGACCAGAAAAGCAAACAATCCAATCAAAAGGTTGGCAAAAGACCTACACAGACATTTCTCCAAAGAAGACATACAGGTGTAATAAACACGTGAAAAGATATTCAACATCACTCATTATTAGAGAAATGCAAATCAAAAGTACAATGAGATATCACCTCACACCAGTCAGAATGGCCATCATCAAAAAATCTACAAACAATAAATGCTGGAGAGGGTGTGGAGAAAAGGGAGCACTCTTGCACTGTTGGTGGGAATGTAAATTGATACAGCCACTATGAAAGACAGTATGGAGATTCCCTAAAAAGCTAGGAATAAAAACACCATACGACTCAGCAATCTCACTCCTAGGCACATATGTTGAGGAAATCAAAATTGAAAAAGACACTGTACTTGAAAAAGACATGTACCCCAGTGTTCACTGCAGACCTATTTACAATAGCTAGGACATGAAGCGACGCAGATATACACCAAGAGATGAATGGATAAAGAAGCTGTAGCACACGACACAATGGAATAATACTCGGCCATAACAAGGCATGTGTTTGAGTCAGTGCTAACGCGGTGGATGAACCGAGAGCTATTACACAGTGAAGCGAGTCAGTCATGTACTAAGGTACACATACGGGATGCAGAGAGACAGTACCGATGAACCTATTTGCAGGGCAGCGAGGGAGACAGAGAACAGACTTATGGACGTGGTGGGAGGAAGGAGAGGGTAGGATATATGGAGAATGACACGGAGACATACATTATCATATGTAAAACTGACAGCCGGCGGGAATCTGCTGTATAACCCAGGGAGCTCCATCGGGGCTGGGTAACAACGCAGAGGGGCGGGACGGGGAGGGAGGTCCACGAGGGAGGGAGCATAAGAATATGACTGGTTCATGCTGATGTTTGGCAGAAACCAACACAATACTGTGAAGCAATTATCCTTCCATTCAAAATAAATAAGTTTAATTTAAAAATAAAATAGATAACCAACAGGGACGTACTGTGCAGCACAGTTGCTCAGCGGTACACGGCAGCCTGGATGGGTGAGGAGTTTGGAGGAGACGGACACATGTATGATCGAGTCCCTTTACTTTCCACCTGAAACTGTCACAAAACTGTCAACTAGCCATACTATAACACAAAATAAAATGTTTAATTAAAAAAAGAGAAACAGCTCGCCCAACTGCACAGTTACAATGCATTGCACTAATTAATAATAACATCAGAACACATTCTGGCCACTTGGTACTAGTACAGTAATGTTGTTATAATGTTTCTGTAGATGTACATCTACAGACATGTTTGTATAAACATTATCAGGTAACAAGGTAACAACACAGTGTTAATAATACTGAGTATCAACATGCTATACTTTAAAAACATCTCAATTGCTGGTCATAAAAATTGGACTTTTCTAATAACTTGAACCAAGAAATCTACAATATAAAGTACTAGATAAATAAAGCACAAGTATAGATCATGTAAATTTCAGAGCTAATATTCCTATCTTTTAATTATCTAACGCAAAACACCTAAAGGTCCTCTCAGGAAGAGAGAGTTTTCAAGCCCCTAAGCCTTAACGTCACTAGGATGGGGAGAGGAGGTGGCCGACAATGAAATCCAGGTTTGTTGGAAGAGATCACTATCAATAAATTAATTGTAAAGTCCCCAACTAGTGGCTTGAATTTCTCACAGAAATCCCTCCCAATATGAGAGATTAAGGGAAGAAAAAGAAGAAACTAAGAGGGTAGGAGTCAGTGGACAAATCAGACTTGGGGAGCCCAGTACTGGTAGGTCCTCAAGTAACAACGAGGGGACACTGACCCCCAGAGCTCCAGGATGGACTGAGAGCACACAAATCAGAAAGGTGAAAGGGCAGAAACTCATTAAGGAAGAAGTCCCCTGGTTAGAAGGGGTAAGTCACATGGCTGAAGTACGAGAATTTACTTGATGACAAGGTGAAAAGCGATGATAGATGGAGGACCACTCTTGGCCTGCAGTGCTCCTCAACCTAGACCCCCACCAGCTGAAATGTACTGCCTCCTCACATCTCAGCCCTGCAGACCCAGGAGAGCCCGCGCCCCCACCACGTGCTCCCGTTCATG
Organism: Oryx dammah; assembly: GCF_014754425.2. Lineage (NCBI taxonomy): Eukaryota > Metazoa > Chordata > Mammalia > Artiodactyla > Bovidae > Oryx > Oryx dammah. The sequence continues at coordinate 16,308,720 of NW_024070202.1, read as the reverse complement.
GCCATCCTGCAAAGTGCTCTCCACGCTCACAGTCACTCAGTGATCTGCACTCACTCGCTGAATAGCTTTTGTTCCCATTGGTCTGTCAGCTCCACCAGGACAAGGGTGTGTTTCTTCACCACAGTATTTCCAGCACCTACTACAGTAGATGGCAACCAGCATACACCAGGTAGACCCTGATGGAACAACTCTGTCTGATACATTACAGCAAAAGCAGCCTTGACATGAGGAGGGTCACACACAGTCTCAGAAACACGAGTTTCTGATGAAATGACGGGATAAACAAAGAAAGCTAAAGAGGAGGCACTCTGACTGGTAAAAGGAAATACGTTTATTAAGGGCACTTAGAAGTGAGTGGAGGGCAGAGTCTGGACAAAAAGGCTTTGGGAGAGATCAATAATCACAGCTCTGCCATCAAGTTTGGACAGGATTTCAGCAATAAGGAAGGTCAGGGTAGACCAGCTGGTAGATACTTAGAAACACTTCCCAGAAAGTTGTTAAGGGTGGATGAAAAATGCCAAAGAGGCAACAGTGACTGAACTCAGAGAAGAGATCTCACTGGGTTCTCTGTCGTTACAGTGAGTTTGAGGTAATCGCATGAAACAGAAGACATGGCTAAGATTCCAAAGGAATTCTGACAAAGTATTTTTATTTATTTTATTGAATTTAAGGCTGCGTTTTTAAGTTTACTACTAACATCTATTTGGCAAATTTTAAATGCCTTCTTTAAAAAACATAGAAACATTAGAAATATGTACTAACATTTGTGATTTTTTCAAAAATTTTCTCTCATCACTTAAAGTTATGAAAAGTGTATAATGCTTAGGTACTTAAAACTCCTAATTTATTATCACTGAATTCCACAGTATTGCCCCACCTCATGAATTAGATATTTTTGAAATTAGAATTTGTTGCTTAAATCCCTATTATATACTTCATGACACAGCAATTTAAAATAAATTCAGTAGTCTCCTAGGGGCTGGCTCAGTGAAATTAGAATTCATCTAGACATGTGCCTAATTAGAACGTGTTAAAAAAAAAAAAGAATTCCAATCTTCAGTAACATTTTTCCTAAGGATTAAAGGATGAGGACAGAAAAGATGCTCATATTAAGCCACCAGTTCTGTTACGGTAAGTTTTCTAAGAATAGTTGCTTCATTCAAATCAACCCGTCTCAATCAAATGTATCCTCTTCTCCACTTATCACTTTAACCACCTTCAGACCTCATGAAGCAAACCTGCAGCCACCAGATTCCCCCTCTTCACCCTGAAAGAAAGCACATCAACCTACTGAGGGCAAGGCCCCTGCAACCGAGCCCAGCGGCCGCGGGCAAAGCGCCTCCATCTAAGGACAGAATAGGTGGCTCTCCCCATGCAGCTTCCTAAGGGAAAAATGCTAAACGCTGACTTCTCTCACAGTGCTGACTGATCTGTAGACCACGCATCTACCAACTCATCTCTTTGCCAAAGAAGCTGGGAAGAAGAGCCTAGAGAATATTTTGTTGTTGTTGTTAAGACTGAGTCTAAGATGACAGCAAATAGTGTGCTTAAGATGTTGTTTCTCAGACTGGGAGACAGTATGTAGGAGTGGGATAAAGAGCTGGAGCACTTAGATTTAGGCCATGAGTTCTCAAAACCATAAACAGACTCACTCATATTCAAATATCAGTAGAAGAGAAAAACATTGTGGCTCAGTTGGTAAAGAATCTGCCTGCAACGCAGGATACCCGTTTGATTCCTGGGTCGGAAAGACGGCAACTCACTCCATTATTCTTGCCTGGAGAATCCCATGGACAGAGGAGCCTGGCGGGCTACAGTCCATGGGGTCACAAAGAGTCAGACACGACTGAAGTGTCTTAGCATGCATGCACGCACATTCATTAGCTACTGAGTCTCTGATAATTTGTCATAGCAGGTGCAATGGACTAAGACAGTCTAAAATCAAAATAAATACATTATTTGGGGCTTAGCCATCACTTCTGGTTATCCAAATATCTGTTTCCTTACAAGATGGGTGAACTTATCTTTTTATTCCCAAATTTCTATGGGCAGATTTTTAAGTCAGCCATCTAGCTAACCAGCTATCTGGATCTTTCTTCCTTTTTCTCTCTCTTCCAAAGTAACTGAGTCCCAGAAAGGTAAGCGGTGGCAAGAAGACACAGAGCAAGTGAGGAAAGGAGGATATAGGGGAGGCCGAGGCAGCATGGCCTTGTTCAGGCTGTTGAAGACAGGCCTAGATCATCTCACTGTGACATAAAGCACTCAGAGAACAAGGAGGACACTTGCAGGGGCTCCCACGGGCCAAAACTAGGACATTTCAAGCAGCAAAATAAGTGACACCAACAGATTATAATCCATTAAAATATCCGTAAATAATAAAATCATTTAAAAAATCCATGAACTCACATTAATATATAACAAAAGAATGACTACATAGAGAGGAGGATGCTTTGCTTTGCACTGGGATGGCTACTGATGAATGGAGCTGGAGTGAAGGAATTAGAAAAATCACCATTTGGCAACTACTATCATAATAATTCGGCCAAAACACACAGATAGATGCTAAAGCTATCTAAGTGTGGGTGGTTGATAAGGAAAAATATATTACATAATCTCAAAATGCTGTGCTGTGCTTAGTCATGCCTGACTCTTTGCAACTCCATGGACTATCGCCCGCCAGGCTCCTCTGTCCATGGAGATTCTCCAGGCAAGAATACTGGAGGTGGGTGCCATGACCTCCTCCAGGGCATCTTCCCAACCCAGGGATCGAGCCCAGTCTCCCACATCACAGGTGGATTCTAGTCCCAAAGACTGATTTTAAAGGGAGAATGAGCAGTTCATGGCAGAGAAATCTGGCAGGTACAGCCTTAAGAAATGATGATTAATCACCCTAGGGCTTACCTGGTGGCTCAGTGGTAAAAAATCCACCTGCCAATGGAGGAGATGTGGGTTCCCTGGAGAAGGAAACGGCCACTCCAGTACTCTTGCCTGGGAAATCCCATGGACAGAGGAGCCTGGCAGGCTACAGTCCATGTGGTCACAAAGAGTTTGACACAACTGAGTGACTGAACAACAACAAAAATGTAACAAAGGAGAACTGTGTCCTACCCAACATGATGCATCATTTCTGTGATATTCCTGAGAAAAATGCACAATCCAAATCTAATTCTGAGGACATGTCAGCCAAACCCAAGTGTTAATCACCCACTCATGTCTGACACTTTCAGACCCCGTGGACTGTAGCCCACCAGGCTCCTCTGTCCATGGAATTCCTCAGGCAAGAACACTGGAGTAGGTTGATATGCCCTCCTCCAAGGGAATCTTCCTGACTTGGGGATCAGAGTCAGGTCTTTTGCATGGCAGGCAAATTTTTTACTGCCTGAGCTACCAGAGAAGCCTCATCACACAAACTCAAACTGAGGGATATTTTACAAAATAATTGGCCTGTAATCTTCAAAAGTGTCTAGCTATTGAAAGTCAAGGAAAGACCAAGGAGCTATTCCAGACTAAAGGGAATTAAAGAGACAAGACAACTAAATGTAACATGCGGTACTGAACTGGATCCTTTTGTTATAAAGTGCATCGTTTGGACAAAACAGAAATGAAGCACCTATGGCTTTGATGCTTAGTGTCCTGATTTTGATCACTGATGTAGGATATATCCTTGCACACTCAAGTATTTAGAAGTAATGATACATAATATTGCTAATTTACTATCAAGTAGTAAAACAAAGAGATCTCCATATATTTTTGCAAAATTTCTGTAAATTCAAAATTATTTCAAAATAAACAGAAAATAAAAGAGAGAGGAATAGTTAGGAAAGTTAGAGTACAGAGATATGATTTAAAGATAAAGACAGACAGTGGTAGAGATTTCAATGGTTCCTTTAACTCATCAACCAAAAGGGAACTAACTAATCCTTTATCCTTTTCACCATTTTTACTCACAAGTGAGTGAATGCAGTATGTGCAGTTACCCAGGGATGTTTTTATGTAGCAACAAAAACTCTTAACACAGTTTAGATAAATAAGGAATCTTTCTAAGGAGGAGGAGCAGGAACAAATTTAAAAATACACTCAGAGAATACAATAATGTGTCACCAGGCTAATCTCGTTTACTTTCTTATATAGAACTTTTCCTCAAAATTTTTAAGCAAATGTGATTTTCCTACTTTTCAATAAAGCTGTGACAGTTTCATGAATGGAGAGGCAAACTTCTTCACAACAGCTTTAAGAAGAAGGAATAATTTTGCTTATTTAACAGGAGACAAAAATAATGAAAAAGATATTTCAAAGTTCTGAGCATCACAAAATGCCTAAGTGGTAGGACCAATATTCAAACTAAACTCTGGGTTCAAGACCCACAACCCTACTCCAGACCCATATTCCTACTCAAGACCCACACCCCTTCACACAGAATTATAAAAAGAAAGAGTTAATTCTGAATTCTCACCATGAACAATGTCCACCTTTAGAATGGCGTACTCTCACAGGCAAATAATATCCATTTATCATCTTACATTTCCTTATTTAGCCCCCTTTGTGTGAATGTATTGAATGAGGACAGAGTACAATGTCTATTTCTGGCTTCATTTTGCTTAACCAGAAGTCCTGACCATGTTATAACACTGTGCAAAACAAAGTGAGTACCACAGGGCGCCTGCCTGTTCGAGCAGTTTTGTTACTGGTTTTTAAGCAGATGTTTGGTGTGACTGTTTCTGGTTCCGATGTTTCATTTCTATTTTCTACTTCAGGACTGAGAACCAGTTTTACATCTTCCTAATGGAAGCACATCACTTTACTTCTACAATTTACAAGATTTCATCTTTCAAACTAAGATCTGGTAGTTAAGATGTCAGAGCAATCTTTGAGACTGTCTCGGCTACTGCTCTCCATCTCTGCCTTCAATTCCATTTTATAAGTGAGACCAGGAACATGATGTCCTTATCGTCCACTCTATTCTCACCTCCCAGACCCAATGCTTAAAAAACACCCACAGAAACACCCCCAATAGAATTTTGCCTTTTTAAAAAGATCATTTCTTTTTACAAAAGGTCGGGATTCTTACTTCTTCATGTTCCAATTCTACTGTCATACAGAGAGGGTGAATTTTTTTTGACAAAGGAAGTATGTCTTCCAATAATAACGCCAGCCTTGGCTTACAGGCCACTTAGAGCGCATTATAACTATCTGTAACCGACCTGACCTAGTTTCATCTTATAAATAAGACAAGATACTACAACCAGCTTCTCTCTTACAAGGGTGAAATGAGACTCTAACATAGTCTCTTCCTACATATCAGCAAAACTACCATCTCAAAAGAGGACAGTTCATTTCTAGATTAGGCTTTGCCCATGAGTCTGTGTCCACACAAGAGATTATATGCCAGATATTCTGCTAGTGTTGCTGATACAGGCACAGGAGGACAATAATGTGAATTAACTAGGATTAATGTGTTATTTTCTGATTACATTGTAGCTCAAGTTTCAACTATTCTTAAGAGTAAACAAAAGCCCTACAGTTTAAACTAATAAAAGAGAAAATAAAACAAATAAAAAGGTTTAAAAATTTCAAAGTAAACTATTCAACTGAGAAATTTCTATTTTCATTGTATATGCAATAGCTTCTATATACATGACCTAGACATACTGTCTGACCTCTGAGGAGGAAGTGATACGTAAGATCCAGTATTCCGGGGATCTTCCTGACCCAGGGATCAAACCCAGGTCTCTTGCATTGCAAGCAGATTCTTTACTACTGAGCTACATTGGAAGCCCAGACACACTGTCTTACCTCTGAGAGGAAGTGATATAAAAGACAGCCTGGGACATAAATATGTGTATCACACATGGACACGTGTTAAAGGTTTCAGATAGATAAATGGTATAAGGAGACAGAGGCTCATGAGAAACAGAAAGGTATTGAGAAAACCACATAGGAAAAATACATGAGAAAGGTACACAGGAAAAAATCTGAAAGCAAAACTGAAATTTTTCCTTTTGCCCTTGTTTATGCCCTAGTTTATTTTCCATTAGTGTTAAAAAAGATTTCTTCCCTTCTTCCCAAACTACTATATATCTAAAAAGAAACAGAGAAGCAAAACAAAGAACAGATAAGGGGAAATTTTAAAAATGAAAGAATGGAAATAAATTCAGAGTAACACAAATGGTCAATGATGTGGTTTTCATCATACAAGTAATGTGCCTAAATGAGAGATTTTCATGTTTAAAATTTTTTTCATTAATTTTATGTTTAACTTTGTAATCTGCTTCTTCATCCAAAAATGTAAGCTTGAGATAATGGTTTCAATTTGACAAAGACAATACCTCAATGCATGAAAAAAAATGGGAATTTTCCAAATGACCAGAGTTCTACAATTCTATTTTAAAAACATTTTTCCAGATTACTGTTTCTATTTCTTTATTCCAGGTATCAACTTCTCCTTTTCTGAATTTAGAAATCAAATGGCCCCAATCCCCAAAGCATTTATGGTCTTAAACTCAAACAAAAACTGTTAGTATTAATAAGAGCTCAGTAAAAAGGAAAAAGACAAAATGAATATATAAACTGAATAACTTTCAAATAACTAGTTATAAAATAAAATGTAAAGAAATTATTTAATCCCAGAAATTCACAAGATGTAAAATATTTGAAAGTAACTTAAGAAAAGAGATACTGTAAGAATAAACCTATAAATTTTACTGAGTGACATTTAATAAAAATACTTGAATAAATAAAGAATCATTCCTAGGTAGACTATATACACATAAATATGTCAGTTCTTCCCAGATAAGTGTATAGAAATACCAGTGAAGTAATTCCATGAAATATCTACTGAATTCGGCAATGTATTTTAAAGTTCTACCAGTAAATGTTAAAGAAGAAAAATCAGATAATTTCTGGAAAAAAAATAAGAAGGGGAGGAGGATTTGTGCCCTATACATTGTTAAATTGTTAAAATCTAAATTAATTAAAACAACATTGAAGTATAAAGACCAATCAATGACAAAGAAAACTCAGAAATATATCCTGGGATATAAAAGAATTCAGTGAATTTAGTTCAAGTCAACAAAATTTTATTGAATACCTATGTGTCAATACTGTATTAGTACGAAAGGAAACCAGTAAAATTTTTCTTGAAAGCTATTTGGCAATATGTATCAAGAACATTTAAAGAGTTTACATTCTTTTAGGCAGCAAATGCACTGGTAGAATTTATTCTAAGGAATGTTATTTATACAAAAATATTTTGTATAAACAGTTATTTATAAGTTGTTTATACAAAAATATTACAGACATTTCTAATAGTGAAAAACTAGCCAAAATAATATAATTAATAAATAATATTCATACAATGGAATAATATATAACTCCAAACATTGTTTTGAAACTTATTAATGTATATTGACACAATAGAAAATTTCATAACAAGAATAATGAACTACAACTGCATGTAATATGGATGAATTCACAAACAGCAATTTTTACTGAAGGAGCAAGACACAAAATGTACACACCACATGATTCATTGACACACATTTCATACACACGAAACAATCTGTGCTGTTACATGTCAGGATAATTTGGGGGAGTAGGGTGAAGTGACTGAAAGGAGTTAGTTGGGAGGGGGGAGATTCTAGGACTTTATCATTTCTATTTCTTGATGTGGATGCTAACAGCATTTTATGAAGTCACTGAACTCATCATTTGTACATGTCTTTGTAAGTTACTCATCAATAAGAAAACTCTTCAAAATTAATGACATGAGAAAAAGTCTATTAAAGAGGAAAAATTAGGGTACAATACCGTATATAAAATAGAGTCTTGGTTTTGGGAATAAAAGAATAGCAAAGAACAATGCTAGAAGGAACACGGGTTGGGGTAAGTTGGGGGGCTGGGGAGGATTTGAGGAGCTAGTAAGAGACAGGAAAAGACGTCTCCCTGTGGTGTCTTATAAGAGCCATGTGTTCGGAAAGAAAGCTTGGGGTAAAGATACGATGGTGGGCAGGGTGTATGTGGAGTAAAGGGGAATGAATGGTCTCAAGACAGGAAAAGCCTAAACCTGTTTAATCTGTGATGGAAAAAGAGTCAGTAGAGGGAAAGGTACAGAAAACATACTGAAAACAAGCAGTAATGTCCCTCAGAAGACTGCTAAGTGTACAAAGAGGCAAACCCAGAAAAGGAGTGGGCAGGTTTTGACTGCTAATATGTCCACAAAGCTCTTCTTTTCATAGAGCTCTGCAAACTACTGTGTCAAGGAGCTCAATTTCCCTCCCCATGTTTCCCTATTTGTAGTCTGTCATGAGGCCTTCAGATTATCATGCTATCTGGGTCAGTCAACTGTAAGAGTTTCAGCCAGAGGACAACCTATCTCTCACTTCAAAATACTTCAGGCCAAAATAAAGTGCGACTAGGTCAAGCGAGGTCCAGGTCAAGTATAATGATAGCTGGTCTGGTTGCAAGGAGCGTTTCTATCACAGGCTAGCTGTGTGACCGGAGGCAAGTGATTTAATCGTACAGGCCCCGAGTGGCCTGATATGAAAAATGAAGAGGATAATAATAGATTGATAAGAGGCTTACATGAGCTGGGCCACATAAAATGCTGAGTCCAACATGAGACACAGAGGAAAACTTAAATAACTATAAGCTGCTAATGTCACTATGTTTTAAGTCTAGGGGTGGAGTTTCTAAGATGTTTTCAGATCTAGAAACAGCAAAACAAAAACAGGATATAATAGGTAATGAAGCAGTCTCTCCTGATTCACAGTAAACAATCTCAGCAAAGAATATGCTTGCTCCCAACTTTTCTATTTTGAAAAATATTAAATCTTCAGAAATTCTGAAAGAACAGCACCATGAACATCTTTGGTTATCCACCTTCGTCTGTTTTCACCAGTTGCTAAATTTTGCCACGTTTACTATCTCCTGCCCCTGGGCTACCCTGGTTGCCCAGTCGGTAAAGAATCAGCCTGCCAGTGCAGGAGATGTGGGTCAGGAAGGTCCCCTGGAGAAGGAAACGGCAACCCACTCCAGTATCCTTGCCTGGGGAATTCCATGGACAGAGGAGCCTGGAGGGTGACAGTCCATGGGGTCCCAAAGAGTCGGACACAACTCAGTGACTAAACCACCACTACCACCATCTCCTGCTCACACACAAAACTCACAATCAGTGTTAGAGAATCCAAGACTCCAACTGGCTGACTCACTGTGTAGAAGGACATACTTGCCATGTGTACAAAGAAAACCACCTTTTTTCATACAACATGATGTCAAAACCTAATGTCATGATACTTAAGCTGCAATAATTACAAAGAACAATGGAGGCTAACTAACACTGATAGCAGATGAAAAGGTATTTTTTGCAATGCCCCTTAGGGAAAGAAAAAGGGTTTCAGAGCTCTGTTCTTAGGCCATTAGTAAGGAGAGAGCAAAGGCTTTCAGTTAGAGGCAAAGAAGCCTGACACAGCTGGATCAGGGTTAGACATGTTACTTAATGAAGTTACTGCACAGGGCTTAGAGAAGTTTTCCCCTTCGGTATACTGAATGACATTTAAGTGAAGGTTCTCCACTCCCTTTTTTAAGCATCCAATAATCATGCATATCTGGCAGTGGATCCAGAAACTGAAAGGACACTAGACACTTCATCTCAAATAATTACACACCTAAGAGTGTATTCGGCAGATTTTAGGTTAAACCACATAAGTTTGTTTGTTTTTTTTCCAGGTTAAGAAGTTAATACTGGAAATATTCGCATATATTTGTTCAAGAGGGAAATGACATACATATAAGGATATTCACTATAGTATTGTTCACAAAAGTGGAAGTCTGGGAATAATCTAAAGGTCAACATGTCAACAGGTAGAGGATCAGTACATAAAGTATCCCATAAAGTCTGAGGGATAATTTACATGCTGTAATATTCATCCTTTTTAGTATGAGGTTCTCTTAAATGTGTTATTGTTTTATTGTGATATAAGTAATGTATTACAAACTCACATTTTCAAGCGCCAGGTGTGATGAGTTCTGACATACGCATGCATTTGTTAAAGCAGCATCACATTCAGCACCATGAACACATCCTCCACCTCACGTTTCCTCGTGCCCCTCTGTAATCCATTGCTCCCCAACCACACTCCCATCCCCAGACATCACCACAGGTTTCAGTTTTTAGATTTTTACATAAATGGAAACAAATAGCACCTTCTTTCATTTCTCTTGGGTAGAAAACCTAGTCCAATGACTGGGTCATGTAGTAGATGCATGATTAACTTTTTAAGAAACTGACAGAACGGCTGTACCATTTCCCATCCTCACTACCAATACAAGCACTTCCAGTTCTTCCACACCCTTGCCACCTCTGGCATCGTAATTTTAGCCATTCTAACGTGTATCGTGGTAGCTCCTTGTGGTTTTATTTTCCATTTCCCTATTAACTAATGATGCTGAGCACCTTTCACGTGCTTGTCATCCATATATTCCCTTTAATGAAGTGTCCATTCAAATTTTTTGCTCACTGCTTAAAACGAGGCTGCATCTTACTATTAAACTTGGAGTTCTTTATATTTCAGATACAAGTTCTTTGTCAGATAAGTTGTGTAAATATTTCCTCCTAATCTGAGGCTTTTCTAATCTTAACGATACCTTCCTAAAAACAGAATATATAATTTTGATGAAATATAATTTATCAATTTTTTCTTTCATGGAGCATGCTTTTTATATCTAAGAAATCTTCATCCAAGCTCACAAAGACTTTTCCCCTATCTTTTAATTAATCAGTTTTATAGATTTTGATTTTATATTTAGGCCTATCACCCAACTTGAATTAATTTTTGTATATCGTGAGCCTGGTATGGAAGTCTAGGGAATATCTATTCTTAGGGGTGGAAGCAAAAAGGAAAGCAGTCAGTGACAGCTGGAAGAGAATGAGCAAGGTACTGACGCACAAGGCCAAAGAGGAAGAGGGCTGCAGATAAAGGAGAGTTAAGGTCGTCAACATCTACGTGGAACTTTGCACAGAAACCAACAAATACAAACAGAGCAACGGTCACTGGATTTGACAATGACATCAGTGGTGGCCTTCAAGACAGGAGTTTCCATACAATGAAACAGAAGTCATATTGAAATGGATCAAAAGAAGGAAGGTATGGATGGTGAAGAGGGAAAGGGCTCAAATCACTCTTAAAAATTTTAGGAATGAAAATGAAAAAAAAAAAAAACAAAACAAAACACAGGACACTGAACTCAAAGAGTTTCCTGGCCATGGAGAGAGACCAGATAGTGTTAGTTACTCAGTCTCCAACTCTTTGCGATCCCATGGACTTTGCCCACCAGGCTCCTCTGTCCATGGAATTCTCCAGGCAAGAATTACTGCAATGGGTACCATTCCCTTCTCCAGGGGATCTTCCCCACCCCGGGATTGAACCTGGGTCTCTTGCATTGCAGGCAGATGCTTTACCAGCTGAGCCCCCAGGGAAGCCCTTCTGGTAAAGTAGGGGAGGCGTTTATCTACTGAGACTGAGAAAGGAGGGGCAGAGGCTGGGTCTTGAGAAGGTCAAAGGGTTTGGAACTGGTGTTGCAGGAAGTACTGATCGGTCAAGAATCCAAGAGAGAGAAGTAATGGGATCACCCAGGAGCTCTGAGAACACTCACAGAGAAAGGACCCATGTTTGTATTAAGATTTAATCCTTGCTGCATTCCCATTTCTTGGCTGCGGAGATCTCAAAAAAAAAAGACAAAAATGGGTCTGGGTCAAGTGGTTCCACAACTACACACAGAGAACACAATTCTCACTCTATTTTTTTTTTCCTCTAAGATTCACAACCTGTTGGGTACATAGAACAGGTGTCCCAGTTCCATTTTACACATGAAGAAATAGAAGCTGGGAGAACAACTTGCCCAAAATACTTGGCTAGTTGGGACTTGAATTCAGATCTTTTAATTCCAGTAATTAAGAGATTAGAAAAGATTAGCATTTCCAGTAATTCCCTCTCTGCACCATGCTGCTATCTTTTCTCCGATGCTCTTCATCACCATTCTTGTCTTAAAACTTGGCCCCAGACATTCCTTGATAGCTATCCTACCTTTCCAGCCCACTCTTCGCCCCTTTGCATTCACTTTCCCCAACTCAGCTTCTCTCAGGTTCATCAGAGGCAGGAGCCGCCAGAAGAGTTTGGTGCACACGAGGGTTCAGGGTGCAAAGAGAACCACCAACTCCCAGCTGCAGTCATGGTTTGCCAATATTTAGAATGAACTCACGCCTGGTTCTCAGTGTTTTCTTAGGGCCTCTGAGGAGGAAAGACACAAGGAATCAGGAGAGAGCAGTCACCAGGGAGTGGGGGGAATGACAGTGGGGTTTCTTCTTGAAAACTCTACACTGGGTGTTTTCAAATTAATCCCCAAGATGACAGCTGTAAAACCGGAAACAGGCTTTAGGGTAGTAACTCCTTGCCAATCTTCGACTGGAAATAAAGCCCAAGAGTCTCCACTAGAAAATCATCAATACAGGATAAACTCTTAGAGCAAAACCTGATCCTGGCACTCTTGTTTTGTTTAGGGTGAAAATTTTGTTTTAGTATGTTGGGCAATTAGCATAAAAACTTAGAAATGGATGAATGTCTAGTACAATCTCCATTATTTGTGAACACGATTGCGTCTGTTGTTTTTTTTAAAATTAATCTCCCTCTGACCTTGCAAGTTATTTTGCTACTGTAGACTGTGACGCAAATTAAGGCATTTCTATTCTTATTTCAGAGTCTGCTGTATAAAATAAGTGTATGCTTTTCAAAGCTAACTGACAGTCTAATGTTCCACATTTAACTATAACAAGTCAACATGTTGCCAGATTCTTTCATCACTATAATGACTAATTCATTAAAAAATTTATCAAGAAAAATGTAATTTTCACCTCCAAAAGAGATTATCCTCCTTATGCTGCAACTTGTATATAAAATGAGTTTTGAAAATGGCCTTAACTTTTTCCTACAAAAGTAAATTACTAACTCTTTTAATGCATTAGGGTTGACATAAATAAAACTGTGCAATCTCTTATTAAACATTATTTGAAAAGCAAATCTTTGATGAGCTAAATCATCCTAAAACCCATACCTTTTAGCTTGTATCTGTTATAAAAACAACTAGCTTATAGTAGAATGCCTTATATTTCCAAGAGCTAAATGATATTGTGAAACAGCAAAATCTTACAGAGCAGTACAGGGACATTTCAGCTTTTAAGCATTGAAGAAAAAAAATGAATAAATTTAAGGTGAAACCCCCCCTTTAAAAAAAAAAAAGGCTTCCTCTGTTATATTTAATCCATTTTCACACAGTTTTTCTTAATTACACTACAGCTGTCTGGTACGGCACAACTGACCACTTCCATCATGAAAACAAACTGTACCCCACCATCCAAAGTTCTTGATTAAAAAGCAAATGTTTTTGTGAGCCCGCAGAAAACGGGTGCAGCTGCTGCGTTTCACGAGGCAGGCACCTCTCCTCCATTCAGCTGTGAAGAATGGCGATGACTGTAAATTGTTCTTCCCGATCGGTTCCACAATAAAAACAAACCACCCTACTTTCAATTTTTCAAAGCCAATTTTTGTAAGCCTCTACTACGCTGGAAACAAGAGTTGTGTTCTTCTGATTCATGGCCTTTGATTTCTACAGAAACGTCCCTGTATGCATGTAAAAACAGGTCCCGGCAGGATACTCACGGAGACTGTATAGATTAACTTACCAGATGTACCAGAAGATAGAAACGCCATCAGCCTACCTTTTAAAGCGAGATACTATTTAACAGCTTCAACTGCCTGTGACTAAAGGGGGACTGTAAAGAACACACTGTATGTGGAAGGGCACTGGGCAGCTCCTGAGAAAGCAGCAATGTGTTCACACAACGTGCAACCAACGGTTTTGAGCTTGCGTTTTCATGTGCTCAGTTAAAATCCAAACAGTGGAAGGGAGGCTTAGTCACACATCTGCATTTGCGACTCAAACGCTGGGACTCTAGATCACAGCTAGAGTCCTTAACAAATTGTGATAAGAAACCTCTAAATGTTCCTAGTTTACTCATGACGCCTAGTTATCTATGCTTTCAACTTGAGGTCTCCAAAGTATATTCTCAAACAAGCACTTAATCAATTAAAAAATGTTTGCACATGCCTCCCCTGCATATAAAAATAGAATTTAATTACCAATATGGAGCACTGTACTAATACCTAATGCACATTCAAAAACAGACACAAAAATAGACAGCTGTTTGTTAAGGAGGGGACTAAACATAATTCATAAATGTAAGTTTTAAAACTGTCTTTGCACATCTCCAAAGGCCCCTGCTGGACAGCTCTCGGGGGAATGCCCACCTCCTCCCCCACCTCCATGGAGACCCTAAGGGGGCCAAGGCTAGTGTGAGGCCAAGCTAACTTGTTAGTAACTTTGGACAAATTAATTGCTGTAAATTTCGACTCCTGTTCCCCTGAAGATTCTCCATGGAAACAAAAGCATATACTCTATGGTTTCCATGTGCAGGCTCAGTAGCTCAGTTGTGTCCACCTCTTTGGAACCCCCATGGACTGTAGCTACCTCTGTGCATGCAGGCTCCTCTGTGCATGAGATTCCCCAGGCAAGAATACTGGAATGGGTTGTCATGACCTCTTCCAAGGCATCTTCCCGACCCAGGGACAGAACCCACATCACCTGCATTACAAGCAAATTCTTTACTGCTGAGCCTCTGGGGAAGCCCAGGAACTAGTTCTGACAGCTTGAAATTTCGAGTCCCGACCAGAGGGCTGCAATGGAGTGTTAATGTGACCAGAGAGAAAACAGGAAAATGCTTAGACTCCCGACCTTCCACTTTGGTGGCAAAGCTGCTGGCATGTTATCAGTGATTCCTAACACAAGACAGCAATCAATACCACCTACACTGACAAATGGTTTCTACTGAAAGTAACACCCTGGGCTGCTGCAATGACTGGATCGCCTAACCATGCTAGTCACCCAGCCTTTCGACGTGCCTCCTATCAACGCCTCGCCTTTCCAAACTGTCTGCTTTACAAACCTGTTCCTTCCAAATCCCTAGCAGTATGTGATTTCAGGCGAAGGAAGTTCCACCAAGAGATGATTGTTTTCAATGAGCCCTGTCAATAATAGCATGTCTTAGACTCGACGGTCTACATACTTTTGCCAGGTTTTTCTGGAAGCTGGTAATACAAATATCCCTGTCTTCTTGGAGGTTAAAAAAAAAAAGTAACAAAAATTGCATGCACACACACGCATACATACACCCCCCCCCCCATGCACGCCTGTTTCCTCTCTGGCCATTTGCTCTCAGTTTCCTTCACAGGTTCTCTATTCTACCTCTTCTGTTATTCCCCAAGGTACTTCTCTTCCCATTCCATGCTTGGGGATCTTATTCCCAGGATACATCAATAATATAACGTGAAGCACACCAAAGTGTCTTTGACTAACAACATTATTTCTAAAGAATGTTTTTCTTGAGCTAGAGCCCATACTTCCAACTACTTACTTGACTTCTCCCAACTGAATGCCCCAAGAGCAGTTCACTTCAACACTTCCAATAGGGAGCTCATCACTTTCTCCCTGACACTTGCTCCTCCTGCTGCATTTACTCCCTCAATTCACAGGAATCATTATGGATCTCCCCTTCTCCCTCAAATCTCATATCCATTCAATTTCAAGTCTGGTCAATTCTACCTCCTCTATGCCTCTCAAACTTGTCTGCTCCTCTCCACAGCCACGACTTCAGCTCAACACACTCCTAACTGATCCTCCCTTCAAACTCCTGCCCTCCTTGACTTCTTCTTCCGCCTCCACACCACAGCCAGTGTAGTCTTTCTAAAAATACTCTGACCATCTTCCTTGCTTATATAAGGAGAAATGAGGGACATCTTAAGGAACAACAACAAAAAAAAAAAAGCAAAGAATGAAGTTTTTAGCACACAAGAGATCTGAGGATGCATATTAGCTGAAAAGTAAGCCCCACTCCAGTACTCTTGCATGGGAAATCCCATGGACAGAGGAGCCTGGTAGGCTGCAGTCCATGGGGTAGCTAAGAGTCGGACACGACTGAGCAACTTCACTTTCAGTTTTCACTTTCATGCATTGGAGAAGGAAATGGCAACCCACTCCAGTGTTCTTGCCTGGAGAATCCCAGGGACGGGGAGCCTGGTGGGCTGCCGTCTATGGGGTCGCACAGAGTCGGACACAACTGAAGCGACTTAGCAACAGCAGCAGCAAGAGCCTCTATTAAGGAAGAAATGAAAAAGTAGATGATAAATAGAGCAAGGTCCCAGAGTGCAAGGTAAGCTTGAGAACCCTGGAGGAGATACACAGGAAGAAAGATTTTAAGGATAGCTGGGGATGGAGGTAAGTCTTGGTGTGGAGGGGAGGCAAGCTGAGGGGGTAGATGCCAGGTATTTACTTCTTTGGGAAAATGACAAGGGAGGAAGACCTTTACTTCAAAATGAGACAGTCGTGACAGGTGAGTTCCTGAGAAAAGCTGTTCTAGTTTAGAACAGTCACTATGGATAATGGAAAATGCAGTTGATTAGGAATAGGTTGGAAAAAATTAGAAAAGTGTGTGCTGATCTAAGACTGGCGATTATAAATCTGAAAGGAAACCAATAAGAAGAATGCCTGGTGCAAAGGTGATGGGCAGGAGAGGGGGAAGAGTGGGGTTACGGCACTGACAGGTTTTAAATCACCATCAGCTCTCAGCATCTGCTCTCATCCGTTTAGCTCAGTTCCCCCTGGGCTGATGCCATCTTATTCGTCTTCCTCTCCTGGAGCCTATGTTCCGATCATAATGAACAAACGCCACCATTTCTAGAACATGCCCTGTTGTCAGAACTCTGTCTTAGGACCTGTGCTCCCTCTGTGTAAATGTGCTTCCCTCTACCCTTCTTCACCTCCCTCTGCTCTTTATGGAACAAGAAAGGAACACTCCAGAATAAATCTGAATGGCCAAGGGTAGCAGGCCATCAAGTGAGTCAGCTCGGCACTCAGTGAGCACTCTACAAGCACTGGGTTGGTTGAAGGCATCATACGATGTTGAGTGAGGCAGGGTTTCTAAGGCATGTAAAGAGAAGGGGAAAATGGGTTCCTTATCATTAGGTACCCACCCCAAAGGTATAAGAAACTTAGTTATTATCCCTCAGGCCCATGTTTCTATAACTCATTGACTTTTAAACTTAAGGCTTAAATAAAATACATAATAATACAATAAACAATTTTAGTATTGTTTAAATACCACAAATAAATAATAATTAAAGTTCTCTATGTCTTAAAAAAAATTGACAATGGAGGGCATGTTTGTTTGTTTTTTTTTTGAGATTTCTGTGGAAGGTAATGCCACTTAAGTCCCCCTAACTGACAGAGCAGATTTACGGAGTTTTCATGCCTATCTCTAGAACTATTTTCCTTACCATTCTACCCTGAAAGATAAATGACTATCTGGGAATTCATTTTGACTGATATATCCAAATATGCAAACGACAGACACGAAGAAACTGAACCTCTGGACAGAAGAATAAAAGGGGACATCTGTTCTTGTTGTTTCTGCGCCTCCTTTCTTAATTCAGGGTCAGAAAATTCTTAATGCACCGGTCCTTTCTGTCAGTATCCATCCTTGCCCCTCTTTAATCATCTCCACCCAGTACACAGAGGTGTAAAGATATTAGTCAATCATTCATTCGATAAACGTTTACTGACTACCTATTTTGCAATATAAACATGGAGAAAAATACAAATACAAAATGTGAAGCTTACAGTCAGTTGAAGGAGAAAAATGTATAAAACAATCAAATACAATATAATGAGTACTATAATAGAGGTATGCATCCATTCAATGCATGAAGTGAAGCAAAAGTCACTCAGTCGTGTCTGACTCTTCGCGACCCCACTGACTACACAGTCCATGGAATTCTCCAGGCCAGAATACTGGAGTGGGTAGTCTTTCCCTTCTCCAGGGGATCTTCCCAACCCAGGGATCGAACCCAGGTCTGAGTCACCAGGGAAGCCCATTCAACGCATATCAAATACCTAATATACAACTGGCATGATGGAGCTGAGAAGCCAGCAGTGAAAGAGAGAAAGAACAAACCAAAAATACCTGTTGTCCTCAAGGAGATTAATTAATAAACAAATGAGCAAAGAAAATGAAGGCAACACACTGAAGAAGACAACTCCTCCAGATCGAGAGGGGAGCACAGCCTTGAAAGAGAGGCTGCCGCCGGCGGACATAGGAGGATGACCAGGAGAAGCTGGTGGAGGAAGCAAACACTGCACATGTGGACGAGAACAGGGCGCGCAGTTAGAATGGCAGGAATACCCACTCCAGCCAAAACCCACCGGGGGCAAAGCAACTCAAAATACTGCGGTAAGAGAAGAGGAAGTTTCTCTCCAAACCTGGGCTCTTTCTCTTCAAGGGAAAACCCAACCTGCTTTTCTGTTTCCATTGTTTTCCAGAGGTGCAAAAAATTTTGTATGCAATGAATTTGACTAAATTTTCATTTTAAATTTGATAAATCTGTCAGGGAACCGGGCTTCCCAGGTGGTGCTAGAGGAAATGAACTTGCCTGCCAATGCAGGAGACGTAAGAGGTGGGCATTCGACCCCTGGGTGGGGAAGATCCTCTGGAATGGGGCATGGCAACCCACTCTAGTATTCTTGCCTAGAGAATCCCATGGACAGAAAAGCCTGGTGGGCTACAGTCCGTGGGGTCGCAAAGAGTCGGACACAACTGAAGCAACCTAGCACACAGCCCAGTCAGGGTACTAGGCATCACGAAAATAAATATATGAATTAATCAACAGATCAGCAAGCAAACGCAATTAAGAACAAAAACGAATGAACTTCCAGGTTACCATCTGCTGAACTCACAATAAATGAAAAACAAAATGATTTCAAGATAGGATGGTGATGAGTATGAGGAAAAAATAATACAGAATGCTCACTTTCATATTCAGAGTACACTGTGTGTGCTACACAAATTCATATTTACATATTTCAGAGAAAGTGGATCACTAGAACATAAAAACAGGCAAGAAGGGTCATAAGAAAGCATATATTTAAGTACAAGCTGTAGCAGAGCATAGAGGCTGGGCACCAGATTGCCTGGGATTCCATCTTGGTCTTGCTTCTAGCTAGCTTTGTAACCTTGGCCAAGTTACTCCTCTCTGAGCTTCTGCAGATGCCACACAGAGATTATAGTTATGGTATCTACCTCAAATAATTATTTTGAGGGTTAAACTAGTAAATTTATGCAAAATTCTTAAACTGTCACTTGGTACCTAAATATCAACCGTTATTATCAGTGTGTGTGTGTGTGTGTGTGTGTGTGTCAGGGGGAGGGTATTTTTATTATGATGACCTGGAGTTGAGTACTTTACTGTAGGATTCATATTAGCCTAACATTGATGAACTCTTGGAAAAATGTTTATCGTCTTACTAAACTGTGTGAAATTACTGCTTCATTAATGAAATAATTCTAGTCACTAATACTCTGGAGTTGAAACCTGAATAAACATGCTTAGCAATAGAAACTGTTTAGTCTTAATTTTGGTTGAGAGCTTAATTTCTTGAAATGTTCACTATTCACCATGAATAGTTAACAGCTATCTAAAGCAACGTGTTCATGCCATCTTTTTAATGTGAAAGGGTTTTAAAAGACAGAACTTGAAACAGTTGCCTAGTTTCCATTGGACTAGAGGTGTGAATAAATGGATATGGTTAAACATGAACTGTTCAAGAATGGCTATCATTACAAACTCTATGAATAAAAGCTGGAGAGGATGTGGAGAAAACAGAACCCTCCTACATTGTTGGTGGGAATGTAAGTTGGTACAGTCACTATGGAAAACAGTATGGAGATTCCTCAGAAAACCAAAAATAGAATTACCAAGTGACCCAGCAATTCTAGTCCTGGGCGTGTATGCAGATAAAACTAATTCAAGAAGAGACATGCACCTCTATGTTCGTGGCAGCATGATCACAACAGCCAAGACATGGAAACAATCTAAAGGCCCCTCGAAAGATGGAAGGATAAAGAAAATGTGGTGTATATACATACAATCTTGCCTTGAGAACCCATGACGGGTATGAAAAGGCAGTGGAATACTGCTAAACCATAAAAAAGAATGAAACAATACCATTTACAGCAACATGGATTCACCTAGAGAATACCACCCTAAGTGAAATAAATCAGAGACAAACACCACATGATATCACTTACATGTGGAATCTAAAACATGATACCAACGAGCCTCTCTATGAATCCGAAACAGACACACGGGCCTTGAGAGTAGACTCGTGTTTGTTAGCGGGGAGGGAGGGAGGCGAGGGATGGAGCGGGAGGCTGGGGCTAGCAGATGTAAGCTATTCTTTACAGAATGGATAAACAGCAAGGTCCTACTGTACAGCACAGAGAACTAAATTCAATATCCTGTGATAAACCATAATAGAAAAGAATATAAAAAATGTATATATAGATATACATATAATTGAATCACTCTGCTATATAGCAGAAATTAACAACACTGTAAATCAACTACAATTAAAAGAATAAAAATAAATATGAACTGTCCAAAGCTTAAGTAAATGATCAATTATACATCTGTAGGAAATTACACCCATATTTAAATCATGAAAAAAGGGAGTATTAGGTAAGCCTTAAAACAGTCACACCTTTGAGCTTTAGATGAAGTGCTGAGCTTATCCTCACCACTAACCAGTTCACAATATAAGGAAAGAAATTAATCACCTCAAGTACCAGTAGTTTGCCTAAAGAGGTTTGTATGTTTTAAACCAAAGCAGCACCTGCACCATTTAGAAGAATAAATTCAACAAGAAGTGGCTATGAATCTATAAATTATAAGGCTTTGGTGGTTCTTTTACTATGTGATCAACAGCAAGTGTTTTCTGGACTTGCAGCTGGTACACTATTTTTAAATGGCATGAGGACCTATTTTATTCAGGACAGAGTTTGAGACCTGAGGCAATATCAGTTTATTAATCAGATTAATGTTAAACAGTAAAAGTTTTATTTCTTAGCATAAATTGTTGGCCTGCAGATATAAGTAACAAGTAGTATGTCATTGGGTTTGCTTGTGATAAGCTATAACTTGTAGCAAAAAAAAAATTTTTTTTTAATTAAATTGTATTCAACTACATATGTATTCTGGAAGAATAAATAGAGAAGTAAATTTTGCTGCTTATGGGCAAAGACGCACTATTATAACCTGATGAGCGGGTGTAATCAAGGTTTTATTACAATGAGAAAATTATTACATTTGGGTTCTTGCACATCTGGATTGTAACATAAGATTCTACACTGAACAAATGATCAGAGGGCTAATTCTGATTAAAATTATTATTCCATTATTAAAGTAACTTGTAACTGAGGAGAATTGTTCTACCACTTACACACACAACACATGCTACCCTGGCTAGGCATTTACCATAGAAGGAAGATAATTATTTCTAAAATCTTGGATAGGCCATCTTATTTCTACACCTTCAGCTGGACTTGTGTGCTTATTAGATAAGCCTGTAAGAGTCTCAGGTGTTCCTCTAGCTGCTGGCCCTCTTCTCTCCTCTAACAGTCAGGCTCACCGGTTCCCAGCTCCATCTACGGTAAATTCACAGCACCCCTCTTCCAATTCTACAAGCCCCTGTGCTCTCCAATATTCTTCCGCAGAGTCACCCCCGACCATCCTTCTAGTCCTCCGCAAACACCTGTTATGTTAAGCATGCCTGCGTGTACAGTGCCTCTCAACCTCCCATTGTATTTAACTTTTTGAGGGTCTGCCTCCCCAGCTGACTGAAACCCATGCAGGCAGGGATCTTATGTGTCCTGCTTCCCATACTGCATCCTCAGACCCTAGCGGAGGGTCAGAGCTCCATAAATATGTATTAAACATACGAATTAAACCAATCAACTGAGGTTGGTTCCTCAGTCAACCAACCAAAATTCCTGCCCATAACAAGAGTGTGAGCCTTTTAAGACCAAAGAGCACAGATCAGTCATCATCTTCTGTGCACGCCCAGCTCAATCTTGACACAGAGATGGAACGCAAGACATGACTGATGGTTTGATGAAAGTTAACAGATTCAACGACCGAACAACCTGCCATTTTGAAAGGCAACTTTTAGGGCTTTAGTACTAAGCTACAAAAATTTTTAAGTTGACTAAAAATTAATCCCCTTTTCATAAGATCTGAAGTAAGAAAATATAGAAACTTAAAAGGTTTTTTATATGTCACCAATAGTTTTTTGAGACAATGGTGTAATTTTATTAAATATCATTTATTAAGTATCATATATATATTATCATTATTATTAAGCATTGATATATTATGCTACAAACAAAAGGAATCTTTTTAGAGAAAGCTCTCAAAGCCAGAGTAAGAATTTGGTTATTGGAGGAAAAGGAACAGATACATAAAGAGTAAAGTGGGGAGAGATAGGATATGAGTGAGGGTTAGAAAGAGTTCGAGCGTTTTGATCACTGAGATACTGTCCTCACCAGCCAACGTGGAAAGCAGTGTAGCTGCAGGGTTTGGGAAGGGAAGACAAGGAACAGGGCTTCAATAATTTAAGTGTGACAAGCCAAGACAACATCTGATTTGATGTGCTTATTAATGATAGTAAGAATGAGAGCAAAGAGGTGCCACCGGTGGTAGACAGTGGCAGCTGAAACACACATATGATCAGTGCTAAGACAGGATAGCAGGTATATTTAGGGAAGGAAGTGCTTTCAAAATGGCAGAGACAAAGGTACCCAATCAAAGAAATTCAAAACCAGGATCAAAAAGGGTAAGAGAAAGGACAGGGTACCCTGGCAAGAACATCTGAATGGTCCTACCGCATAAACACTGAACCACAGATTGTAAACAGTGAGGCAGAGTTATCTGACCGGTAGAGACAACTGTAGAAATATGATCTCCCTGTTAAAACACAATGCTTCCAGTCGGTCCTGGCCCTGTTCCTTAATGGAGTTCGCCATGAACTCCAGACTCACCTCAAGTGATCCAGCTCCCACCACTGTCTTAAGGTGCATCTTTTAAGATGCTGAGAAAAAAGTATAAAAAAGTATTCACGTTATTTCCAGATGTCCATGGGCTCAGTCTAATCCAAACACATCTGTCTTCCAGCAAGGTGCTTATATCCATTCTCTCACTTCATATTGTTTTATTACTTGACCAAAGAAAAGGCATTTTATTTTAAAAAGTCATATTTACTAAGCAAATTCTTCCCTCTCCTAAGCACTATAGTTTTTATTTTCCAAATTATCTGAAATACTGAGAGCTACTGGCTTGGCTGTTAGTGGCTTGCACTGTAGGTTGGTGGGAGCTTTCCGCTTCCTTGGAATGAGTCTGCAAAACGATTCCGAATGGCAGGGGTCCTTTGTGCCTGCCACAGCCCACTGCAACCTCACACCCACTCTGTCGTCTATCACGCAGGCTGCTTCTCAACATTACGAAGCATTTTCTCCCACTGAGTATCTATTTCAGATGACCTGCTCTTAGATGCATTAGCTTGTATTTTCTCAGGCTGAATCTCACTATTTCCTGTGATATTTCCAAACCTTTTCAAGTATCTTGGTGCCACTTCTCTCATTTCGTTATTTGAGTTGCTTCCCAATTTACTATCTTATGTAAATTTGGTTGACATATTATTCATTTATGATTTTATAATTTTAATGAAAATGCACAGGAAAATTAGGCAATATGCCTCCATGAGAAAGCTGTATTTCATCTTTTAAGAAGAGTGAATTTAGGTGAAAGTTGTTAAGTCATCATGTTATTAAGGAGAAGGCAATGGCACCCCACTCCAGTACTCTTGCCTGGAAAATCCCATGGACCGAGGAGCCTGGTGGGCTGCAGTCCATGGGGTAGCGAAGAGTCAGACACAACTAAGTGACTTCACTTTCACTTTTCACTTTCATGCATTGGAGAAGGAAATGGCAACCCACTCCAGTGTTCTTGCCTGGAGAATCCCAGGGATGAGGGAGCCTGGTGGGCTGCCATCTATGGGGTTGCACAGAGTCAGACATGACTGAAGCGACTTAGCAGCAGCAGCAGCAGCAGCAGCATCACGTTATTAAATCAGTAAACCTAAATTGTTTACTTTTATACAAGTCATATACTTAATTTTATGACCAATTAAACAAAAGTTAAAGTGATTTTTAGTAGCATTTATTTTTGTACATTATGTATATGTGGTTCAATTTCACCCAAACATTTTTTTTTTGAGATTGAAGCAACATTTAAGAGGTAAAAGGAACATTTGTTTAAATTTCAAATCTTAAATGTATTTACATTTAAAAAATCCAAATGTCATTGGTTCCCTAATAATTATAAAAATGTCCTCACTTTTAATAAAAGATACCTTAATTAAATAGTAATGATCCATTCAATATTTGAAATACTACCTCATTATATTTATGAGAGCTGTATTTATTCTCTTTATTTATTTATTTATGCTGTTTTATAACTTCTTCCTTGGGTTCAAAACATATTTTAAAATATAACTTGACTAGTGAATTTCAGGATATTTATTTCCTAAATGCTAGGCTTACATAAACATAGAACTCCTGTTTTATATCCTTGTTTACTTAGGATCTGTCTAGTTCTGTCTACCTTCTTTTGACAGTGCCGACAAATGCATTTAAAAAGTCTTCTAAAATTAATGTTACTCAAATGCATTTTCAGTTAGCCTAATTATCATAGTGCAGTTTTGACTCCAGAATCTTCCAAGAAACACATTCCAATCCAAC
This sequence comes from Oryx dammah, assembly GCF_014754425.2. Taxonomy (NCBI): domain Eukaryota; kingdom Metazoa; phylum Chordata; class Mammalia; order Artiodactyla; family Bovidae; genus Oryx; species Oryx dammah. Next base: position 16,283,930 of record NW_024070202.1, on the reverse strand, counting down.
CCAGGAAAGCTAAGAGTTAAATGTGCAGTTTAGAAAAGAAACATGGCAAGTCCGTGTATGTGGCTCGGACTTAGAGCGATGTTTACACAGGGAATCCTGGCTCTGTCTGCACTACATTACGACCCTTGTCATCACCTGCCCTGGAGCAGTTACACATGCGTCTCCTTCGCCCATTAAGCCAGGCTCTCCCGAAGGGCAGAAGCAATCTGAAACCTCTGTATCTTCCATGAGGTCGCCCATAGCACTTTGCACAAAGCAGCTCCACAACAAATGTGTACGAGGTTGTACCAGAAAAGAGCAAAGTTCTTGGGTTTTCCTTGATACACACAGCCCGTGAAAAATGAAAGCAAAAGAAACCCAGGTGAATGGGTGGGGAGAGGTGATGGCGGTGGTGGTAAGAATGTTGGCAAGTAACTGCAAGTGAAAATATTTAAATGTGATCTTACTTAGTGCTTCACTTCTGTACTTAAAAATCTCAATTCCTGGTTGAGTAACTTTTCATCCTTCCCAAGCTAAAGCTGGGAAAGCTTATTTTATTTGAAAGTATAGTCTGAGTTAGACACACCCTTTTAAGACAGCCAGTATAAATAATTTGTTCTCCTGGTATGCCACTGCTAAACAATGATGAACAGATCAACAGTACAGGAATTCCCCAATAAAGAGTGACCCATTGTGTAGAAAATGGATCCTAAAACAAGGAAGTATATTTAGGGTAGGTTTCTACATTCCAAATTCTGGCACACCCTTAGGCCCTGGTGCCTATGACTCAGTCCCCTGGTCAACCTGAAATTCCAAAGACCATGTAATTCAAGAAATAGTGTGCACCCACTGTACACAAAGGTACAAGAATGTAAACCTGAGAAAAGAGGGAGTGCCAAGGAGATTGAGGGCTTCCAAGGCAGTGCTAGCAGTAAAGAACCTTCCTGCCGGTGCAGAAGATGTAAGAGACTCGGGCTTGATTCCTGGGTCGGGAAGATCCCCTGGAGGAAGGCATGGCAACCCACTCCAGTATTCTTGCCTGGAGAATCCCATGGACAGAGGAGCTTGGAGGACTACAGTCCATAGAATTGCAAAGAGTCAGACACAACTGAAGCGACTTAGCACAAAGAACAAAGGAAATTTGAGAAAAATCATTGATCAGGGAAGAAGGGAAAGATACAGGAGAGGGGGACTTATGGAACCCACAAGGTAAGACAGATTGGAACCCAAAAAGAAAGATGGATTTGTCAACATTCTCAGATGTCACAAAAGGTTGGAAAGCTGTGACTCTAGAAGATAATAAAATTCTTAATGAATAAATGCAAAGTACTGGGATCAATGAACAAAATTATTAACATCTTGAATTATTTGTGTTTAGAATAATTTTGCTTTGTGAACATATTTGCTAAGAGTAAGTTTCGGTTCTATTAATTGTATTACCAACTCCCTTAAAATCCAGAGTTGATTTTTTTCTTTTTCCTTCTGAAAAATAATATAATATTTTACCAAGTCCAACTGCTCATGATTGTGTCACAGGCATGGTTGTGCAGGTTGTGTACTGCACAAGAGTGTCACAGCTAGGGGGAGGAGCATTCACATTGGGGATGTACAGACTTCAGTTCCCAGTAGGTGGCAGTCAAGTGTCTTATTCCAACTAAATAAACATACTCCAACAATTTTCTACGAGACGGAAATAAAAGGTCTTAAAGAAGGACCAACTTTTAAATTCCCAGAATGCACTGAGTGGGTTAATGGAAGCCCAAAATGTCTTTCATCTGCTTTCCAGGCTTCACAAATCAGACTCAAGTAACATCTTGCTGCAATAGCCTCCAAACAGATCCCTAATTTCTCCACATTTGAGTCCAGAAGTAGAGTCCTACTAATACGACTTCTCTTTCCAAAAATTCTTCAGGGGATCTACATCACACAGTCTTTTCAAGCTCACATTCAAAGCCCTTTGTGACCACACCCTAACCTTCCTTTCTACTCTCCCCTAATCCACAGGAGGTCCTCCACTCCCAGTGCTGCGCTTTACATATATCCTGTCCTGCCTTCCCTTCCCTGCTATCTTAGCTCATTTCTTCTGCTGGGAATTCTCTCCAAACTCAGTCCTCCTGCTAGAAGTTCTAAATTACACTAAGCGTTATATCTGGCGGAGAGGTTTTGCATGACTAAGTATTGTCTTCAGCAAGCATCCAAAAAAATGAATCCCCCTTCTTGGTTTTGGTTGCCTTTCTCTTATTTATTGGTGTATAACAAGCTATCCCAAACTTATGAGTTGAAAAATGGCTATTTGTTTTCACACCTCTGGCTCAGCAGATAAAGAATCTGACTGCAATGCTGGTCTCAGACCTGGGTTCGATCACTGGGTTGGGAAGATCCCCTGAAGGGAAAGGCTACCCACTCCAGGGCTCTGGCCTGGGGAATTCCATGAACTGTATATAGCCCATGGGGTCACAAGACCTGGACATGATTGAGCAACTTTCACTTTTCACACCTCACGTACTTGAGGGCCAGAAATCTGGGCAGAGCTGAGTGGTTCTTCTGTTCTGTGTGGTCACGTTAGAGGCTTCGGTGTTGGTGATCGGTGATCATTAACTGGGCTAATCCAGAGGGTTCTCATTCCTCTTCCTGGTCACAGACCTTTAAGGTCTTCACTCTTTAAGGCCCAGCTTGAATGCCCCTTCCTTCTAAGAATCCATTCCAGGCCTTTCAGTCATGCTTGACTCTCACTGTTTCAGATTCTCTGGTACTTTTTTCTTCCTTACAGTACTTTACCTACTAATTATCTTACATTAGGCTTTCATTTAAGTAAGACGAAAAAGAAAGAAAATGCTGTGACCCTATAAATTTCAACCAAACTTAAACAATAGACACAAAATGCTCAATGTGACTGGAACTCTTTGTAGAATAAGTGGAGAAACAGAGTTTTAAATCTAGACTGAGGCCAGAAGAAGCTGATCGAGCAGAAGTAGACAGCCTACTTCACACAGGTATATTACTATGCTTATTCTACAGCCTACTTCACACAGGTATATAACTATGCTTATTCTAACTATGGACTTCTCGGGTGGTGCAGTGGTAAAGAATCTGCCTGCTAATGCAGGAGACATGGGTTCGATCCCTGAGTTGGGAAGATCCCCTGGAGGAGGAAATGGCAACCCACTCCAATAGTCTTGCCTGGAGAATATCATGGACAGAGGAGCCTGGCAGGCTACAGTCCATGGGGTGACAGAGTCAGACAGGACTGAGAGACAGAGCAAACACATGCAGTTACTATAAATTCTAAGAAAGACAAGCAAAATCAGGGGGAACAAGTTTAGTGTTTTCTGCCATTATACTTAAGGAACATTTCTAACATTGCATGTATTTTTGTCCTCAAAAATGTACGAAATGGGAAAGTAAAATCCACATCTTGCAGAATGACCTGAAGAGATACACTACCGGAACTGTGACATTATCCTAAGAACAAAACCCAATAATCCATACTACCCAGTTCACACAACCTATACAAAAATGAAATTTTGAGCTAGAAAAGATATAAAAGATAAGTCTTCCTCAACTTACAATGGGGTTAATTAAAAACTATCCTAAGTCATAAATGCATTTAATACACTTAACCTACTGAACATCATAGCTCAGCATAGCCCAACTTAACTGTGCTCAGAACACTTATTTTGCCTACAGTTGGGCAAAATTCTCTAACACAAATTCTATTTGATAATAAAGTATTGAATATCTTCTGTCATTTACTGAAGACTGTACTGAAAGTTAAAAACAGAATGGTTCTCAGTGCATCAGCTGTTTACCCTAATGATCATACCGCATATCGCTAGCCCGGGAAAAGATCAAAATTCAATATTCAAAGTATTGTTCCTCTGAATACACATTTCACTGTTGTAAAGTTGAAAAATCGTAAGTTAAACCATCATAAGTTAGTAGTTAGTGTCTGTAGTTCAATCTTACTATCTTTATGATGAAAAAACTAAGACCCAAAAATGTGGCTAAAAAGAATTCATCTCTTGTATAAAAATCAACAAAACTAAACTAAAGGTGCAAAGTTCTGTGAAGCAAAACCTGTACAGAAATGGTGATGGCAGCACTGTCTGTGAGAGAGGCTGTAAATGCCTGCTGTGAGGAGAAGGGGTAAATGAATTATGGTATCTTCAAGCAAAGAAATACTATACAGTGGTTAAAAGGAATGGATCAAATAAATATCAACAAGGACGACTCTGACAAACACTGACTAGTAAAAGCAAATTGCAGCAGAATACAAATAAAATGACAGTACTTCTATAAACTTTCAAAACAAGCAAAGCAATACAACATATAATTTGGAATTACATAGCATATGGGTAGAAGTATAAGACAGGGGACCGAGTGGTGACTTCTATGGGGGTTGCAAGGTACATAGGCAGCTTCCACGGTAGCCATCCATTATGTTTTGCTTCTAAAAGCTGGTGGCAGACCTATGGATGCTCATATTATGCTTCATAATTTTCGTCAAGCTTCAGTTCAGTTCAGTTCAATCGCTGAGTCATGTCCAACTCTTTGTGACCCCATGGACTGCAGCACACCAGGCTCCCCTGTCTATCATCAACTCTTGGAGCTTACTCAAACACATGTCCAGTGAGTCGGTGATGCCATCCAACCATCTCATCCTCTGTCGTCCCCTTCTCTTCCCCCCTTCAATCCTTCCAAGCATCAGGGTCTCTTCAAATGAGTCGGCTCTTTGCATCAGGTGGCCAAAGTAATGGACTTTCAGCTTCAACATTAGTCCTTCCAATGAACACCCAAGACTGATCTCCTTTATAATGGACTGGATGGATCTCCTTGCTGTCCAAGGGACTCTCAAGAGTCTTCTCCAACACCACAGTTCAAAAGCATCAATTCTTTGGTGCTCAGTTTTCTTTATCATCCAACTCTCACATCCATACACGACTACTGGTAGAACCATAGCTTTGACCAGACGGACCTTTGCTTAATTTAACATAATAAATTTTCAAGATAGGAAAAGATGCATTAGGATATGTCTTACACTTTAATCATTTGAGATATTCACTATTAAAATTCAGCACAGAGATATAAAAACTAGGCAGATGTTGAAGAGCTCAAGACCACTGACATAAGCTATGTGAGACCAAGGAAGAGAAGTCATCTCTGGTTCTCAAAATAAGGTAACAAAAACCACAACAAAAATCCAACTACTCAAACATAGTTAAAAAAATTTTTTTGGACATAATTCACACTCCAGATCCTTCCCTCAACTTTCGCGTGTTGATTTTAGAGTGCCCCTCCCCAGTCCTCCTACTGTGAGGGGCCATGGGCAAAGAGGATAAAACATAACAGACTGCTGCAGTCTTTGCAAGGGTGACGGAGGCAGAACCAAGGGAATAATGACAATTTAGTGAGCACGTACTACACCCCAGGCATCGAGAGCTTTGAGCTTTATCTGCATTTTCTACATTTTCTGTTTAACCCACACAATGCCTATGAGGTAAGGATGACTGTCACCTTCATTTCAAAAAGGTTAAAGGACTTTAGCAAGCAGTGGAGGGAAGATTCTAGCCAGAGCCAGACACATAATCACTGTGTTGCTCCTTTCCTGTCAATCCAAAATTATAATTAGCAAATACCTGTAAAATAAACTGGAGTAGGAAATGGCAACCCACTCCAGTATTCTTGCCTGCAAAATTCCATGGACAGGAGAGCCGGGAAGGCTACAATCCATGGGGTCGCAAAGAGTCAGACACGACTGAGCAACTGAGCACACAGCACCTGTAAATTAAAGCACCTTCCAAAAAATGTTACCTAAGTTACATCTGACTCCAAATCACGTTTCATTCCTTTTAAAGCAGTTTGCTTTGGTAATGGGTAAGTATTTCCCCTTCTCGCACAGTGCAAAGAACTTTAGAGCTCACTCTCACAAAAGTATCTGTACTATGTCCACATGGTTGCCAAGGTTCAGAAATGAATACAAATAATAACAGAAGCAACTCCAAGGGGAATTTTTCTTTGGGGGAAAGGATTAGATGGAAACATTCTAAAAAGTGAATACGGAGCACCATCTGAAATAACTGTTTTCACGCATCTTGGATGGCTCCTTATATGTGCAACGATGTCCAAACCAAAGGCTCAAGGAGTTCTGCAGTGTCTCAAGGTCTCAGAATCCCAGATGGCACACTGAAGAGATCACTGACTGTCCTTCACTTGCTAACCACAGGCACAGCCCCATCGCACGACTCTTAGCAAAAGCAGCAACTCACCTCTCAGAGAAAGGCAAAATCCTATTCGTTTCAAACAAAAAGACTTTATGCATATTTAGGTTGCCACAGAATAGATCAACATGGGTGTTCCATCAAACTGGTCATCTCTTCTGGGTGAGCAGGGACCCCACTCTGTGGCTGCATCCAGGAGTTTTGGGAAGACTCTTAGCATCATTCAAGCCAGTGATCCTAAACCCTGGCCACACCGTAGAATCATCCAGAAACTTTAAAAGCATTCTGAGCAGACTATTGCTCTGTATTATCATGATTGGTAAAACACCAGTGACTAAAAGAGAACATAAGAGAACGCTACTTTGATCTTAAAGGAGGCAAAGATTACTTGCACAGATCCAGAAAGGATTAAGCAAAAGGGGAAAAGATTGATCAATTCAACATTAACATGAACAATTAGTTTACTAAAAGACACCCTGAGGAGTGGGAAGGCAACCTTTAGGATGGAGATAATGGTGACCAAAACACATGTCAGAGAACAGGCGTCAGACTGCTGGGGACATCCTGCCACTAGAAGAGGGACAGCCAGCCAGAAGGCCAGGCTCTGCGTCAGGAAGATCCCCTGGAGAAGGAAATAGCTGCAGTATTCTTGTCTGAGAATTCCATTGACAGAGGAGCCTGGCAGGTTATAGTCCATGGAGTTGCAAAGAGTTGCACATGACTGAGCGACTCACATTTTCACACACAAGGGGGACATGCAAAGACAAAGATCCTAGGCCCTCTTGAGAACCTGAATATGCCCATCCAACACATTTATCAGTGATAAATGTGTGCCAGTCCATGGATTTACAGCCATCACCATTCCATGCTTTCTAATCTCTTCAGCTGTCAATAATCACAAGTCCTCCAAAATTTTGCACTCTTAAATGTAAAGTTTAAACCAATCATAGGAGCCTGCCTTATACTAATGGCACTAGAAGACTAACATTATGTACACACAGAACCAACAAATTTTCACATTTCATTCTTTAATTAAAACAAAAAAAAAGTTTCACATTGTACCACTCCACCTTAAAAAAAAAAAAATCTTACATTTTACTGCAAAACTCTTCCTTTACTTTTCATAAGCTTGGAAACCATTTTGGTGTATCCTTGCCAAGGCAAGAGGCTTTTCCTTAAAACCTGGCATAGGCTGGACGGTAGTGACAAGCATAGAGACAAGGCAAACAGATTTTTCTCTTTTTGCACACTGATTTTAAAAAAGTGCCACCAGATGTGAAAGGGAAAATTTAGATTCTAAATTCTGAAATTTAATCTAGCAATAAAGAAGTACCCAAGTCTGAAGACACAGTGTACGTCAGCTATCTTCCACTGCACCACTTCCTCTTTCAAACTCCTTAAAATGTGCTCTTGATTACAGCGAGCCTGCAATAATTTTTACTTGGTCTAACAAGGTTTCTTTTACTTTAGCGAGTGCTACTGGTGCAACAATACAGGATTTCTTTGCTTTAAAAGGAGATGGAGGTGCTCAGATAAGTGAGAAACTCCGATTTGCAAATAGAGAGCTCTTTACTTTACTAGTGATATTTCTGACGGAATTATTTATTCTTCTATTGAAGGATAATTGCTTTACAGAATTTTGTTGTTTTCTGTCAAACCTCAACCTGAATTAGCCACAGGTATACACATATCCCCTCCTTTTTGAACTTCTCTCCCATCTCCCTCCCCACCCTACCCCTCGCAGTTGATATGGAGCCCCTGTTTGAGTTTCTTAGCCATACAGGAAATTCCCATTGCCTATCTATGTTACATGTGGTAATGTTAAATTTCCATGTTACTCTCTCCATACATCGCACCCTCTCCTCCCCTCTCCCCACGTCCATGTCTATTCTCTATGTCTGCTTCTCCACTGCTGTCCTGTAAGTAAATTCTTCAGTATCATTTTTCTAGAATCCGTGTATATGCATTAGAATATGGTATTTAGCTTTCTCTTTCTGACTTATGTCACCCTGTATAATAGGTTCTAGGTTCATCCACCTCATTAGAACTGACTCAAACGTGTTCCTTCTTATGGCTGAGTAATATTCCACTGTGTATATGTGCCACAACTTCTTTCTCCATTCATCTGTTGATGGACATCTAGATTGCTTCCATGTTCCAGCTATTGTAAATAGTGCTGCCATGAACAGTGGGATACATGTGTCTCTTTCAATTTTGGTTTCCTCAGGGTATATGCCCTGGAGTGGGATTGCTGAGTCACATGGTAGTTTTACTTCTTGCTTTTTAAGCAATCTCCATACCATCTCCCACAGTGGCTATATCAATTTACATTCCCAACAACAGTGCAAGAGTGTTCCCTTTTCTCCACACCCTCTCCAGCATTTATTGTTTATAGACTTTTTGATGATGGCCATTCTGACTGGTGTTAGGTGATATCTCATTGTACTTTTGATTTGCATTTCTCTAATAATGAGCAATGTTGAGCATCTTTTCATGTGTTTGTTAGCCATCTGTATGTCTTCTTTGGAAAAATGTCTGTTTAGGTCTCTTTCCCACTTTTTGATACGGCTGTTTCTCTGGCCTTGAGTTGTTTGAGCTGCTTGTATATTTTGGAAATTAATCCTTTGTCAGTTGTTTCATTTGCTGTTATTTTCTCCCATTCTGAGGGTTGCCTTTTCACCTTGCTTATAGTTTCCTTTGCTGTACAAAAGCTTTTAAGTTTAATCAGGTCCCACTTGTTTACTGTTGGTTTTATTTCCATTACTCTAGGAGGTGGGTCAGAGAGGATCTTGCTTTATGTCATCGAGTGTTCTGCCTATGTTTTCCTCTAAGAGTTTTATAGTTTCTAGACTTATATTTAGGTCTTTAATCCATTTTATCTTTGTGTATGGTGTCAGGAAGTGTTCTAATTTCATTCTTTTACATGTAGGTATCCAGTTTTCCCAGCACCATTTATTGAAGAGTCTACCTTTGCCCCATTGTATATTCTTGCCTCATTTGTCAAATATAAGGTAGCCATAGGTGCATGGGTTTATTTCTATCTTTCTATCTTTATTTCTAACAAGACTTTCTATCTTGTTCCATTGGTCTATATTTCTGTTTTTGTGCCAGCACCATACTGTCTTGATGACTGTAGCTTTGTACTACAACCTGAAGTCAGTAAGGTTGATTCCTCCAGCTCCATTCTTCTTTCTCAAGACTGCTTTGGCTATTCGGGATCTTCTGTGTTTCCATATGAATTGTGAAATTTTTTGTTCTAGCCCTGTGAAAACTGTCATTGGTAATTTAATAGGGATCACATTGAGTCTGTAGATGGCATTTGATAGTACAGTCATCACTTCATGGGAAATAGATGGGGAAACAGTGGAAACAGTGTCAGACTTTATTTTTTGGGGCTCCAAAATCACTGCAGATGGTGACTGTAGCCATGAAATTAAGACGCTTACTCCTTGGAAGAAAAGTTATGACCAACCTAGGTAGCATATTGAAAAGCAGAGACATTACTTTGCCAACTAAGGTCTGTCTAGTCAAGGCTATGGTTTTTCCTTGGTCATGTATGGATGTGAGAGTTGGACTGTGAAGACAGCTGAGCACCGAAGAATTGATGCTTTAGAACTGTGGTGTTGGATAAGACTCTTGAGAGTCCCTTGGACTGCAAGGAGATCCAATCAGTCCATTCTAAAGGAGATCAGCCCTGGGTGTTCTTTGGAAGGAATGATGCTAAAGCTGAAACTCCAGTACTTTGGCCACCTCATGTGAAGAGTTGACTCATTGGAAAAGACTCTGATGCTGGGAGGGATTCAGGCAGGAGGAGAAGGGGACGACAGAGGATGAGATGGCTGGATGGCATCACTGACTCGATGGACGTGAGTTTGAGTGAACTCTGGGAGTTGGTGACATACAGGGAGGCCTGGTGTGCTGCAATTCATGGGGTCGCAAAGAGCTGGACATGACTGAGCGACTGAACTGAACTGAATCCAGAAACATGGACTATCTCTCCATCTGTTTATGTGATATTTGATTTCTTTCATTAGTGTCTTATAATTTTCTGTGCCCAGTTCGTCTCCTTAGGTAAGTGTATTCCTAGATATTTAATTCTTTTTGTTGCAATGGTGAATGGGATTGATTCCTTAATTTCTCTTTCTGATTTTTTCATTGTTAGTATATAGAAATGCAAGTGATTTCTGTGTATTGATTTTGTATCCTGTAACTTTGCTAAATTCACTGACTAGCTCTGATAACTTTCTGATACTATCTTTAGGGTGTTCTATGTACAGAATCATGTCATCTGAAAACAGTGAGAACTCTACTTATTTTGCAGTCTGGATTCCTTTTATTTTTTCTTCTTCTCTGATTGCTGTAGCTAGAACTTTCAGAATTATGTTGAGTAACAGTGGGGAAAGTGGGCACCCTTGTCTTGCTCCTGATCTTAAAGGGAATGTTGTCAGGTTTTCACCATTAAGAATAATGTTTGCTGTAGGCTTATCATATATGGCCTTTACTATGTTGAGGTAGGTTCCTTCTATGCCCATTTTTGAGGAGTTTTAATCATACATCAGTGCTGGATTTTGTCAAAGGCTTTTTCTGTATCTATTGAGATGATCATATGGTTTATATTGATTGATTTGCATATATTGAAAAATACTTGCATCCCTGGAATAAACACAGCTTGATCATGGTGTATGAGATTTTTGATGTGTTGCTAAATTGTTTGCTAAAATATTGTTGAGGATTTTTTTTTTTAATGTTCATCAGTGATATTGGCTTGCAGTTTTCTTTTTGTGTGTTGTCTTTGTCTGGTTTTGGTATTAGGGTGATGGTGGCCTCAAAGAATGAGTTTGGAAGTATTCCTTCCTCCGCAATTTTTTGAAAGAGTTTTAGAAGGACAGGCATTCAGTTCAGTTCAGTTCAGTCACTCAGTCGTGTCCGACTCTTTGCAACCCCATGAATCACAGCACACCAGGCCTCCCTGTCCATCACCAACTCCTGGAGTTCACTCAGACTCACATCCATCAAGTCAGTGATGCCATCCAGCCATCTCATCCTCTGTCGTCCCCTTCTCCTCCTGCTCCCAATCCCTCCCAGCATCAGTCTTTTCCAATGAGTCAACTCTTCGCATGAGGTGGCCAAAGTACTGGAGTTTCATTAGCTCTTCTCTAAATGTTTGATAGAATTCTCTGGTGAAGCCATCTTGTCCTGGGCTTTTGTTTTGGGGAGATTTTTGATCACAGCTTCAATGCTGGTGCTTGTAATTGGGTTGTGTCCATAATTTCTATTTCTTCCTGGTTCAGTCTTGGAAGAGTGAACTTTTCTAAGAATCTGACTATTTCTTCCAGGTTATCCACTTTATTGCCATATAGTTGTTTATAATAGTCTCTTATAATCCTTTGTATTTCTGCATTGTCTGTTGTAACCTCTCTTTTTTCATTTCTAGTTTTGTTTATTTGATTCTTCTCTCATTTTTCCTTTATGAGTCTGGCCAAAGGTTTGTCAATTTTGTTGATCTTCTCAAAGAACCAGCTTTTAGTTTTATTAATCTTTACTATTGCTTCTTTTCTATATTTTTTAATTTTTTAAAACTAATTATATATTTTTATACATTTATTCCTTTGTTTGCCTTCCCTACTGTTATTTTCCCTTTGCAGTTAACCTTTAATGTATATAAATCTTCATCTACCTCTATTTAATTTGCATATATATTCTTTCTTTCTTTCTTTTCTTTTCTTTCCTTTCCTCTCAACATATTTGTCAGTTTTGTTTTCATTGCTTTATTTCCCACTTGGCACCTTGTTTTAGTTTTGTTTTCCAGTTTGTGCTTTAGTTAGTTTTGTTCTTAACTGGTAAACATTATTTTTGATTTCCTTTGTTTGCCAGGTCAATCTACTGTACTTTATTTTAGTTGGACTGTTTTGACTTTGCTTATGGGTGTATATGAATATGTGTATATTCCATGATTTTAATTATTATTTGCCTGATTTAGTAACACCAATTGTCTAGGGTTCATTGTTGGTTTTTCATTTTGGGGTATTTGTTTTAATCTCACTTAATGCCATAACAAACCACTTGTGGAATCTTCGTTCCCGACCAGAGATCAGGGCCTGAGCCTTTGGAGCAGGCGCACTGACTCCAACACCCTCGACTACCAGAGAACTAACCCTATGGGGTATCAAACAGTGAGAACTCACAGTAAGGAAACCACTTGAATACAAGACCCGGCATCACCCGACCACCAGTAGCACCCTGTGAAGGATGCCTCATCGAAACAAACGAAACAAAAATACAAACCCAATCATCAGCAGACAGGATTACCACCTCACTCAGCCTTGCCCACCAGAGGAAAAACAAGCGGGGAAAAAAACCTCAGCACAGATCTTGCCTTTTACGAAACGTACACACACCACTGGACCAGTCTTAGTAGGGGAGAAACCGAAAGGAAGAAAGAATTCAATCTTGAAGCCTGGGAAAAGGAGGTCTCAAACACAATAAGTTAAAAAATAAAACAAAACCCATATATATAATGAGAAGGCACAGAAATACTACACAAATGAAGGAACAAATCAGAAACACAGAAGTCCAAATAAATGAAGAGGAAATAGGCAAACTCCCTGGAAAAGAATTCAGAATAGTGATAGTAAAGATGATGCAAACCTGGAAAGCAAAATGGAGAAGATGCAAGAATCAATTAACAAGGACCCAGAAGAATTAAAGAGTAAACATACAGAGACAAACAACACAGTTACTGAAATTAAAAATACTCTGGAAGGAATCAATAGCAGAATATCTGAAGCAGAAGAACGAATCAGTGAGCTGGAAGATAAAGTGGTGGAGATAACTTCTGAAGAGCAGAATAAAGTAAAAAGAATGAAAAGAACTGAGGATAGTCTCAGAGACCTCTGGGACAATATCAGGTGCACCAACATTCAAATTATAGGGGTCCCAGTCCATGGGGTCGCTAAGAGTCGGACATGACTGAGCGGCTTCGCTTTCACTTTTTACTTCCATGCGTTGGAGAAGGAAATGGCAACCCACTCCAGTGTTCTTTCCTGGAGAATCCCAGGGACGGGGGAGCCTGGTGGGCTGCCGTCTATGGAGTTGCACAGAGTTGGACACGACTGATGTGACTTAGCAGCAGCAGCAGTTAAGAACAAAACTAACTAAAGCACAAACTGGAAAACAAAACTAAAGCACAGTGCTAACTGGGGAATAAAGCAATGAAAATAAAGCTAAGAAATATGCTGAGAGGAAAGGAAAGAAAGAAAGAATAGATACGCAAAGTTAAATAGAGGTAGATAAAGATTTATATACATTAAAGGTTAACTGCAAGGGGAAAAGAAGAGTGGGAAAAGCAAACTAAGGAATAAATGTAGAAAAAATAATAATAGATTTAAAAAATTAAAAATAAAAAGAGAGAGAGAGAGAAAAAAAAAAAAAGAAAACTCCACAGAACTGCAAAAGCCCAACATAGAGGCAGAGGTTTATCACAATAAAAAATGTGACTGTGAAAAAAAAAAGCTAAAAAGCTTAATTAGATTTCATAGTGTCAATAAAAATGACAACTACAACAGAGGGGGTAAAAAAAAAGGGAAAAAAAGTCTAAAAGAATCAATAGAATCAGTCAAAACATAAGAATAATAAATGTTTTTCTTGAGTCACTGCTGTTCAAGTCCTTTCCCTCGCTGGGAGTCACAGTCTACCTCACCTCCCTTCAACCCTGGGCTGATCTCTGGACCTGCCCTGGGGGCAGCTCAGGTTCTAAGCTGGTCTAACTCCTGTGTGTTCTCGCCTCCTATGTCCACAACTATCAGAACTAGTGCATTTTTGTGTGTGGGGCGGGGGGAGCTCTCAGTATCCTTTTCTATGTTCCACAGACACAGAGGCTGCCTAGTTGATCATGTGGATTTAATCTGCACCTTGTACAGCTGGTGGGAAGGTTTGGGGTCTTTTTCCTTAGCCATACTGCCCCTGGGTTTCAGCTGTGGCTTTATTTCCACCTCTGCACGTGGGTCGTCCACTGGGGTTTGCTCCTGTGGCTGCCCTGGAGGGCTTGGGTTTGCCCTGTGAGGGCCAGGTGCGGACGTGGTGCGGCTGCCTGGGTCACAGGGGTTCTGGCAGCACCAGCTACACAGCGGAGTTGGTAGCTAGGGCAGCAGGAATTATAGTGCTCTAGAAGGGCAAGGCAACCAGTATTGGCCAGTGCGTTCCAGCATTCTTGCCTGGAAAACCCCCCTGACAGAGAAGCCTGGTAGGCCACAGTCTGCAGGGCCGCAAAGAGCTGGATGTGACCGAAGTGACCCTGCACGCATAGACGTAAGATTCTTTTTGCCTGTGGCAGCTCTGCCCCCATGAGAGTTGAGTGTGAAGGTGACGCAGCTGCTTCGCTTGCGGAGACCTTGGCGGCACCAAGTGTGCAGGGACACGAACTGCCTCCGCCACAGGAGTTATGACCCCATCAGAGTCTTTTTTTGAGCGTCCTGTAGCTGACGATCAGAAGGCCTCTTTGGCCAGTCTTTCTCCGTAGCTCCCCCCTTCAGGCACTTAGAGGCTCCCTTGCCTAGGGTTCTCCTCTGTTGTTCCACGCATCAGGCACATAGAGGGGGCCCCCTGGCTGGGGTCCTATTCTGTAGATCAGTGCAACAAGTACTTAAAGGGGCACCCCGGATGGGGTTCTACTTTGTAGTTCGGTGCGTCAGGCCTTTGATGGCCCGGCCTCTCTACTGTTCAGCTGCTGATGCTGGCATGTGCGGAGAGAGAGGCTATGGTGGTGGCTCCACCCCCTACATGTGACTCAGCACTATCGCCTTGCTTCCATGTCTGTCCAGCTTTCCTCCACAGGCATCTCCCACCACAATCTCCTCCCTCACATGCCCTCGATCCATCTCTACTCACTCAGCAGCAGCCCTCACCGTGGGATTGCTCCACAATCCCGAAACTCCAGCTCCCAGGCGCTGCGCCTTCCAGGGGACCTGCGTCCCTGTCTGAGGTATGTATGGCCGCAGCAAGGACTGTCTGCTTCTCATTCCATTTAGGCTGCCCCAGATCAGCTGTTTCCCTCTCGGCCTTACATGCTTCTCCTCTGACTCAGCAAGTTGCCCTGATGTGCGGATGGGACCCCTGCTTCGGTTCCCCCACCCCTGAGGGCAGGGCGAGTTCTACTAACACTCCTGGTTTCTCCCCAATTCCTTCCTCCTACCACGTTTTGCGTGGTTTTGTATATTCTTTTCTGCTGGTCAGGTACTCCTGTCCATTCTCAGCTGGTGTTCTGCATGCACTTCTGTGTCTGAAGGTGTATTCCTGATGTAGCGTGGAGAGACATGTACTCTACTTCAACCTACTCCTCCACCGTCTTCACTTTTTCTGATGGAAATTTTTAAAAGAAAGAAGTACCTGTGCTTAATCCTCATATTACAGATGCATATGGAGATCCTACACGGGGATGAAGGGAAGAGCAGTGAGGGAACAACAGGTCAAATCAGGCCGCCTTCAATACAGACTAAAGATTTCGGATTTTATTCTGAGATGGATTTCAAGCCACTGGGGGTTCTGAACACAGGAGTGATATGATCTCACTTATACTTAAAAAAAAAAAATCACTTCAGCAACTGGGTGAAAAAAGATTTACAAATAAAACATTAACCTGCTAATAAATGAATGAGATAAGTCTATAAGTTGCTAGGGAAAGATGTGCAAAACATATAGTTCATTTAAAAGTTAAGATGCAGAACAGTATATGCATAGTAAGACCGTCCTTACGGAAACGTGTGTATGTATACACACACACACACACACACACACATAGAGAAGCATGCATACATGCACCAGATTTTCCCAGATTTAAGCTGAAGTAAATTTTCATACTCAAGTTGTTCTGAACATATTGAAAATTCTTCTAATAAATGAATACCTGTTTTAAATTTAGGTTCACTGAAATCACGTTTTAAAGTAATTAAACAAAATTTAAATGCAGTTAAAAATTTCAGTTCAATTCAGTCAGTCATGTCCGACTCTGTGACCCCATGAACTGCAGCACGCCAGGCTTCCCTGTCCATGAACAACTCCTGGAACTTGCTCAAACTCATGTCCATCGAGTTTGTGATGCCATCCAACCATCTCATCCTCTGTCGTCCCCTTCTCCTCCTGCCTTCAATCTTTCCCAGTACCAGGGTCTTTTCCAATGAGTCCGTTCTTCGCATCAGGTGGCCAAAATATTGGAGTTTCAACTTCAAGCATCAGTCCTTTCAGGACTAAGTTCCTTTAGGATGGACTGGTTTGATCTCCTTGCAGTCTAAGGGACTCTCAAGAGTCTTCCCCAACACCATAGTTCAAAAGCATCAATTCTTCAGTGCACAGCTTTCTTTATAATCCAACTCTCACATCCATACATGACGACTGGAAAAACCATAGCCTTGATTAGAGGGACCTTTGTCAGCAAAGTAATGTCTCTGCTTTTTAATATGTTGTCTGGGTTTGTCATAGCTTTTCTTCCAAGGAGCAAACGTCTTAATTTCATGGCTACAGTCACCATCTGCAGTGATCTTGGTGCCCAAGAAAATAAAGTCTGTCACTGTTTCCATGGTTTCCCCATCTATTTGCCATGAAGTGATGGGACCAGATGCCATGATCTTCGTTTTTTGAATGCTGAGTTTGAAGCCAATTTTTTCCCTCTCCTCTTTCACTTTCATCAAGAGGCTCTTTAGTTCTTCTTCACTTTCTGCCATAAGTGTGGTGTCATCTGCATATCCAAGGTTATTGATATTTCTCCCTGTAATCTTGCTTCCAGCTTGTGCTTCATCCAGCCTGGCATTTTGCATGATGTACTCTGCATATAAGTTAAATAAGCAGGGTGACAATATACAGCCTTGACGTACTCCTTTCCCAATTTGGAACCAGTCTGTTGTTCCATATTTGGTTCTAACTGTTGCTCCTTGACCTGCATATAGATTTCTCAAGAGGTAGTCCCATCTCTTGAGGAATTTTTCCACAGTTTGTTGTGATCCACATAGTCAAAAGCTTTCGTGTAGTCAATAAAGCGGACGTAAAAATTCAATACTTGTCACATTTCAAGGACTCCATAGCCCCATGTGGCTAGGAACTACCTTATCAGACAAAACTGATCAAAACAAGTATAGAAAACACACAGGAAAGTTCTGGAACTTAGAACTGAGGGCAAGGGAAGGGCTTTCTATCTCTCATGTGATGCCTTCTGGAATATATATACCAAATATAAACTTTTTTTTTTTCAAATTAAGAAGTATTAAGTACGGGGCAGATCCAACCTGTAAGGGATCTATCTGAAGCTTATACAACTTTTAAAGTCCTTCCAAAGAAGTCAAATACAACATTATGAAATACAAAATCATATAAAAAAAGTGAAAATGCATTTAGAAGTGACCAAATTCACAAATTTTGTTAACACCTGAAAATACTACAAACATGATAAAATCCAGAATATCATCCTATCTTTATTAATCACTTAGCAAAATTCTATAATTCTTTCCCTAAAATTTTTGACTACCACATTGTGACAAATGACAATTTTATAATTTCCGTATATATATAAAATTAAAGAATGAACTAATCTTCCTTCTAATTATGGTATAGCAACATAGTTGTTTAGAAATATATGTCTAGGAAAGGTTCATTTAACTTCACAACTCATGTTGGGTCAACTTTTAGGATCATTGCTGAGTTTGGGAAAACTTCTATAGACTTTCTTTCATACGTCAGCTGCAAAATGTCAGGGCTTTCCAGTTCTTATGTGATGACTAACCCCAAATAACTTTCAAACTGCAGGCATTTTTTAACTATAAAGCTCATTGCAGCATCATATTAAGAAGTTTTTTTGTTCTTTCTCCATGTTACTATACTGTGGTCAAACCAGCAAGAAACATAACTCTTTTCCCAACGTATCTCTATCATTCATCACTTTTCATTAACTGGATTTTCAAACAACCTCATGCCTATTTATTCTATTTGAAATTTTGCTCTTCTCAAATGAATTACAGCTTTGAGGATAATCTGAAATTTCTTTTACAATATACTTTGTGTCATCAGAATCATTTTTCATCACGTATTTTTATTTCTTTAGTTTTACGCTCCATTATCTGAATTTACTCAGTTCTTTAATAAATAAAGGTAGTAGTGGTGAAAAAAGAAGTAACCCTCCATATATGTTTACTTTGGGAATCTAATTTCTCAGTTGTCTTACTGAAACGCTCTTGAAACATCTTTCAAACTGTACTTAAAGCTCTATATTCCCAGCTCAACTTTCCTCTAAGCCAGGTCCTCAAAAAAATGCCTGTCATTAGTCCAAGCAATCTAACATGTGAGGAAATGTGATGGAAGGAGCGTCAGGGCAGAAAAGAGATAGCAGTCTTAACTAATTGTGGTTTAAATATCTTAAAATTCTTCAAATCTTGTAAAACCATGCGGCCCTGTGAACACAAAGCTGGGTGTCTTCCCAGGGCCTTGGAGGGGGGGTCTGTGCAAGGAACGGGCCCTGAAACCTAAACCCCCATCAATTTAGCTCCTGGTAAACTTGCCTCTGATTACAGGTAAACAGAGGAGTCAGAAGACCCAGCGTAAGCCAAAGGTCCTTAGCTTAAGGAGTTAGGCGTTTCTCCCCACCTGTCCCTCCACCTTCAGAGCGAATATTCTATTTTGGGCTGAAGTACACTTCTAGGAGGTCAGAGAGCAAATTCTAACCTTCTTCCCCACTTGACACAGCTACAATCACTTCATCTGAGTTTTTGCCAAAGTTGAGGTTCATAAAAGCTGAAATCTTAAATGACTAAAAATTTCTATTTTTCATAACCTTCCTCAGTTTCAGTTTCCCCTATCATTGTTTGGACAGATGCATTCAGCCTCTCTTTCTGAAAAGCTCTGGAAAAGCTCTCTAAAGGGTTCTCTAAAGCCCTATTTTAACATAACAACTCTGAAAGTCTCACTTGCCCCATAGGTCAATGAAATAAAAGCAAAAACAAACTCCATTATAAGGGCTAAAGCCAGGACACAGTACAGTTAGGGTGGGCAAGAGTCATCACAGAGATCAATACTTCATTACTGGAAGTAATGAAACTAGTGGCACAACATAGGCCGGAGTAATGATGACGCTATAGTCACGCTGCTCAGCTACGCGCACAGGGCGAAGCCTGCACAACACCGTGTGTGGACGTGCGCCCGCCAGGCTCCCCTGTCCATGTGATCCTCCAGGCAAGAACACTGGAATGGGTAGCCTTTCCCTTTCCCCAGGGGATCTTTCCAACCCAGGGATCGAAGCCCTGTCTCTCATGTCTCCTGCACTGGCAGGCGGATCCTTTACCACTGCACCTCCCAGCAAGTCCCTGGAACATATCTGCCAAGTAGGAATCACAGCTGGCTTTTAACACAAAAGAAACTGTTTTCAGTTTCTCTTTATGACTCATCTTTTATTTTTAATACAGAGTCCCAAGGTCTTATTATGTTACGTTAGTCACTCAGTCACGTCCGCCTCTTTGTGACTCTGTGACTATAGCCCGACAGGCTCCTCTGTTCATGGGATTCTCCAGGCGAGAATATTGGGTGGGTTGCCATTTCCTTCTCCAGGGGATATTCCCAAGTCAAGGATGGAACCCGGGTCTCCCACACTGCAGGCAGATTCTTTACTACCTGAACCACCAGGGAAGCCCAAGATCTTATTGGGGGTCATTATTTCTTAAATACTTTATTGACATGATTTATTATCTAAATTTACTCTCTCACTCTTGGAAATCCAGCAACAGATTTCAGCTACCGCTTTCATCAAATTCTGTCAAATCTGAAAAATATAAATACTTAAGAGCACAGACTCATAGCCAAATTGAATGTGTTCAAAACTCAGCTTAGCCACTTTCTACCTGTAATTTTGAGCAAGTCATTTAACTTCCTTGTGCCTCAATTATCTCTAAAACAGGGATAAAATGAGATACAGGTGCTGTGAACATTAAATGAAAATTTGTGTTTATAAATACTGAGAACAGCATGTGATACACACCAGGGCTGTATACATGTTTGTTAAATATAAGAAAAATATGAACCCATGTGTAATATGAAATGGGAGTGATCAGAGAAGCTAAAATCAAGATATTCATACTAGTCTGAGTGGAGTTTTACTATCTTCCATCACATTGTAAACTTCAAACTTCCAAAGACGGTTAATTCAAAAGAAAACAAACACAATTCTGAGCCAAATAAACAACTTATACACTATCAGTCCTTTATCTATCCCTGATCACAAGGTAATCAAACACGGATAAGCAGCTTGGGGTAACAGAGTCTGAGGTATATGAAATGGCCTCTAGCTGGGAAGGTGGAAACTAAAGTGTTAGTCACTCAGTCATGTCTGATCCCCGTGGACTGTAGCCCGCTAGGTTTCTCTGTCCATGGAGATTCTCCAGGCAAGAATACTGGAGTGAGTAGCCATTCCCTTCTCCAGGGGATCTTCCCAGTCCAGGGACCAAACCCGGGTCTCCTGCATTATAGGCAGATTTTTTACCATCTGAGCCACCAGGGAAGCTCTAGGTACATCATTTCATTCTTAGAACTTTGTTTTCTGTATTTGGGCAATGGGCATAATGCTGTCTGAACTTAAGATATATGCTAAAATCACATTATATAAAACATACATAAAGAGCCATTATGTAGTCCAGCCATCTAGCAGATGCTCAATAAATAGGTTATTATTACTATTGCAATCAACCATTATGCTGTTCATTAACATACCTCTTTCTATATTATACTGTGTATTAAAGATCATTGCCCCTCACCATTCTAGCAATATAATTAAGAAAATCTATCTTCCCTATTCACTTTTGTTAAAACTGTCAAACATAATCAATGTCTGACCTTGTCCTGGACTAAGACTGAATAACATGGGTGAAAGAGATCCTTCATGGGTATTTATGAATGCAAATGTGACACACAAGGTCCTTTCATTAGTACTTAACGTTATTAAAGTTTTTACAGAACTTAGATAAACTATCACAGAAAAGAATAATTGTATCTTAGATTTCTTCATAATAGCAGTTTCAGTTTATGCCACCTTTTGTGAGAACTTTCAGAATCTTAATATATGCCACTCTGAATCTTTTCATTATATCTGCATATTAGATCAGAGCAAATATCAATGCCTGGTTTTATTTTAGAAAAATACGAGGCTAAAGATTTATGACTTGCCCTCCTAAACATACCAAGAAGGGAGTTCACATAATTCCTCACTATTTCTGGAGGAAG
The DNA here is from genome assembly GCF_014754425.2 of Oryx dammah. NCBI lineage: Eukaryota > Metazoa > Chordata > Mammalia > Artiodactyla > Bovidae > Oryx > Oryx dammah. Next base: position 16,262,487 of record NW_024070202.1, on the reverse strand, counting down.
TCTTTGCCGCCAGTACTGAGAATGTTATAAAATTAAATATAAAAGGTTCAGATTGCTAAATATTCTGTAAGCTATGAAAAAAATACTTAACCCACTCCCATTTCTGGAAAATGAATTAACTAATGTCCCTCAAATATTTTCCCTTGCATTAGATGGAAACAGTTCAAACCCAAAGAAGACACATAGCTTTAACTTGGAATGTTGGCTGTTAGTGTGTGCACCGCTGGAAACTAATTAAATTGCCTTGCATGCTCATTTAAGTGAGATTATAAAAAATCAGAAAAAGTCCTTCAAGGAAAAAAGAATGTCAGAATAATTTAAATTAATTTAACACATTAAATCTCACTGCATTTATTGTGGAATTGTTAGAGCATGCATGTTAACTTCAGAAAAAGTAACTGATAAATATTTTCCTTGGACTCCCACAAAATTTTGCTTCAAATCTGTTATAAAACACCAACACCAAGAGTGGAAAAGCTATAGGCCAGAACTTTTAGAAGCACTGGCAAGGGCAATTTTTGAAAAACAGAAGAAAAAAGTAAGCATAAAATGAATGCAATCACGATGAATTAAGGGAAGAGGAGACGAGGGCAGAGGAAAATCCTGCATGATGGGGCTTTTTCAGCACAGCAACAGAACGGGGTGCAGGGCCTTCCCTGGTGCTCCGGTGGCTAAGGATCCGCCTGCCAAGGCAGAGGGTGTGGGTTCCATCCCTGGTCCTGGGACATCCTACGTGCCGGGGGGCAACTAAGCTCTGTGCCACAACTACTGAACCAATGGGTCCTAGAGTCTGAGCTCCACAACAAGGTAAGCCACAGCAGCGAGAAGTCTGTGCACCACAAGCAAGAGTAACCCCTGTTCGCTGCAACTAGAGAACACCCGCGTGCAGCCACGAAGGCCCAGCATCACCGAAAATAATGAAATACATTTTAAAGAGTTTTTTAAAAAATGGGATGCAAAGGGATATCTGGAGTGTATGAAGGTGGGGGTTAGACTCATTGATGACCACGCCTGGTTCTAGGCTGACGGAGTTTAATTCCAAAGTATTACTGTACTAAGTGTTATATTCTTTCCCCTACATTTTTCATCTTGAAAATAACAGGAGAAAAAATGTAAAACTTATATATTAAAATGTACTACTATTTTCAGAAGAGCAACATGATAATATACAGCATTTAAACAGTTTTGAAAAAGTAAAACATATTTCACAAACCTTGGTAAAGAGGTGCATCAGCATGATGACTGTGTTATTAATACACACCACAGCACAATGCTGATTGTGTGTGCGTGCTAAGTTGCTTCAGTCGTGTCCGACTCTTTGAGACCCTATGGACTGCAGCCCACCTGGTTCTGCTGTCCATGGGATTTTCCAGACAAGAATGCTGGAGAGGGTTGCCATGCCCTCCTCCAGGGGGTCTTCCCAGAGTCTCTTATGTCTCCTGCACTGGCAGGTGGGTTCTAGTGCCACCTGGGAAGCTATAATCAATGCTGATTACTTTGCTGTAAATGTAAATCCAAGGCAAAGATAAGTCCTATCTCACGTGCTTCTTAAAAAAAAAAATTATAGCCTCTCTAACAAGAGGATTGAGTGATTAATTCATATTCTAATTCTGGGATTGGTCATCTAGTTCTGTAGAATCAGCAATTTCAAAATCCCATCATTAGCTCCATAATATTTCTATAAATCTTTATTTTATGAATAGGTACTAAATTTATATTATGCCCTAATCCATGGAACAGAGTTTGGTTTCACCTCATGACAGACAATTTCATATTAAAAGATAAACATTAACAAAAAATAAAATATTAATTTTATATATAAAATAAAACAATGCATACAAGAAAACATATAATGCCCCAGAAGATTATACCTTGTTCCCCTATTTTTTGACCCAGAAACAAACAGCACATTTTCTAATAATTTAATGGTGCAGATTTAATTTCTGTACATTCTACCAAGAATTCAGGCAAATTATCCTTTTCCTTCAAGGGAAATTACTGGTTAAACTGAAAATAATGACAGCCAAATTTTCAGTTATAGAGAAAAATAGTTACAAAGAGAAAGTCAGCAAACAGCAATGAAGATTTTCGCATTTCTCAAAACCTTGACCGAGTGGGACTCTGTGTTTCAGATGAAAGGACCAAACCCTTCCATCTCTGCTCTGTTTTGAGTTACTACTCTTGCAGACTTTCTGGCAGTTTCAATTGGTTAAAAGATTTTTTTTTTTAATTTCTGGGCAAAAATGTATTTCATAATTGTTAACTATCACAATAACCCAAGATTTGAAGATCTCTGAGTAGCACAGCAAAGCAGTGGAGAAACAAAAGGAAACATTTTCTGTTACCTGGTGACCTTCCCAACTCACTGGACATTTTTGAGCCTCAACTTTCCTCATCTACAAACCGGGATAAAAGCATCTGCTCTGCCTTGTTCTAGAGGTTTCTGAAAGGACTGAATAAAGTAGCAGGCATGAATGCTCTCTAAGACAAAGTGTTCAACAAATGCAGCAGTGTTAATAATAGTAGCAAAAATAAAAGTGATTATTAATGAAATGAAACATTTAACTGTAATTGGGCTTTCTAGGACTAGGACGTTTTTAAAGAATTTTAAAAATTATAAAGGAAAAAGGGTGAGTGACTTTTCTAAAAGGTAACTTCAAAAACAAAAACCACCAACAATTCTGAGCAAAACAAGCCTAGAGTTGTCCTCTACCCAGGGACAGACATCAAAACATCACTACGTAATATCCTCCCATGGCAGTGCCAAAACAATAGTAGAATTTATCAACCTCTTGCATCTCTATTATTTAGGAAAAAAGTCCTCATGGCCTAGGGGCTAATGAAGGTATCTCATTACTAATTCTCACTGTGCAGTTGAAGGCCACTTTGCCTACTGAACAATCAACAAAGCCATTTCTAATTCGATATATGAAGTATCAAAAACATGGTAATAACCTTCAGTAACAATTTATACACACAACACACATAACCAGACTCCATTTTTTAAAAGGAATATAAACATCTTAAAGCATTCTTTTAAATCTAATCCCTGAAGATAGCAATAAAAAGGGGGATGGTTTGTGTAAATTGTACCACAATAATGAGAGATTTCCAAGTTTGTGTTTGAAGTTCTTTAAACAAGGTGGTCTTTTTAGGGAGTCGAGAGATAAAGGCTTAAAACACTTTTAGGGACAGAGCATTTGGTTGGCATTCTGCCACTTTCTACACCAGATAATTTCAGTTGCTGCTGTTTGTCTCATATGTTTTTTATTCTCCCTCTAGGGAAGTCAAGGCCTTTTCACTTGCAGGCAAATTTCACTGTAGCTCTGCTAACTACTTTACAAGGTGATAAGCATTCACAAGAGGCTTTTATTAGACCAGTAGCAAAAGCAAAAGCTATGTGCACATATTTAGACAACATGTGTGAAATGGAAAACTTTAAATGTATGAGAGTTCCATGTTAACCTACTAAAACTGCATATCCCATGAAAAATCTGGGGTAGAAAAAAGAAACAATAGCCTCAAATATAAACTGACTGTATTTTCCTTGCCTTCAACTCAACATAAGAGCTTGTTTAATTAACCATGTCAACTCCTGCATCTGCTAACCCACTGCCATCTGATTTTGCCCAGAGCATGTTCCACCGCCTCTCCCATATCACTTTTCCAAATGAGTTTTACAAAGCTAGAACAGAAACCCTTGCTTTTATCATGTTTCTTCCATTTGCTTCCACAAGTAGTGTCCCAAAGAAATAAATGGTCTGAACTCGATGGTACACTCAAACTATAAGGGCAACTAAGCATTCAAATATGAGACCATTAGTTAAGATACAACTAAAGTTCAAAAGTATTATAGCCTATCCATTCTCCAGCAGATTTTCCCGACCCAGGAATTGAACTGGGGTCTCCTGCACTGCAGGCAGATTCTTTACCAACTGAGCTATGAGTGATGCCCTAATCTAAGAAGGAAAAGAGTTATCATAACAGTACCAGTCATGAAGGTACCCAGTCATGAAGGCTTTGAGGTAGGCCCTGGATTCCAGATAAGACTTGAATAAGAGGAGAAAAAAAACGGTCTGGGAAATGACAATACTGCTCCAACATGACCAGCTTCCAGGGCTCAAAGGGACTGAAAAAGAGCTCTCTGACAAGGGGCGATGGAAAGTGCAGGGACACAGAGTATTTGTTAGAAATCACTGCACCAGACTAGCTTTCACACATCATGAAGTCAAAAAAACTCAAGAGATGTTCAAGTCTGCAACCTTTAGTTGCCAGTTTATATCATAAATCTAAAAAAATAAACTCTGTTTGTTTTGCGAAGATACAGTGCTTTTCCTGACAATGTAACTTTTCCCAACCTGTCCACTAGACTGTACGCTTACTGAGACTGAGTTCCACCTTATGCCCCCCAGAGGTTGGTTCCGGTGTCCAGAACAACAGCAGGATCCAAAATAAATGCTTCTTGAATGCTATGGCACAGAGTGGAGGACTAGGAAATGGACTTTGTTAGCACAGTGTGATGAATGTATAACCTTTGTTCGCTTGTCACTGACAGGGACATCCCATAAGGAGACCAGAATTTCTCAAAATAACATCACAATGTAATGAGAAATCAGAAAGAAGCCAACAGACATGAGTCTGAGTAAGCTGCGGGAGTTGGTGATGGACAGGGAAGCCTGGCGTGCTGCAGTCCATGGGGTCGCAAAGAGTTGGACACAACTGAGGAACTGAACTGAACTGAAGAAGCAACGGACTCTCAAAAGAAAGACTTATGAAAGGCAAGCTGCTGCTGCTGCTAAGTCGCTTCAGTCGTGTCCGACTCTGTGCGATCCCATAGACGGCAGCCCACCAGGCTCCCCCGTCCCTGGGATTCTCCAGGCAAGAACACTGGAGTGGGTTGCCATTTCCTTCTCCAATGAATCAAAGTGAAAAGGGAAAGTGAAGTTGCTCAGTCGCGTCCGACTCTTCGAGACCTCATGGACTGCAGCCCACCAAGCTCCTCCATCCATGGGATTTTCCAGGCAAGAGTACTGGAGTGGGGTGCCACTGCCTTCTCCGATGAAAGGCAAGCTACAGAATGGGAAGAAATGACTGCAAATCATATATCTGATAGACTTGTATCTAGAATATATAAAGAACAAATAACTCAATACTAAAAAGATAAATACCTACATTAAAAACAAGAAAAATATCTGAATAATCATTGGTCCAATGAAAAGAATAAACAAATGGTCAATAAGCACATGAAAAAAATGCTCAACATCATTAGCCATCAGTTAAGTCCAAATCAAGCCATAATGAGCTACGACTTCCTATCCACTAGGATGAGTACAATCAAAAGGATGGATATTAACAATTAATACTGACCAGGATAATTGAGAAATTGGAACTTGCACACTGCAGTTAGAATTGTAAAATGAGCCAGTCCCTTTGCAAAACAGTCTCAGTCAGTGAGTGAAGTCACTCAGTCGTGTCTGACTCTTTGCAACCCCGTGGACTGTAGCCGACCAGGCTCCTCCATCCATGGGATTTTCCAGGCAAGAATACTGGAGTGGGTTTCCATTTCCTTCTCCAGGAGATCCTCCCAACCTAGGGATTGAACCTGGGTCTCTGGCATTGTAGGCAGACACCTGAGCCATCAGGGAAGTCCGAAAACAGTAAAGAAAAAAGAAAAAAAAAACACAAAAAAAACCCAGGCTGGAGTTTTTTCAAATGGTTAAACACAGAGTTACCATATGACCCAGCAAATCCACTGCTGGGTGTATACCCAAGAGAAATGAAGACATATCTACTCAAAAACCTGTATACAGACATTCAAAGCAGCAGTATTAATATTAGCCAAAAAGTAGAAATAACTCAAGTGTCTATCAACTGATGAATGAATACAAATGTGGTATAGTCATAAGATAGAATATCATTCAGTAATAAAAAGGAATGGAATAACCACACATGTCCCAATGCAGATGAACCTTGAAAAGTAAAAGCAAAGGAACCAACCAAGGTAAAAGAAACCAGTCAGAAGAGATCAAATAGACTGCACGACTTCCCACAAGATAGAAACCTACAGGGACAGAAAGCTTGGGGGAAATGAAAACCAACTGCTACTGGGCATGGAGCTTCTTTTTAGAGTGACAAAAATTTTCCAGAATTGACTGTAAAACTACACAACAACTGCTCAACTCTGTGACTATATTACAAGCCACTGAACTAGACACTTTAAGTAAGTTAATGTTATAGTATGTGCATTACATCTCAATAAAGATTTTATTCAAAAAATATAGTTTCTGTTTCAGGTAATGAAAGAGTTCTGGAAATAGTGGTATTGGTTTCACATTATAAACGTAATTAATAACACTAAATTGTACATTTTAAATGGCTAAAATGGAAAATTTTCTGTCATATATATTTTACCACAATAATTTTAAGAAAACACTGCAGAATGGAAAAAAATAACTTTCTTTTCCAGTTTTAATTATGAGTAGCTTCTTTCTTCAGTATAATCACTTTGTCCAAAGTAGGAAAATCCCACACATCTAAAATATTTTATCAGCCCATATATGGAGAGAGGGAAACTACTAACATGATTTTGGTGATATTATTGAAATAAATCAATCAGTGTAACATTAAAAAATTGTAAAAGCTATCAAAATCAAATGCATTCTTTTCAATTTTATAATTTATGAACTTTTTATTTGTGGTTCTTAAACCTTTAACACTTTTTGACAGATGATGCTTGCTAACTGCCTTACTATTTTCTGTTATGGGGAAATAACTATTTTACTTCAGGTTTTAAAAGACAGGCATTTCTACTAACTATCCTTTGCTAATTATGTTGTGCTGGATTTTGTGTATCATTTCACACTACATTTATCCTCCTACTTGGATTTTAGAGCAACTCGTTTGTAAATAAGTGAACTTGCATATATTTCATTTTGACTCACCAGCGAAATCTGATTAAGTTGCTCCTAATCAATTCTATTATAGATAAACAGAAATGCACACTGCTGTGAGTAAACTAAAGATAATACTTAAGCACCTCTTTCAGATCTCAACAGGTCTGTATCAACACATACACATACACACAGACAGACCAAGCAAAAACAGCCTAGTGCATCCACTGTAAAAGTCACGTGAGAGGGAAGCGAGAGTCATGCCCGACTCTTTGCGGCCCCATGGACCATACAGTTCATGGAGTTCTCCAGGACAGAATAGTGGAGTGGGTAGCCTTTCCCTTCTCAGGGATCGAACCCAGGTCTCCTGCACTGCAGGTGGATTCTTTATCAGCTGAGCCACAAGGGAAGCCCAAGAATACTGGAGTGGGTAGCCTATCCCTTCTCCAGGGGATCTTCCTGACCCAGGAATCAAACTGGGGTCACCTGCATTGCAACCAGATTCTTTACCAACTGAGCTATCAGGGAAGCCCTTTACAATAAATATTTCTGTGCACGTCTTTTCCAATACACTGAGAATTACTGTTTTAACATGACTGATTTTGAATGTAGAGTACTTTGATGGGTTTAGTTTCAAAACAAGCCTATGATGACAGATAGAAGAGTAAATATTCTACCACCATATCGTTTTAAACAAAATAAAGCATCAATATCAGAGCTGGAAAAATTAAAGCACCAAACAACAATAACTTTGCCACCAATCAAGCTTATTTTGGATAAATGAATACAGAATTTCAAATTTGCGATCATTCATATATATATTCTTTTCACCTAACAATCCTGAAAACCACTTTACCTAAAAATTTGGGTCCCTAATGTTCGGCTCATTTATTAAAAGAATTAATCAATGAATCCTTCTAGGAAGTTGCAACTTACAAAAAGCACCTTGAGAAACAGAGTAAAAATACTGATATAAATTATGCCTTGATTAAAAAAATGTCATATTTATGAACATTTAAAGAATATTATATATGATTTTTAAAAATCTCAATTTCTGTGATGAAAAAGAAATGCTAGTCTTTTTCAGATGAGGAAAAAAAGACTGATAAACACTGGATGTAAGGGCCAGGAGACTCTATAAATAACATTTTTAGTAAATTTTTAAGAAATGTATGTATTAAGTGCACACTCTATAAAAGATATTTTCCTAATCATTTTACATACCATTTACATCATTTCATTTAATCCTAACAAAAAATTTGTGCAGTAGGTATTCATTATGTACAGCCATTTCAAACATGGGAAATCTACGGAAGAAGAGATTAAGGAGCTTGAACAATTGTGCAGGAGTAAGAAATAGAACTGGGACTGAATCCAAGTCCATGCTCTTTCCATTACACCATTCTTTCTTCCACTGGTAAACACTCTATCATTTACCAAGATAATTCAGTAGCATCAGCTATTACAACTGCAAACAAGCTCAGGGAATACCACACATTTTCCTGAAGTCTAATGGGCTCATCTATATTTACCCAGCTAGGAAGGGGAAATCACACTTTGGCACAGCAATCCTGCTGTTTCAAGTCTGACGCATCAGAACAAAGACGTAAACAAAACTAAATCAGACTCAACCTTTTAAAAATTATTTTATTTTTTTACTTTACAACATTGTATTGGTTTTGCCATACATCAACATGAATCCGCCGTGGGTGTACACGTGTTCCCAATCCTGTATCCCCCTCCCACCTCCCTCCCCATACCATCCCTCTGGGTCATAATTGGAGGATAATTACTTTACAATATTGTGATGGTTTTTGCCATATTCAACCAACATGAATCAGCCACAGGTATACATAAACTCAACCTTAATATTCATATTTCTTCAGTTCAGTTTAGTCGCTCAGTCGTGTCCAACTCCGTGACCCATGAATCGCAGCACGCCAGGCCTCCCTGTCCATCACCATCTCCCGGAGTTCACTCAAACTCACGTCCATCGAGTCGGTGATGCCATCCAGCCATCTCATCCTCTGTCGTCCCCTTTTCCTCCGGCCCCCAATCCCTCCCAGCATCAGAGTCTTTTCCAATGAGTCAACTCTCTGCATATTTCTTAATGTCCTACTAATCCAACCAGCAGAGGCAACTTAATAATAACACATGGAAAACAGGATGCCAATTTTATAGAAATAATTTCTACTTGGATTTTGCATGTTGTATATTTCCCATTCTGTGTGTATTTTGTACACATATTTGAACAGGTCTTTTATTAGGTGTTTGTTTAAAAAAATGACTTCAAAAGGTCATCTCACTGGTTAATTTCATTTTAAAGTTATAGTGAGATTTCTTTGATACAGTATATTAAGAAGGCATTTTCTAGGGGAAAAAAATATGTATATTCATATACAATGGGGCTTCCCAGGTGGCTCTAGTGGCAAAGAACCCACCTGTCAATGCAAGAGACATGGATTCAATCCCTGGGTCAGGAAGATCCCCTGGAGAAGGGAATGGCAACCCACTTCAGTATTCTTGCCTGGAGAATCCCATGGACAGAGGAGCCTGGTGGGCTACAGTCTATGGGGTCACAAAGGGTCAGACATGACTGAAGCAAATTAGCAGGCATGCATGCACAAGTGTATATCCCAACTATACAAGCATGGGCCTAATTCTTACTGAAACATTTTTTGCTTTCACAACACCTATTCTCCTCAGTATCTTCTCTTGACACTGGCTGTTCTTTCTTGGTCCCTTCTGTGAGTGTCTTCTATTATAGTAAAGTGGGAATTATTAGAGCTTGCGCGAGTCAGGTGCTGGGTCCTGTTTCTCAACATTTCCTCTGTAGGTGATCACATTCATTCACAAAGATGTAAACACCATCCAAACCCCGATAATCCCCAGATTTATACTATAAACCCAAACCTCCACTATATAAAAGCTACTTTGTCCAAAAGCTGATTTCTTGATCTTTACCCCAAACCTGCTCCTTTCTCTAGACTTCTGTATGCTCTACCCTGAGGCTCATGTCATCAGACACTGGTTTAATTCTAGGAACCTCCTGGTCCCCATATATAATTCATCACCCTTTTCCCAGGGCAATTCAGTCGCTCAGTCGTGTCTGACTCTATGCGACCCCATGGACTGCAGCTTGCTAGGCCTCCCTGTCCATCACCAACTCGCGGAAATTTTGCATTTTCCCAAATACATTCTAAATGTGTCTGCTTCTCTCCGTATCTACTGTCACTGCCCAAGTCACCACTGTCTCTCACTTGGGCTTTTTATTACTCCTCTAGGTTCAGGTGGCAGTAAAGAATCCGCCTGCCATTGAGAGATGCAAGAGACACGGGCTCAATCCCTGGGTCGGGAAGAAACCCCAGAAGAGGAAACAGCAACCCACTCCAGTATTCTTGTCTGGGTATCCCACGGACAGAGGAGCCTCCAGGGCTACAGTCCACGGGGTCACAAAGAGTCAGACATGACTTAGTGACCGAGCATGCACGCACACACACATATCCAATGGATTCTCCTCTCCAACAACCATGAGGTCTCTAAGTTAAAGCAAACAAAATCAGATACTATCATTCCTCTGATTAAAAATCCTTCAGGAATTTCCCCTTGCACTTTAGAATAAAATTCGAAAGGCCAAGTCGTGTATATTCTGACCTGCCTATCCTCTCCGTCTTCATCCCAGTTCTTTGTTCCTATCTGTACTCCAGGATATACTAGTCTTCTTTCCATTCTTCCAGTAAGCCAAAATCCTTCTTGCCACAGGGCTTTTGTACGCACTGGTTCCTCTATCTGGAACCCTTTCCTCCACTTTTTGCCCAGCTAACTGACTTATCTTTCAAATTTCAGCAAAAATATCACTCTCCCTGAACTGCTTTCCATCCAAACTAAATTAGTTCTCCCTAGTGAATTCTCTCCCATAGCATCCTTTTCTTTCGTATATCATTCATTACAATTTTTAAGTAATAAATCTGTATGTGTATGAAAGTGAAAGTGAAGATGCTCAGTCATGCCCGACTCTTTGTGACCCCATGGAGTGTAGCCTACCATGTTCCTCCATCCATGGGATTTTCCAGGCAAGAGTACCGGAGTGGGTTGCCATTTCCTTCTACAGAAGATCTTTCCAACCCAGGAACTGAACCCGGGTCTCTGGCATTGTAGGCAGATGCTTTACTGTCTGAGCCGCCAGGAAAGTATGTGTATGAACATATGTGTCTGAACACATGTGTGTGTATGTATGTGCATATTAAATGCCTGCCTCTTCCACTAGGTTTCAAAATTCATGAAGGCAGGGACCATGTCTATCTTGGTCACCTCTGCATAGCCAACACTTTGCATGGTACTGGCACATAATGGGTGCTTTATAAATATTTGCTGAATCAATTAATAAGTCTCCTTCTCTGCCAATACTCTGTTCCTGAAGGCAACTATTGTAAGAGTTTCTTTTTTATCTTTCCAGATATGAAAAAGTGAAAGTTACTCAGTCATTCCCCCCTCTTTGTGACCCCATGGACTGTACAGTCCATGGAATTCTCCAGACCAGCATACTGCAGTGGGTAGCTGTTCCCTTCACCAGGATATCTTCCCACCTCAGGTATTGAAACCAGATCTCCTGCATTACAGGCAGATTCTTTACTAGCTGAGCCACCAGGGAAGCCCCCAGATATGAAAACACATGATTAAAGGGCAGAGTTCAAACATGAACGCATTTTAGTATGTTTTCCTAGTACGAATTTTTACACTTGAATTCAGTTTAGTTCAGTTGCTCGGTCGTGTCCGACTCTTTGTGACCCCGTGAACCACAGCACACCAGGCCTCCCTGTCCATCACCAACTCCTGGAGTTTACCCAAACCCATGTCCACTGAGTCGGTGATGCCATCCAACCATCTCATCCTCTGTCGTCCCCTTCTCCTGCCCTCAATCTTTCCCAGCATCAGGGTCTTTTCAAATAAGTCAGCTCTACATCAGGTGGTCAAAGTATTGGAGTTTCAGCTTCAGCATCAGTCCTTTCAATGAACACCCAGGACTGATCTCCTTGAAGATGGACTGGTTGGATCTCCTTGCAATCCAGGGACTCTCAAGAGTCTTCTCCAACACCACAGTTCAAAAACATCAATTCTTCAGTGCTCAGCTTTCTTTATAGTCCAACTCTCACATCCATACATGACCACTGGAAAAACCATAGCCTTGACTAGACGGACCTTTGTTGACAAAGTAATGTCTCTGCTTTTAAATATGCTGTCTAGGTTGGTCATAACTTTCCTTCCAAGGAGTAAGCATCTTTTAATTTCATGGCTGCAATCACCATCTGCAGTGATTTTGGACTCCAGAAAAAACTTGAATTAAATCTAATAAAAATAGTTCTAGAAAGATAATTAAAGAGAAGTCAGAGAAGGCAATGGCAACCCACTCCAGTGTTCTTGCCTGGAGAATCCCAGGGACGGGGGAGCCTGGTGGGCTGCCGTCTATGGGGTCACACAGAGTCAGACACAACTGAAGCGACTTAGCAGCAGCAGCAGCAGCAGGGCCTATATAATAATTAAAAGATAGTTTAAGAAAAAAAAAAGAAAAAGTTGAGATTTGAGTACAAAAAGTACATGTTACGTAGAAAGAAGCCATTACCATGTAGACATTCAACACAGCAATAAAATTCTGCTGAGCATCTATTATTATGTACCAGGTCATGAGGCTCATGTCCATAATGGTTTACCAGCAGCATTTTATCACTAAGTTTTGCTTTTTTAATTTTAAATTTATTTACTTCTTTAATTGAAGGATAACTGCTTTACAGATATCACTAAAAGTTTTAAAAGGAAGGCAGTAAGAAAGACTTCTTCAATAAAACTGTATTATTAAGTGGTTAACTGTATTACAATAAAAAGAAAATATATTATTTAGGAGTAGAAAAAAATAATTTTGCCATTTCACAAAGGTGTTGAATTTCTAACAAGTTGATTTTACTGCCTTATACGTAGTAGTCCCGCTTTCAGAAGAAGAGATGCATGTTTTACTCAGTCCTTATATCAAAGATAATTAACTGAAAAATCCAAAATTGTTTTTTAGCAAGCCAATAGTTTCACATTTATTCAAGTTAGCACTGTCTCCACAGGCATAGAGAATCTGAATAGTCATTTTTATGTGTTTTGTTTAATTGAAGTATATTCTAATTGTTTTAATTCACTGCATTAAAAAATCTTTTCAAAAAAAAAAAGGAAAACCTCCCACTTTATTTGTCCTTGCACTTAAAAGGAATTCAAAGTTCTCCTACCAAGTTCAACACCTGGGGAAACTTCATTAAGCGCTTTTCCCTGAAATTACCACTTCATGGTGCAAAATAGAGGCTTTATAACCTGAAGAAGTTAATGTAATGTGCACCGCTGCTCAGGGACTCACAGTGGCACCAGGGAACGCTGCTGTGCTATTAGGTTAATTAATGTTTCCATCAAATGAATGGAGTGCAAAAAAAAAAAAAAAAATCCTGCCCGAAAGTCCGTGTTTAAATGAGGAGAAACAACGAATTCTTGATTTGATTTTACCTGAGGAAGACTTTTGATTTCTACTCTCAAACTGTCTTCAATTCTGACAGCTACATGTCAAAACACAAATGGACGCTGGATAACATCCAAAGATACTAAAATGATTAAGAAATCTGTTGGATGCTATATACCGTCAACTGTAAAAACTGTTATGACACTTGAGGATGGAAAGGGAAATGTAAAAGGCAGGTTATAAGAGTATATAATGTTATGACCTGTTATGAAAGGTATGTCCTACTTGAACTTGGTCACCAAATTTCAAAATTCTAGAATTTAAGATCTTTACAACGAGGAAAATACCAACTTAAATTTTGAAATAATTTAAGACAAGGTATTATTTTAAGGTGTAGGGAGAAATCATCAATCTTGTAAGAAGTGGTATGAAACTAAATTTATAATAGTTTGAAGGAGGAGTTGGGTGATTTTTATACATTTTGTGAACTTAAAAGTAATCTTGAACTGTTAAAGGTTGTTATTACAAACAATAGTCATAAATTCACACAAAACATCCTTTGAGGTGAATGCAAAAATATATAGGTTTGGACCAAACACCAAAATTCTTTGCTTCCTATTAAGAAGGGGCAGCTGCTGCTGCTACTGCTGCTAAGTCGAGTCAGTTGTGTCCGACTCTGTGTGATGGAAGCCCACCAGGCTCTCCCATCCCTGGGATTCTCCAGGCAAGAACACTGGAGTGGGTTGCCATTTCCTTCTCCAATGCATGAAAGTGAAAACTGAAAGTGAAGTCGCTCAGTCGTGTCCGACTCTTCTCGACCCCATGGACTGCAGCCCACCAGGCTCCTCCGCCCATGGAATTTCCCAGGCAAGAGTACTGGAGTGGGGTGCCATTGCCTTCTCCAAAGGGCTGCTGACCAGTTTTCAAATGAAAGTTTTAGCCTCCTGCTCAGAATTTCAAATCTGCCTTCTGCCTTGAAAGTAGGAGCAATTCTAGGTTTCAAGAATTTTTGGCAATCAAGAGCTTTTTTTAAGCAAAAAAGGCGGTTCACTGTATAATAATGAGATGCTGAACAGTCTCGACTTATTTAAGCTGCCAGCCTATTTTTCCCATTGACAGAGGAACTATGAAGTTTACTCAGATTTCTCTTGGGGCCAGTCCTGGCTAACCTTCTCTGCTTCCCTTTGTAGAGACAGGTATATAGAATATGATCATCTTAACTAAGTTTCTCCAATCAATCAATGGCAAGCTGGATCATTTCTTCTACTCTTCATGAACTCATCATCAATCCAGAGTGGCAATTTTAAAAGTCCTACAATTTCTCTGAATATATAGACATATCTTGATTCATACAGAATGACAGTTTTCCTTTGTTATGTATAAATTTTAAGAAAAACTAAGTGTTTTTTAATCCTACTGTAAATATCCAGGTTTCCTAAAGGTCCTGCTTGACTCACTATGTCATTAGGAATACCAATCTGCTTCTCTGACAAAACTGATCTTGAAGAGTCTAAGTTTTGACAATATTTCTGACTGTTTTTAGACAGCAAAAGTGCCAAGGTCAAACCATACAGCCTAAGAGTAAATAATCAGTTACTTCAAAGAAGTATTTGTTGAGCTACTGATGCTTGCTACAAAGAACTGTCTCATTTTTTTGAGCACAATATGGAAGGGCAGGTATTAAGAATGAGGACAAATGCCAAATCTCACTTGGGGTTACAGCAGCTGACTGACAATATGGTACATGTCACAGGGACCAGGCAAAGCAATGGTCATGAGATACAAACTGACTATATGATTTAAGCCCTAAATGCCTGCTGAGACAGCAATTCATTACTAAGTATTTACAGGGTCTCACCTGTAGTCTGTAAAATTAGAAGTTTGATATTTTAACAAACCACACTAACTTTATATTTTAAAAACACAGTAATCTAAGCTATTACTCTAAGTTATTACCTAGGTATTCCTATTAACTATGTAATAACTTTAGGTATGGCTTAATACCTATGTAATAAACAATATTTTATTCATTTTAAAAGTTTATGATTTGCTCAGATATTGTGCCTGAATAATGGTGCTTAGAAGTAAAAATAATTTCTTAGCCTTTCCCCTAAAAGTTCTTCCAGTTATTTTAGGAATCCAAACAATAAATTTTATTTTCTGTACCCTGTCTCCTCCTTTTTAGTTGCTTTCTGGCTTCTATCTCACCTGGGAATGTCGACCCTGAAGCCAACAGCTTGACCTTTGGCAGCTACCATCTAATTCCAAATGCGTCATATCAGGGCAACTGCCCACAGCAGGTGCACAAGAAACACCAGCACTTTACATTAAGGGTAAAGACAGTATCATTGTTAAGCATTAGCACCATCCCAGAGTAGATTAAGAGCCAGTGGTTCTGACCTGCAGAAAAATAGGAAACCAGGAAAAACACATAGAGAAATGCCTATGTGCTTTGTTGCTAAGTAGCTACAGCTCTAAGAGTCACTCAGAAAAAGGGCAATTGATTGCTAAAGCTAAAGCAAGGAAATTTTCTTGATGCAGAGCATTTGGTTACATAACCATAAACCATAGCATATTTGGTTACAAGGACAAACAGAGTTCATTTATATTCAATGCTTAATGGAAGTTTTTATATATCCATATCATTGTGTAATACTTTAATATTGATGCAACAGCCCAGTGTTGATTGACCTTGAACAACAGTCCATTAAATATCACCAGGTCCTGCTTGAATCAGTGGTTAGCGTCAAATACTACCCTGGGGTGTCCAACTCAAACAGAGATGATTTAAACTTTATGGCTTGATGAATACAGCAATGGTTTGTTTTTTGGCACTAAGGGCACAAGGAGAACAAGCTTCTGTTTTGTTTGTTTCAAATTCAGCAAGTCAGATCCCCTACTGGAAAAGTTTCAAAAAGTGTATTAAATTCTTCCAATGCTTATACTTGGCCTTGGTCAGATGTTAAACATCTTCAAGAAACCAGATTGATCATTTCAATAGCTAACTACTATTTAACACTCTATAGACCCTTTTATCAATTCAGATAACTGTAATCTTATATGTTTCAAATACTTTTTTTTCTATTAGTTTGGCTTTAGAATCCATTATCTCAATTGATAACAAGAAAAACTGGGTAACACTGTCACTGTGTCTTAAAGTGACAAATTAAGACAAACTTTTATTAACACTGGATTTTCCATCACATAAGTTCCTTAAAGACTCAGTATATGCAAGTGCTAGTCTGTTTTTAACATATATTATCTCATTCCATCTTTATGACAATCTGATGAACTACGCATTACTATTTCACTTGACAGATAGGAAAACAGGTATAATGATAGTAAGTGACTTGCTTAGACTAACAACTAATTAATGTTATGTGAACTAGATCTGGACTCAGGTCTAATGAGCTCCAGAGGTCGAGATCCTGGTCATTAGGGCAGACTGGTTTCACTCAGCTCTCCCAACCACAGTTCACCACAGAGAACTGCAGGAAATTATTCAATTAGCCAAAAGGATTACTCAGGTTAGGTCTCTACCCAGCATGAATGACCATTCAGTAAGGAAAGGCTGGATTGAACCCCAAGATGAGTTCTGTAAGTCAAACTCATAGATGTTTACTGAGTGTGTGCAAAAGAGGCAGAAGCAAAGAAACAGATCTCATTTCAAGACAAAGAAAATATTCAGGATTAGTTTTAAAAAAGCAAATGTACTAATCTTATTAGCATATTTCTACATTTTATCTTAAAATCGGGCTACTATCAAATGACGCTCCCTGTCCACATTCCTCATTCTAAAGTTACTATATAGAAAGAGACAATGACCAGCTTTAAAGAGATCAGTTCAGCAAAAACTTACAAGTCAACAAAGTGAAAGCAATTATTTTCTGACAGATGAAAATTTGGGCTAATGAAAACTTAACAGATCTGAGTGTGTACATTCAAATAAAGGTACAACCATTGGTGTGTCATCAAAAAAATAAGTAAAGCCATCACAGGAGAAATCAAATAATACTGAGTATTTCCTACTGATTTTTATTTTTCATCTATACTGGGGTGGTGGTTGTTTGTTCCAGGCTTTTGAACCCACAGCATGACTTGAACATTAATTGCTCTGGAGATTAAGTCATGGACAACACAAAGGCCAGGTTCAAGAACTGGTGGTGGGCTTGGACAGAAACCTTGGCCATTGGCTGGAGAGAAGCAGAAATTGTGACTGAGTGAGCACCCATTCTGTGCCCAGTGCTGGGCTGAGTACTTTACATTAAGTTACTGGATCTAAATATCTCAGCAGCCCTTCTGAGACCACGTCATCCTCCTCCTTTCACAGCCAAGGAAACTGAAGCCCAGAGAGGTTCATTATCTCACCACTGTCCCAGTGGGCAAACAGCTGAGATGCGACTTCAGATGTTTGACTCACTAAAGAATGGGGTTCCCCCCAGGTGGACATATAAAAATTATGCGTATATATTTTAATAGAGTCCCTTGGACAGCAAAGAGATCAAACTAGCCAATCCTAAAGGACATCAACCCTGAATATTCACTGGAAGGACTGATGCTGAAGCTCCAATACTTTGGCCACCTGATGCAGAGCCGACTCATTAGAAAAGACCCTGATGCTGGGAAAGATTGAAAGCAAGAGGAGAAGAGGGCAACAGAACATGAGATGGTTGGATGGCATCAATGACTCAATGGACCTGAGTTTGAGCAAACTCAGGGTGACAGTGAAGGACAGGAAAGCCTGGCGTGCTATAGTCCATGGGGTCGCAAAGAGTCAGACACAACTTAGTGACTGAACAACAACAGTATATACATACATTTTGTAAACTTAACTCCTTTTTCTCCAAAAATGAGAAGATTCTGCTTTATAGAAGCTAGAGGGCAGGGGCAGGACCCAGCCCACAGAAAGGAACACCCTCAGGAACGAGGCAGCTACCACAGCTGGATAAGCAGTGGGGTCTGCCAGGAAACTAGCGACCTGATCATCTCCAGCCACCCTAGCTAATTTCAGTTAGTTTCCTACCTCCAGGGAATGGAAAGTTACCAGGGCTGTGGGCAGCCACTGAAGGCAGCATCCAACAGTCCTGGGCATACTGGTGGAGGATGACCTTTGCCTTCTGAATTGTGGGAAAGCTCAGAGACGCCGTGACTCCCACCTTAACACAACGAGGGATGAGTCTACTGCTTCCCATTTAGCCCTGTCACTCTACATGAAGACATTAAGAATTTTCGATTCTGAGGAAGAACTCTTCAAAAAAAAATAATAATATTTGGAAGAGACACTGACAGGAACCAGATTCGATGAAGAACAGCATGTTCTGTGAAATGATAACAAGTAAACGAGAGCTATCATGCACATCGATAAGATAATTTGAAAAGCAAAATGGAATAAAATAAAGACAACCAGATATTTGGAAGTACTGAGTGAACGTATGCCATGTAAATAAGCAGAACTCCCCCATCCAAGGATATTTAGAAACTCAGCAAATGAAGAACCATTTAAATCCACCTCCATCAAACTGGGAGGTGGGAAAACTGGAGCTATAAGCCAGAGACCCATGGTTTAGCACATGGGTGCTAAAGACGAGGAAGAAACATAGCAATACTACAACTGAACTACAAAATTCCAAAGCGATCGGTCTCAGAAAGAAGATGGAACCAAAAGACATGGCTTCAAAGAGCAAATTTTTCACCTCAGAGTGAGCTGGGTTCACCTGGGAGAGATGACTAACTGATATCAGGACTTAAGTGCAGCCTGAACTACTAACACACCGAAAACTCCAACTGCAATCGGGAGAACCTTCAGCCCAAGAGAAGGCACTGAAGTCACTGGGACGCAACGCTCAGAAGACAATCCTCTCTCACTCAGGGACAGAGCACTTGGTAATAAGGGTCACAGCTTCGCCTTTCCCAGGAGACACAAAGGTTTTATCTGAGGCAGCAATTCTCCAATCATGCAAAGATAATGAGAGAGTTACTTCTAATGACCAGCACAAACTTGCAGGAACATGACTCCTAGGGCAAAAATTCCACGGGAGCTAATTCATGGGCATTACCACGTCGTCCTAAACCGAGTGAGGTGAGGCTTTAGGAAGACTAGGAGCAAGACTTCTGGGGTCATCAAAACCAAAACTGACTTTGTAAGAATTAATTCTGAAGACATTCATATACGATTCATATTGGATTCAATTCTGGAGATTCCTATCTGCAAGATCTTCTCTACTTGCTAAGAAATGTGTACAACAAAGTGGACTTGGACTAAAAATGTGTTGAAATCTTTAGTCTTCAGTACAGATTATATATTTTCATTATATATTTTAAGGTACAATAGGTACAAATATATTGTCCCTTGAAAAACTACCTTTACCTTATACTATTCTTTCCTTCCAATCTGATGCCTTGATAGGTTATTTCCAGCTATAACATCTGTGCCCAAGAGTGGTATGCTACCAACCACCCAAAATCAACTCTCCTCTGTGACTGACCTTGCAACAAGATTCATTTAAGGTACAATCCCTCTTCACGGACAAATCATTGCCTATCAAACTGTAATTTATTTGATGTATTCCTGGAAAATTTTTTTTACATTATTGGTCTTATGAAACCCAAGTGTTCTATGAAAGAAACTACAAAAATAACACCACCCTATTCACAACATACTCATTAAGCATACTTTTTATGAATATAAGTACAACATTTCATAATCTTATATTTACTATGTAACACAATTCAAACTAAATTCAAACACTTTTTGATATCAGAGTCTTAGGTCTGGGGGGACAGCATGGGGTAGAGCATTCTTAGGTCTTAGCTATCTCCTAAACACTGTGGGAGATTGCAAAGCATTTTTAATTAATGCATTTGGGATTTAAACTACTGTTTTTTGGATGAAAAAATAAACTGGCCTATTTTGCTTTAATAACCAAAAGATTTATCATAAGGGGTGTGTGTGCATGCTCAGTTGCTCACATCCTGTCTGACTCTTTGTGACCCCATGGACTGTAGCCCACTAGGCAGCTCTGTCCATGGGATTCTCCAGGCAAGAACACTGGAATGGGCTGCCATTTCCTTCTCCAGAGGATCTTCCTGACCCAAAGATCGAACCTGTGTCTCTTACGTATCCTGAACTGGGAGGCAGGTTTTTTTTTTTTTTTTTTTTTTTACCAAGAGTGACACCTGGAAGCCCCAGTGCTCTGGTGAAGAGCTTCAGTTTAACCATATTCCTCATGCTTTTGAGTATCTATGCTGAAACTTCAAATATATGGTAATGTTTATATATGTTTACATATAATGAAGAATAACAAATCTTTTGACTTTACTTAGATGAAAGCCAATTAGGAGAGAGATTTAACTCTGGAAAGTAAAAGCACAAAAATGTAGCTCAGCTGAATAGGGAAGGTAATTTTCAAAGCATAATCTTCCTACTTTCATGAACTTCTTAAAGGTTCACCTCTAAAGGCCTTAAGTTAAAATTAAAAAAAAAAAATTCTTAATGATAATTAAGGCTACCTACAACTCCAAGCTATAGGAACCAGAGAATTTCTTGGAACTGAGAGGAGACTCACATCCACACTAGGGTAAATCTAATGGTTCAATTTTACCCCACCTTCCCCAGATCTCAAAAACACAGATTCAGTTCAGAGACTCCATGAGCTAACAACAGAGGTTCCCTAGGATTACAGGGCAGGGGATAGTATCTCAAAAGGAATGCTGTGCTCTGCTCAATTGTGTCCGACTCTTTGCAACCCCATGGACTACAGCCCACCAGGCTACTGTGTCCATGGGATTTTTCAGGCAATACTGGAGTAGGTTGCCATGCCCTCCTCCAGGGGATCTTCCCAACCAGGGACTGAACACATGTCTCCTGCACGGCAGGCGGATTCTTTACCACTGCGCCACCTGGGAAGCCCCTCAAAAAGAATGCTATAAGTTAAGCCAACAGTTCTACAGTAACTTTATAATAACGTTGATAATAACAATGTGGATCAAAAGGTTTTTTTTAAGGTAGAGAAGAACAACCCTATCCTTTGGAATTAAAGCAGAAACTGCAAGATCTTAACTATTAACACAGCAAAAAAGAAAGAAAGAAAAAGACAATTATAACTCTTAGAAAATGCAAGGAAATGAAAAGCTCAGAATTATCTAAAAGAACCAGAAATTACACTCACATTTTCTTCTCTAAAGAGAGATATTCATATTATGGATGATGGAAATTTCTATTTTTATCAAAAAGTGGGAAATCTGCCTTGGTCTGTTATATCTGAATTTAAGATAGTTTCAAGCTACTCACACAAATGAAATATATTAAGCACATAAAATACATAAGTATAAACAATTCATATACTTTTATAAAGATTTTTAAGAAAGGTTCAGAGACAGAGTTGAAAATTATGAAGGTGTTACAGCAGAATATCTAACTTCAACTGGCATGAATGGCTAGTAGCAAAAACTGTCCTGGGATTAATTCTGCACAGTGGGTGGTGACAATCCAGCCTATGTATGCACAATTACCACGCATTACTCTGTTTTCTGTGTAGCATCTATTTCGTGTGACCACCTTAATCTCAAAACATGAGCAATGTCTATTACGAACCACAGCTCTAATTGAGGAATATGAAGTTTATACTAGTGTGCTCTGTTTTCCATAATAGCAATTGTCATGACTGGGGGAAAGATGTCCTCACTAAACCAATAAATAAAATCAGCAAAGAAAATGCATCAGTGAAGCAACCAAAATGTCAGCCCACATATAGCTTAGAAACGTCTTCAAAACTCAACAGCAAGACCAATGACGTTCTTTCTGAAGTTTAACTTGGCATTGGGCTGATTACCCGGGGACTGGAGTTTCCTGCCAGATGAAGGACAAACATACCAACTGGGTATGGTGTGCTACTTGCTGCTGTTTGTTAAAAAACAATGCCGGATTGCAACATTCTTTGTCTCCCCCCACCAAATGCCTGACATTTCTGGCTTAAGACCTTTTGGGTCTAATAAATAACTCCATTTCTAACGACAGAGGTTTCTTTCATTGATGGATTTATTAAATAAATAAGCAGTTCATCGGTTTATAGAATGTGTTATTTCACACAATTTAATATGAAAGAACTGGCAGGTGGTACTATAAGAACCATCAGTAGTAGGAACTGTTTCATAGATGACCAACTTAATCTACATCTGGAACACTGCCACCCTTTATGAGGTTTTTCCATATAACACACTCAGAGTTTTAGTGATCGTCTACTCAGGGTGTTTATGAAATCCTTGTGCAACTTTCGGCATGACCTATCCCACTGAACTATATTTTACGGGACTGTGTTAAAACTGCTGTGTATTCATCCGGACCACATTCTTTAAAGGAACTTCAAGCCAGGATCATGAGTGCAATTTATGAAATCACTCAGCAGCAGCTGGAGAATGTTTTCAATGAGGTGGAAAATCAGACTGAAGGTTGATCACCAAAAAATGGTGGCTATGTTGAAGTCTATAAATTTAAATGGCAGAGTTAAAGTCTTATTCACACTGATTTAAGTAATTTTTTTTTCTGCTACAAATACAACAAAGATAAAGATTTAATGTTAACATGGAAATTTTTTTTAAATACCCAATATGGCTATGATGTTATACATTTCTATTAGAAATTTTATTATTTTTCCCATGTCAGAAGACTAACAGCAACTCATTAGAAAATGTTTTACAGCATCCTAAAGAGCTAAAGTGTATTTTAGAGATCATTGGTTCTCCAATTGACCTAGACCATATCTGTAAAAGTGTACTATTTATAAAGATGCAGTTTTATAAGCAAACCATTTCCTAATGGGTTGTGAAAGGAGAAAAATCAATGCAAGAGAGAGATTGGTTAACATGTTAGAATATGGCTGGATGCAACTTAGGAAACTGGATTTGATCCCGAAACAAAAAAAGGACATCAGGGGACAAACTGGTAAAATCCAGATAAAGTCTGTGGTTTAGTTACTAGTTTTATACCAATGTTAATTCGGGGCTTCCCTGGTGGCTTGGTCAGTAAGGAGACTGCCTGCAGTGCAGGAGACCTGGGTTCAGTCCCTGGGTTGGGAAGATCCACTGGAAAAGGAAACGGCAACCCACTCTAGTATTCTTGCCTGAAGAATCCCAAGGACAGAGGAGCCTGGTGGGCTACAGTCCATGAGGTTGAAGAGCCAGACAAATCCAATTTGTATCCACAGTTCAAATCCTTCTACCACACTTCTGATTATGATATTTTTTATCCCTAAGGCTTCTTTCATACATTCTAACACACCATTAAGAAATATTCTGAATCACTAATCAAATAGTATACTTTAAACTTGGTCTAACACGCCACTCCATAGAAGATAAATATTCTTTAAAAATTTTTTTCCTGAGAAGTCTTTTTTATATTGGGCCAGTTGCTATAAGCCATGCAGGATGATGGTAATTTTGTTGTAGTGCTAGCATGGACTAAAACAAGTAGCTTATAAACAGGCAGTTGAGCAGAATTCTGGGTTCAATTACTATGACCAAATTAAACACAGTACCTATGGGTCTTGACATAATACTCTAAAATGTAAAATGACATGATCCTCTTGGTTCCACCTCTATCAGTACTCTAGAAGCAGTTTCTTCTTCTTTTACCTTTGTTGTTCCTAGGCTCAGCCTGATTCATCACTTCCTGATTAGATCACTGCAAATGGCTCCCAAAAATCCTTCGTGTCTTGAACCTATTTCCTCTACAGACCATGTCCTATTCGGCGACCATAATGCTGTCCTTAAAACATACTTGGGACTTCCCTGGTAGTCCAGGGGCTAAGACTCCACACTTCCAATGCAGGGGGCCAGGGTTTGATCCCTGGTCAGAGAACTAGATCCCACATGCTACAACTAAGACCTGGGGCATCCAAATAAACTAAGAACAAACAAAAACATGTATTTGATCATTTCACTCTGTGCACACAGGAAGAAAAGACTAAGTATTTGAAAATCAAAGTTCAACAACTTTAGTAAAATATTCAGAGACCGAACGCCCTCTCCCACTGCTGCCCTTTGTCTGGTCCCAACCACCTTTAAGGTAGCACTTCTCAGTACATTTCATCATTTGCTCTGAAAAGCATCACCTTTCACTTATCTGCTTAATATTTCTTAAGCTTGGAACTGACTGCTTTCTCACCCAGTTTTGTTTTCAAGAGAAAATTCATGCTTGACAGGATGACAG
Organism: Oryx dammah; assembly: GCF_014754425.2. Classification (NCBI taxonomy): domain Eukaryota; kingdom Metazoa; phylum Chordata; class Mammalia; order Artiodactyla; family Bovidae; genus Oryx; species Oryx dammah. The sequence goes on along the minus strand of NW_024070202.1, from coordinate 16,237,904 downwards.
TGGTCCCATCACTTCATGGCAAATAGGTGGGGAAACAATGGAAACGGTGACAGACTTCATTTTCCTGGGCTCCAAAATCAGTGCAGATGGTGACTACAGCCATGAAATTAAGACATGCTTGCCCCTTGGAAGAAAAGCTATGGCCAACCTAGACAGCACACTAAAAAGCAGACACATTACATTGCCAACAAAGGTCTGCCTAGTCAAAGCTATGGTTTTTTAGCAGTCGTGTATGGATGTGAGAGTTGGACCATAAGGAAAGCTGATAGCTGAAGAATTGATGCTTTTGCATTGTGGTGTTGGAGCAAACGCTTGAGAGTCCCTTGAAATGCAAGGAGATCAAACCATTCAATTATAAAGGAAATCAGTCCTGAAGATTCACTGGAAGGACTGATGCTGAAGCTCCAATACTTTGGCCACCTGATGCGAAGAACTGACTCATGGAAAATGACCTTGATGCTGGGAAAGACTGAAGGCAGGAGAAGGGGACAACAGAGGATGAGATGGTTGGATGGCATCACTGACTCGATGGACATGAGCTTGAGCAAGCTCTGAGAGTTGGTGATGGACAGGGAAGCCTGGTGTCCTGCAGTCCACAGGTCACAAAGACTCGGACACAACTGAGAGACTGAACTGAACTGAACTGAGGATGATAGACATGTCTACTTTTTAAGCCCAATCATTCAGAACAGGTCACTCAGCTCTGATCAGGACTGGAGGAGGAGGAGAGAGACTGACATCCAGTGCACCTCTGAAGAGGTCAAATATGACAACGTAGGCAATTTTTTCCTCTATAACAGGAATGAACTAGCTGAGTATGGATGCCATTAAAAATAAGTAGGTCTAAAGGTAGAGAAAGGAAAAGAAGTTGGGATGAGACAAGATCATCTGCTTAGCGAGAGGGCTAGGAGAAAGCTCAAGAAGAGGTGAATCAGTCCGTCAGTCTCTGGGCACATTAGCTCAGTGGTTCTAACCTTGGCTGAACACTGGAATCACCTGGGAAGCGTCTCACCAAGTGAAATGTACTCTAGGACAATCACATCAGAGCCTTTAGAGGTGGAATGCCGGTGGGCGCGTTCCTTCCTCTGCAGTTGTTTAGAAGAGTTCCAGAAGGAGAGGTGTTAACTCTTCTCTAAATATTTGATTCAATTCACTGTGAAATCATCTGGTCCTGGACTTTTGTTGCTGGAGACCATATGGCCGAGTAATCCCAATCCTCAGCGTATATCCAGAGAAAACTAACATGCACGCCAATGTTCACTGCAGATTTCTTTACAACAGCCAAGACAGGGAGGCAACCCAAATGTCCACTGACAGGTGAATGGATAAAGACGTTGTGGTACATATATATACAATGGAATATTACTCAGCCATATAAAAAAAATGCCATGTGCATCAACTTGGACATACCTAGAGATGATCATACTAAGAGAAGGAGGTCAGATAAAGACGAATACTATATGATATCATGTATATGTAGAATCTAATTAAAAATGATACAAAAAACATCTACAAAACAGAAACAGAGCCACAAATGTAGAAAATAAACTTACAGTTATCAGAGGAAAACGGAGGAGGGATAAACTGGGAGACTGAGAGGGATAAACTGGGAGACTGAGAGTGACATATACACACTACTATATATGAAACATGACTAGGAAGGACCTACTGGATAACACAGGGAACTCCACTCAAGACTCTGTAATGACCTACGTGGGAAAAGAATCTAAAAAAGAGTAGACATATATGTACATACAACTGATTCACTTTGCTGCACATCTGAAATTAACATTGTAAATCAACTATAATTCTAATAAAAAAGAACATTTATCTTCAAAAAAACTCCACTACTCTTTATGGGTGGAACCAAGGCAGTGGTACGTTTAAGAACACCTTCAGGTAACTCCAGCATATAGTCAAGGTTGACATACACTCTGTTAACACAAAGCTGATGAGAAAGGACCAAAAAAGAGAGATGACATTTCAGACGATTAGAAAGCAACAATGCATTATAGTTCCCATACACAGAGCTAGAATTTTCTTCCAGTACTCTTAGTAGCCTGAGAGCAGGGGCAGATAAAGGGAAAGGTTGACTTTATCCAGAGCTGAAAACAGACAGAGATCAAAATAATTGGGAGACTTAATCTCACAAGACTGCAGTGATTGACCACAGGGTTCAAGCTAGATAAGACATCAGGAAGTCACTGAAGCAAAGCTTTCAACCAGTTAGATGAGCAAGCAGGAACAGTGGCGTGAAACAGGGACAACACGACATCAAAGAAGAGAATTCCTAGGTTTAAGATTTAAGATTTCTGAGGATGCATCACTCTGAGTGATCATATAATCAAGAGCAAGGCCACAACAGAGAACTACTGAAGTAGAAAAGGAAGGTCATCAGCATAAAAAGTCTTTGGAGGACAAGGGACTGAGGTGAGGGTGTTAGCTGGGGCATCACCATGACCATTAGACTTACCTAAGAGAGGCAATGGCACCCCACTCCAGCACTCTTGCCTGGAGGATCCCATGGGCGGAGGAGCCTGGTGGGCTGCAGCCCATGGGGTCGCTGAGAGTTGGACACAACTGGGCGACTTCACTTTCATTTTTCACTTTCATGCACTGGAGAAGGAAATGGCAACCCACTCCAGTGTTCTTGCCTGGAGAATCCCAGGGACGGGGGAGCCTGGTGGGCTGCTGTCTGTGGGGTTGCACAGAGTCGGACACGACTGAAGCGACTTAGCAGCAGCAGCAGCAGTGCATTTAACACCACCCTTATGGCTGAAAGCCAAGAAGAACTAAAAAGCCTCTTGATGAAGGTGAAAGAGGAGAGTGAAAAAGCTGACTTAAAACTCAGCATTCAAAAAACAAAGATCATGGCATCCAGTCCCATCACTTAATGGCATATAGATGGGGAAACAATGGAAACAGTAGAAGACTTTCTTTTCTTGGGCTCCAAAAATCACTGCTGATAGTGACTGCAGCCATGAAATTAAAAGACGCTTGCTCCTTGGAAGAGAAGCTATGACCAACCTAGACAGCATATTAAAAAGCAGAGACGTTACTTTGCAACAAAGGTCCATCTAGTCAAAGCTATGGTTTTTCCAGTTGTCATGTATGGATGTGAGAGTTGCACCATAACAAAGGCTGAGTGTCAAAGAATTGATATTTTTGAACTGTGGTGTTGGAGAAGACTCTTGAGAGTCCTTTGGACTGCAAGATCAAACCAGTCAATCCTAAAAGAAATCAACAGTTTATTTTCATTGGCAGGACTAATGCTAAAGCTCTAATACTTTGGCCAAACCTGATGCGATGAGCCAACTCATTGGAAAAGACCCTGATGCTGGAAAAGACCCTGATGCTGGGAAAGACTGAAGGCAGGAGAAGGGGACAACAGAGGACAAGATGGTTGAATGGTATCAGCCACTTGCTGGACATGACTTTGAGCAAACTCCGGGAGTTGGTGATGAACTGGGAAGCCTGGCGTGCAGCGTCCATGGGGTTGCAAAGAGTCAGACACGACTGAATGACGGAACAACAACACAGTCTAGAACCCTCCCCATCCAGTTGACCTGTACACATGCTTTCACCTTCTTTGAGGGAAGACTTCCTCAAACTTCCTCACTTGGTCATCTGTTACAGTACTTATTGATGCTATAGTTTTACACTTAATCAGCTGATCAGACAGTTAACATTTATCTCTCCCACTGGACTGTCCCTTCTGTGAGGGCACAGCCTGTTTTCTATCATAATCACCATTTATTCCTAATGCCTAGCACTGTGGATACTGTCTATCGAATTAGTAAATGAATAAATACATGAATGAATACGTAAAGGAACATAGTGAAAAAGTCGATGGGATTTTGATACTATTCTTATACAGCCTGAAATATCATTTGTCAAGGGCTTCCTATATGCCATATATGGCTTCTCATTTCATCCATGCATCAACCTCAAAGATAGGTTTATCACCTCAATTTTATAAATAAGGAGATCAACCCCCAAAGAGATTAAATGACTTACCTCCTGTCCCCACCAGAGAAGTACCAGAGCCAAATATTCTTAGGCAGAGGTACTCTATCTGCATGTAGAGCTGACCTTAGGGGTGGATACCTTTAGTTCAGGCCAAATTATTCTTCAAAAAAAGCAACTTCAGATGTGCACACATATCTGACTATGTATCCGTCTGACTGGCTTCAAGCTAGTGGTCTTCACCCTGACATTTTAAAATAGAATAAAGGCCCTGAGAGCTGGACACTGGGTCGACAGAAGAGAACAGATTTCAATGGAAAGCGCGATAAAAATCACAGTGAGAACAGGAGCCAAAATTCCGGTGGTAGGAGAAGGAAATGGCAACCCATTCCAGTGTTCTTGCCTGGAGAATCCCGGGGACGGGGGAGCCTGGTGGGCTGCTGTCTCTGGGGTCGCACAGAGTTGGACACGACTGAAGTGATTTAGCAGCATACAAGGTAACATAGTTTCCAAAATTAATTTACACTTTTCTATCTCACTTAAGGAGCAACATTCAAATGATTTAAGATTACATTGATCTATATTAGGTGCCTCTCTTATTTGATGGTTTTCTTTGCTCTTTTTTTGTGAGGCACACTATAGTGTGCATTAAACATTGAAAAGACATTTTTGAGGTTTTAATACAAAATGTGAGTAGAACGAATTGTATTCTAATGTCATCCTACTTTAAAAAGTGGAATATAATAAAATTATGAGACAATAAAATGGCCTATATAAAAAAAAAAAATTCCGGTGGGCAGTCACAGATCAGAGAGAGGAGGAAGCAGCAGCATCAAAGGCTGATCACTCACTCTGCAGAGATCTCCTTGAAGTGGAGGGGGTTTTCATTCCAGGGGAGACCAGTTCTTGCTAATGATAAAAGTCTTCCTTATCCTCTGGGAAAAAATTCCTACATTGACATTTAGTACTTAAATACATGGGGCTTCCCAGATGGCACTATTGGTAAAGAACCTGTCTGCCAATGCAGGAGACGTAAGATACACAACTTCGACCCCTGGGTCAGGAAGATCCCCTGGAAGAGGTCATGGCAACCCAGCCCAGTATTTCTGTCTGGAGAATCCCATGGACAGAGGAGCCTGGAGGGCTACAGTCGCAAAGAGTCCAACACAACTGAAGCGACTTACCACACACACACACGTTCAAATACATGAGCATCTTTTTAAGGAAAAGCTGGGTTCTAATGACACGAAGCCCTATGGCTCACAGTCCTGCACAAGCAGAGTGGTTGTTATCTGGTAACACTACCTGACTGTCTCCTTGACCTTGCAAACAGAATCCCAGCTTGCCAAAATGGCAGGTTCAAAGCACATGAACCTCTATATACACGCAGAATACGTGAGAAAAGAACTTTCACATTTTTCTTCTATCTACTTTCCATCAAAAATCTAAATAAGAGAAGAGCTATCCATGTGGTATCTTAGTTTCCTAGAGCTGCCATTAAAAAAGTGCCACAAACTTAGTGGGTTAAAATAATGGAAATTTATTCTCTAACAAGAATCCACCTGCCAGTACAGGAGATATGGGTGTGATCCCTGGGTCAGGAAGATCCTCTGCAGAAAGAGGTGGCAACCCACTCCAGTATTCTGGCCTGGAGAATTCCATGGGCAGAGGAGCCTAGTGGGCTATAGTCCATTGGGTTGCAAAGAGTTGGCCATCATGACTGAGCGCGCACACACACACACTTCTCAAACAGTTCTGGAAGTTTGAAGTCTGAAATCAAGTGTCAGCAGGGCCCTGCTCTCTCTGGAGTCTCTAGGGTATGACCCTGTCTTTCTTCTTCCCAGCTTAGAGTGGTTGCTGGCAATCCCTTGGGGTTCCTGCACTGCTCCAATCTCTGCCTTCATCACCACATGACGTTTTTCTCTCTGTGTCTCTGTGTTCAGATTTCCCTTTTTTTAAGGACACCGGTCACTGGGGGAAGACTCACTCTAATACGTATGAGCTCATCTTAACTTGATAGCTTGATTACATCTGCAAAGACTTGATTTTCAAATCAGATCACATTCAGAGATACCAGACGTTAGGTCGTATCTTTCGGGGGGACACTAGAGTGAGACTTTATTTTTTTGGGCTCCAAAATCACTGCAGATGGTGACTGCAGCCATGAAATTAAAAGACACTTACTCCTTGGAAGAAAAGCTATGACCAACCTAGATAGCATATTCAAAAGCAGAGACATTACTTTGCCAACAAAGGTCCGTCTAGTCAAGGCTATGGTTTTTCCTGTGGTCATGTATGGATGTGAGAGTTGGACTGTGAAGAAAGCTGAGCATTGAAGAATTAATGCTTTTGAACTGTGGTGTTGGAGAAGACTCTTGAGAGTCCCTTGGACTGCACGGAGATCCAACCAGTCCATTCTAAAGGAGATCAGTCCTGGGATTTCTTTGGAAGGAATGATGCTAAAGCTGAAATTCCAGTACTTTGGCCACCTCATGCGAAGAGTTGACTCATTGGAAAAGATTCTGATGCTGGGAGGGATTGGGGGCAGGAGGAGAAGGGGACGACAGAGGATGAGATGGCTGGATGGCATCACTGACTCGATGGACATGAGTTGAGTGAACTCCAGGAGATGGTCATGGACAGGGAGGCCTGGCGTGCTGTGATTCATGGGGTCGCAAAGAGTCGGACATGACTGAGCGACTGAACTAAACTGAACTGAGTCAAGCCACAACATATGCTAACCATTAGTTCTTTCAGAGTTTAAATGGTATTTTTCCGCAAACCGGAGAAGGCAATGGCACCCCACTCCAGTACTCTTGCCTGGAAAATCCCACGGATGGAGAAGCCTGGAAGGCTGCAGTCCGTGGGGTCGCTGAGGGTCAGACACGACTGAGTGACTTCACTTTCATTTTTCACTTTCATGCGTTGGAAAAGGGAATGGCAACCCACTTCAGTGTTCTTGCCTGGAGAATCCCAGGGACAGGGGAGCCTGGTGGGCTGCCGTCTGTGGGGTCGCAGAGTCGGACACAACTGAAGCGATTTAGCAGCAGCAGCAGTTTCCACAGAGATTACTAGAAGGCAGCATACCTGCACCCAAACCACTCAATTTACTTTAGTGAAGGCTTTTAGTCCTTTGGTAAAATTTCCTTTATTTATATCAAAAGTTTAAATAAATACATGAAAAATAATAGCAGCTTCTACAAAATCACAACTGAACACAACAAACATTATATTTTTTCAAAAAACCTTTTAACAATTACCATGAGAATAGTCTATTTCTCCTGATGACAATGAAGAGTTTTTTTTTGTTCCCAAGTTAGGAAGCTTAGCAGTCTGCATTCTAGCAGTCTGCTTATAATCGGTGTGTGTGTGTGCTTAGTTGCTCAGTCATGTCAGAATACTACTATATGAGGCAGTATTTCTCAAATGTTGGTGTGTGTCAAAAAACCACTGGGTGAGAGGGTTAGGGAGGGAGATGAATAAAACCCCAGGTGCCTGGACCCCACTCCAAACCAACAAAATCAGAACTCGTGGGGATGAGACTCAGGCATATGTGCTGGTGACAAGCATCCAGAGCAAATCTGATGCACACTAATCTTGGGTACTACCAGGTAGGGCTTTCACACTCCCTTTTCCCCTTTATTCTCAGGGGTGAGTTCCTGTCCTTTATTGCAAGCTATTATAGATCCCATGTTTGCATTTAAATTTAAGATTAACAAGCAATTTCTAAGCATTCTACTTCTGAACTACTCATTTTGAAATGGTACGTATGACTGTATTTTAGGTCCTGCAGCACTTTTTCCCCAAAGATGACATATATTCTTGAACAGATGGCTCTATCTAATTTCATCCTCGCCATGTCCCTCTGTGGTACACTGGAGGAAGAAACCGCTTCTCCATTCAAAGATGAAAAATAAAGGCTCAGGTCCAAGTCAAACTGAGTATTTATTAAACACCTTTAGTATGCAAGATACTGTTCAATGTCACCTCATCAGGACACACTAGGACGCCTGGGAGGCTGACCCCTGAATCCAGAGAGGTTGGGGCAGCACTAGAGCACTCCCTAGCCCACTGATTCACCATCTCCTGTTTGCACAGAATTAAACAGTCTAGACAGCTTATTTATTTTAATTGATCAGTATAAGTTGTCATGAACAATTCTGAAAAGGAGGTCCAAGTTCAAGTACTTTCTTCTTTCCACATTACTTTTCTCATCTTCACTGCATATGTAAAAATTAACTAAAACCTCTCAATTTGAAGTTAATAAGGCATTATAAGGTACTACGGTCACTAAAGGAAAAAAAATTAATACATATATATGTTAGTTCTTACAGCCTTCTGTAGTTGAAACTATCTGAAAAAACCCTAGAGTTGGTTTGAAGTCTTTTGTGAAATCTTGTGAGACTCAACTGTTGACTGTGGTTAGAATACATTCAAAAGTATAATCAGATTGCGTCACCACCGTCACCTGCTGGAGGCGCGCTGAAGGCACATGTGCTTGGGAGGCTAAAGCTGGTTCATTGTACTACACTCTCATGTGGGCTTGCCAGAGAGATTAGTCACCATTTTGCAGCTGGTTTCAAATTCAGTTGCTGTGATACAAGTGCAGATGCAATGGCTTACCCTAATTATGTTGCTCCAGTTTAATCTTTCCATTTGTAGTATACATACTATCTACTGGATCAAATTCAAGACTCTGAAAATTGGTTTCAAACAGAAGAGACTTCAAAATCACACATTTGTGACCCTCCCCTCCAGCCTGCTAATCACATTGCATCACCGTATCTTTTGGATCCCCTGAATCCAACCCAAAGGTGTTTTAAGCTAAGCCATTACTGAATCTCGCTAGCAAAAAGGCAGGAAAAACTCTTCTTAAAAAACATTTGTTTTAATAAAAGTTATGTTATGTCCAAAGACACTCTTTGATGTTAAAAAGTTCTTTCCACTTTCTCTCTGCTTGGAACTAACATACCAGCAAATCTTAAGGTAGTTCATCTTAATAAGTGGTTTATAAACTTGACTGATAATCAAAGACACCCTATAAGATTTAGGGGAAAAACAGATTTCTCGGCTTCATCAACCTACTGAGTCATGACTTAAAGAGAGTTAAAATTATCTATAAGCTAAATAAAGCTTATGCTGGTACTGCTTCTGAGAATCATACTGAAAGAATGATGAACAAGCTTCTGCCTATTTCAGGCAGGTCTTTTTGCTGCTTGTTATTATCCGTAACTAATAAATGCCTTGTGTCAAGAATAATATCTAGACACAATATAAATAAATTAGAAATTTGGGAGTAACATTTACACACTACTACATACATAAAACAAATAAACAAGGACCTACTCTATAGAGCAGAGAACTGTACTCAGTATTTTCTACTGAATATAATAATCTAAATGGAAAAAGAATCTGAAAAAGTATACACACACACATATGTATAAATGCATGTATAACTGAATCACTTTGCTGTACACCTGAAACTGACAGGTTGTAAATCAACTATACTTCAAATAAAAAAATTAAAGAATAAAGAATATCTATACAAAGAAATGAGGTCAACTGGAACCTTCAAAACAAAATATTAATGAAATACTGGAATCATTAGATCCTCAGAAGATAATCAGACAAGAGGCACCAAGAGGATATTTCTGGAAAGTGAACAATAATGATGAGGAATAAGACACCTATTTCCAAACAGTCTTAATTTCCTAGATATCTGTTTCACTTTGCTGGATGCATATAGTTTTTTATCAAGGTAACTTAAAAGTATGACTTTGAAGGTATACATTTTAAATTCTAGACTATTCATTTCTACTCTCCTGTTTCTTAGTAATTCATTCATTTCACACTGCACTGTGAAGGAAGTGCTAAACAAGAATAAACTATGTGCACACCATGTGTACCATACCATATATGACATTATAGAAAAATTAAAATAGTTTTATGATTAACATAAAGTGTAAGAAATTCGTATCAGTGTATTTCAAAATCCATTAGGGGGCTTTCCCGGTGGCTCAGTAGGAATGAAGCTGCCTGCCAATGCAGGAGACCCTGGTTCAATCCCTGGGTCAGGAAGATTCCCCTGGAGAAGGAAATGGCACCTCACTCTAATATTCTTGCCTGGAGAATCCATGGACAGAGGAGCCTGGCAGGCTACAGTCCATGGGATAGCAAAAGAGTCAGACAAGACCTAGTAACTAAAACAACAAAATCCTATTAGGGATAAAGATAATACACACAAGTTAGAATGGACACATTATTTGGAAAAGTCACTCAAGTTCCATATATTTCTCTTCCCCAAATGAATGATGCCAGTTTTACTTCATTATTTGATCTAAAATTTATAATTATGCAAAAATATGAAATTATTAATAAATGTTCTGCTACAACAGGTTAGTCAACACACTGCTTAAGTAATGAAACAGTGTTAATTCTAAAAACTAGATTTCCCCAAGAATAAAAGCTATACAACTGTGCTAAACAGAACCTACAGTACTTTTAGTTCCTCTGCTTAATTTTCTAAAATTAAACGATTAAACAAGTTTAATTAGTACAGTTTTCCTAAACAGACTTTCATATGAATGACAAAATGTTAATCTGATAATTATTTATGACCAGTTATAAATTTATGCATACACAGAAGTGGTGGAATTTAAAAAAAATCCTGAGGTCAAAATTTTAATTCACCCTCTCATCTAGATCACAGTTCCTGATCCATACAATTACAAATTAATATACAAATGTTATTTAACATTTTATTTGTTCAAAATACAAATTATTTTATAAATATGTCATATTGTCTATAACCTATAGTGGGAAAAATAAATGAATTTAATACAGCAGAGGCCATCTTACCCAGTGATTGGAACTATTTCATTTAATACAAATCTAGATAAATAGGAAATCATTTTTTTAAAAAGCACACTTTAGATATTACATTTTACTTTAAAATAAATAAATTAATAATTTATTTAATTAATTTAATAAAGTGGATAATTTGAATTTCTTTAGAAGAAATACAATTTTCCTGGCACTGATCCTTCCTATATATTAATACTGAATGCTGTTGTTCAATACAACATAGAGCTATGTCTAGGGTCTTTCTATGATATGAGTAATTTTTGGTTATGGACTGCTCATATATCCTCATCATCATCATATTGAATACATACTTTTCTGTCACAACCTTTGTGGTTTCTGCATCATCCACAATTTTATCTAAAATAACTCTGTGACTATTGGACAATCAGTCTCTTACCAATTGACAAAAGTCTTCAATTTGAGATAATTAAAAACATACACACGGTGACAACTAACTATGTCCTTCAGAATCTCCTTGTAATTCAGGATATTATTAGGTCACAGTCTTCACCAAGGTTCTGGAAATGCTTACATGGAAATTTCGCCCTCTATCACTATACTATTTCTCAAATGTTTGATGTCACCTATTTTATATGACTGCTTACTCTTACACTTTTTTCAAAATTCTTTTTACCATATATACTCTTTAAACAATCCAAAAATCTGATTCAAAGGTCAGAGCAAGAACATTACATTCAATGGCAAAACTATGGTTTTTAGGTCACTTTCTCTAAGGTCCTCCCCAGGACAGAGGTGAGAAGTAACTTAATGTGTCATTTCAGGTAAGTTTATTTACAAGTGTTTCTATGCCAATGGTGCATATTAATGGAGAAAATTCTATAATTTAGAATCCATCTGGCTGAAAAACTTAAACAAAAGTATAATGTATATTTTTCTAAAGTTTTAGCACTTGTGAATTTGCCTATAAAAAGAAGCTTTAGCTCGTTAATTCTAGTTGCTCTGCTGCCTACAGCAACTGTAATTCCCTTTCAATTTTTTTTACTTTTATTGCCGCATGCTCCGCTTTTCTGTGTCATTTTGGAGAACGTTTTCAACTATCTGGTACAATGAGCCTGCAATAAAACTGTCCCTATCAATAATAAGGAAAATCATTTGAAAGGTTTTGAACAACAGATTGATTAGAAGAAAATTTCTCCATGCAAGTGCCCAACACCCCAACAACTGACTTTTCCCCAACTTTCACGCATCTGGTAGTTGACTTAACCTTCCCACAGGAGGAAGATTGGAAGCCAAGGCCTTTATTGCACAAGAGCCACACATTCGAGTTCTGAGACTTCCTTAGTAAACCCATCATACAATTCATTACACACAGTATCCAATTGTTTTTAAGCAGATGAGAACTTAAGAGACATTTGCAATCAGTCTGATGTAGATTCCTAGACTCTTTTAACTTGGCCACACCCAAGTTGACAGTTTCTTTTTTTTTATTTTAGCAATTAAACTATAATGATTATTTTCAAAATATTTAGCAGTGTTTTTGTAGAAACAATTACTCCTCTTTTATACTCACATATTTTTAATTCAATTGTGCTATTGTAGTAACAAACACACATATTTAGGAGCAAAGAGGGTGACATTTGGACAGGACACCACTCTGAAGGAGTGATGAAGGAGAAATGAAAAATCATTTCTGAGTTTACAAATCTTTGTCAAGGACCAATCCTATATTTCCAATTTTTATTTCAGAGATATACTTCTATCACAATTTTTTGAAATAAAGGTTTCCAAAGAAATCTGGCAAGTACTGATCTTTTTTGACTTATGATGGGGTTATGGCCCAACAAACCCCTTGCAAACTGGGAACATCATTAAGTCAGAAACACATTTATAATACATCTAACCTACTGAACATCACAGCTTAGCCCAGCCTACCTTAAATGTGCTCAGCACACATTTAGCCTATAGTTGGGCAAAATCACCTAACACAAAGCCTGCTTTATAATAAAGTACTGAATTTCTCATATAATTTATTAAATACTATACTAAAGTGAAAAGCAGACTGGCTGTATGAACACAGGATGGCCGTACGTGGTTGTTCACCCTCATGATCACATTGCTGACTGCAAGCTGAACTGCTCACAGTTGCCCAGGATCAAGGAAGAGTATCATGTTGCAGTTCTTAGCCTAAGAAAAGGCAAAAATTCAAAATATGAAGTTCTGTTTCTACTGATTGCCTATCACTTCCACACCATTGTAAAGTCTAAAAATCCTATTAGGGACTGAATCTGTGTATGATAAGAAAAGTCAACAATGGAATTTTAAAATATAATTTTTACATAGTGAAACAAAACTCATTTTTCAAATAAGTTATGAATGCAATTTTTTCCATCCAGATACAGATAATATTGTTTCATTAATAATTAAAACTGACAATCTGAACTCTATCAGTTTAAAATAACTAATGCTGACCACCCACAAAACTATAAGCAGAGTAGGAGAACCTGGAAATGCTAACATAAACAGGTAAAAAAAAAATTTCCAGTTTAACTGGATTACTGCTTTTTCTTTAACGACAACAATAGGTTTCATCTAATGTGTTACTTCAATGAATCAACAATGAAGATGGAAAGAATTTAAACAATAAAGTTAAGAATCCCCGAATGGAATTTCTAGCAGCATTTATGTAACAGGCATATTTAAATCCAGGCTTCACTGAACCACAAGGACTCACTCAAGTAGTCAACCCACAACTGTACAAGGCTGTTCTGAAGACAGAACAATACCAAATAGGTCACTGTGCTCTGAAATCCTTAAAACACCAAATGTATTAGGCATTCTTACTAATACATATTAATTCTACTGTAAACCTTCTTCATTAAAGATCTCATAATTTCTATTCCCAGGATTTTCCCAAATTGTTAATGACCAATGATAACTTTCTGAAAAGTATTCTAAGTAGTATTTCAATAAATGTGAGTTCAATAAAATATTCACTTTTGTAAACTCCTCCATGAAAAAAGGAGTTTTAAACCAATCTAGAAAACGTTAAAAACTAGGAATCTAAATTAGATATTTTCTAGACACAGTAATATATTAAAGACTAAAACACTCTTATGAAATGTTCTCAATCATTTAAGCCAAGCATTTCCCATACTTAATTTAAACATGATTCTCCTTTATTATCAACTATTAACATCTAAAAAAATTAGTAAATGCTAATGTTTCCAATTTAACTTAAATACTAAGTTGTCTCTTATTCTGTCCTAACATGAAAATTTTACCACAATTTTACATTTTGTGACCTTTTGTCTTCCATATTATACATAACATGCTCTCACTGCTAATGCTGGGTAAACCTATATTAAGCTACATGGTGAACTACCAGCAATGGAGTCATCTAAAAACCAATTAAATAAACACAAGAAGGTAATGCTCAAGTGTCTGAAAGAAATGAAAACCAAACATGTCTAAATTAATAGTATTCATAACAATAAAAGTTTTCATACAAAATATTTGAGAAAGGTCACAAAAATGTTAATAGAGGATTATGAAACTTAAACAACACAAAACAACTGTGTCCTTGTGTTAAAAACTAATAAATTTTGATCTTGAAATGGAAGTATGCAAGACAACAAATGTGGCCAGGACTTACAAAGCTTGAGATGCTGAAAACATAGCTTTTGTAACATAAATGTGGGTTCAGCAAAATATTCACTTTTGTAATAGTGAATACAATACTGAATCTATTGTGAATTGAATAGTGAATACAATAGTGAATCTGAAAACAGCAGATTTTCCTAACAACTGCCCGTTTTCTAAAGTACAATGAATGTAAGTAGAGTGTACAGATCTAGCAAAACAGAATTTATTTTCAAAAAACTTAAAAATTATCTCTCGCCTACAAATATTCCAATAATGTTATGTACTAGGTCCATCCAGTCAAGGCTATGGTTTTTCCAGTAGTCACGTATGGATGTGAGAGTTGGACTATAAAGAAAGCTGAGCACTGAAGAATTGATGCTTTTGAACTGCGGTGTTGGAGAAGTCTCTTGAGAGTCCCTTGGACTGCAAGGGGATCCAACCAGTCCATTCTGAAGGAGATCAGTCCTGAATATCCATTAGAAGGACTGATGCTGAAGTTGAAACTCCAATACTTTGGCCACTTCGTGCAAAGAACTGACTCATTAGAAAAGACCCTGATGCTGGGAAAGATTGAAGGTAGGAGGAGAAGGGGATGACAGAGTATGAGGTGGCTGGATGGCACCACCAACTCAATGGACATGGGTTTGGGTGGACTCCGGGAGTTGGTGATGGACAGGGAGGCCTGGCGTGCTGTGGTTCATGGGGTCGCAAAGAGTCGGACACGAGTAAGTGAACTGAACTGAGGCTGTGAATCACATCTCAACAAATATAAAGATTATCATTTGGGCCATACTCTCTGACCACAATGTATTAAATTAAAAATCTTCACCAAAAAGATAACCAAATCAAAACATTTCGCAAATCTTAAGATATTTTTAAATAACTCAATAAACGATTACAAATTGAAAAATTTTAAACCAAGAGCTAATGGAAATAACACAACTAAAAACTGGAAACTGATAATTAGCAGCAAATAGGAAATACAGAAATTTTAATAAATATATTAGAATATTAAGAAGTTTAAAAATTGATGAGCCAAAGTCAGCAACCAACTTAAGAATCTAAAGGTGAATGATTAGCAATAAAAACTCTGTAAAGATGGCTGCTACAAAAATCAACTACATGTTTTTATAGCAGCAACAAAATAGAAAATGCAGTCTTTGAAAACATTTTCAGGATGACTGTTCCCACCTCTCAATCTAAAAGATAGAATTTATGGTTAGCCTTGAAGTCCCTTGACCTCACACTTCCTTACTCCCTCCCCAAAGGTGAATTCCACTCTCTAAATTCCATGTTTCCCATCTCTTTTTAATGTATTATTATAATCATTTTAGCATAATACACTTTAGAATCATATATATGTGGAATGACAATCACAACATACATACAAATATTCTACACCAATTTGACTTTTTCATTCAACAACGTGTATCTGGGATATTGCTGCACACACCTTTAGTTCTTTGTTTTTATTTGGCATTCTATTTTGTAAATATACCACAGTTTACATGACGATGAATATCTGGAGCTGTTTTTATGTTTTATTTTATCATTAGAAGCAATACGTTATTGGATGCTTAAAGGCAGAAAAAGAAAAAATAACAACCTTAACCTAACACTCTGCACAAAACTTACTCAAAATGGGGCTTTCCTGGTGGCTCAGTGGTAAAGAATCCACCTGCCAATGCAGGAGACACGGTCCAGAAATATCCCACATGCCTTGGAGCAACTAAGCCCGTGTGCCACAACTATTGAACCTGGGCTCTTAAACCTAGGAGCTGCAACTACGGAACCCACGTGGTACAACCACTGAAGCCTGTGAGCCTGGAGACTGTGCTCAGTAACAAGAGAAGCCACAGCAATGCGAAAGCCACGCACAACCAGAGAGCAGGCCCTGCTTGCCGCTACTGGACAAAAGCCCGTGCAGCAGTGAAGACCCAGCAGAGACACAAATCAGTAATTTAAAAAAATTACTCAAAACGGACCACCTAATTTATGGCATTTTTGTTATAGCAGCACAGGAAGGGCAAAAACAACATTTGGTAAGACACGTCACTTTTATGACCTAAGCAGGACGTATCAAACAGACCCTTGTTAGGAACAGATGGCTTCCGAGCAAATTCTACTCATCCCACAAGCCTTCCTTAAAGCCTGACTTTCCTTTCAATTGCAAGCCTGCCAACAGTTCACTTTCTCTAGTTTCTTCTGCTTTGTCTAACAGTATTCTGTCCTCTGAGCTGGTACTCCATGAAATGATCACCAACATCTGACCTGTGCAGTTTATCCTCCGGACTCATCCTCACAAAAAACAGTGAGCTAAGAGAGCGTGAGACTTCATGACTCTTACTGGTGAAGATCCACAACTGAGCAAGTTTCCAGTGTTCACATGTGCCAAAACTGATCTAGCATCTCACTTAAATCTATATTGGACATAACCGCACACATTATATAACTATTCACACACACACACACGTGTCTGTGTGTATATATGTGTATATATGTATGTATGTAATTCAGATAATTTGAGAATAAAGATAGAAAAAGAGATGAAAGTTCATTTCAGACGAAGAAGAAATAAAATTCCTTAATGGTGACAAGAAATTTGAAAACATGTAAGAAATTATTATGCAAGGCACCAAAAGACTAGGTATTGAATAATTAGCATTTCTGATGGTTAGGACCCCTTCTTCCTTCCCTACCCCTCCTCTCCCTTTTCATTTCCTCCACACACACTCACACACTCTCACACACACACACACACACAGTTTTTGTTGATAGGCAATTCTTAAAATAAATCCATACAACATAGCTGCTTGTATTTATACAGACACAATACACACATGTGTATTTGCTATTTTGTACTGTTTTTCCTTTGACTTATAAATTATTGGCAAAAAAGTTCTAATATTTATGTCCACTATATCTGTTCACTTTGTCTCTAGAAACCACAGTGGCTCATTTCAGTCAAACCAGCTTAGTTAATACTGATTATAAAATGTAATTTTAAGGTAGCTAAAACAGGGTAGTTAGAAAAGTACATTAGTGTTTAACAGAATTTGCTTCAATTTTGAATTCTATTCTTAAAAAGGACAAATATACTGACTCATTTTAAAAGGTTTCCTTTAAATGTTTCAAGTTATAAAGCACTGCTGCTTTTGTAAAAGATGCTATTAATTTCTTAATAAAGTGTTAAGCCTGGTCTCATTCTATCCAAAATGGTACATGCTGTCTAACAAGTATATGGGTGATTAAATCAGGGTCACTGTCACCTGGCTAACTATTTAATACATAAACAACTCATAATATATATACCTCTACAAAACTACAGCTGAGCAATCAATCATTTTGTCTTCCTTCCTCTACAAGTAGCTTATCCAACACTAACTAGTAAATTAAGAATGAAAGGGAGGGTTTTAAACCACAAAGAAAAGATTCATTTTATTCTTCATTCCCACTTGAATCTATGTAAAATGTTAAGTTACAGACAGCTAAGGAGACGCTGTTGTTTTGGAATATGTAATTGCTATTTAGATGATAATGGCATGGATGTCGCAGTAGAACCATGATCCAAATTTGAATAAGGTCTTAAATGAAGGGGGCTAAAGAGAAGAATGAGGAATGAAATACAACAGTGTCAGCAACAGACCTTAATGAAGCAAATTACTTTCAGCACCTTTGTAATTCAGGAGGAGCTGCATTTTTTTTAAAAAAGTGACAATTAAAGGATGAAAAGCAGGACCTTTGCAAACTAAACATGCTTACAACATGACATCACTGTCTGGGCAACAAGGCACTGTGGAAGGCAGCCTCAATGTTTGGGTTTTACAGTTCACATCACAAAATAACTACATTATAAGATCTGGCGGGGCAACCTAGTTTCCTTAGAAAGCATCTTTATATTTCAAGTTAATGACATTTCGGAACAGAAAAAGAATTTAAATGTCCAAAGATACATTAATGGGCTTTTATAAAGCACTAGATATTAACACTAAGAATAGTTAGAAGGTAAAATTAAGCTAGATTATGGATCAAACAAAACTAAAGGGGTCTTTTTTTAGGAAAAATTCTAAAATATCATCCATTTTTAAATTGTTAGATTTACGAAGCATACAATACATACTACTTAATAAATGACGAAATCACTTTACATAGTCATATTTTAAAGTCAATTTCACTTTTGCAGAGTTGCACTGAGGCAATATGAGAGCATATGGCATTCTCACTGCCAAATGGAACATACGTTTGACATGTTCAAATGATTTACTGGAAGTAACATTGACGATGGTGCTAGAAATGGGACACAAGGCTCCCAGCTTCCTAGGAAGCCATTCAAGGCAAGGAAAAGTGCCATAGTTACAAGTTTAATTTGATGCCCATAAGGACATTATCTTAAGTCTTCTTAGTTACAATAAAGTAATGGTAAAACTCATTCCTTAATATTTTAGACATGTCAATAAGCTTACTGCCGTGATGGATACAATTTTCGCTGCACATACCAGGCAGTACTACAACCATAGAAACTGATTCTTGCCTATTTATCTCAACATATAAGTAATTCTATTATCCAAACAATGCTAGTACAATCGTTATGTGTTTATAATGAGAAAATAACTCAACAGTAATTAGTGAGGGCCCTGACACACTCATGTACTGCTTCTAGGGACTGACTTCAACTGTTTTTTGATAAGAATGGGACAAGACTGTAAACCTGGTGTTAAGAAAGACTCATGGGTGGTGGTAAGGAATAGTTAGGGAGTTTGAGATCGACAAGTACACACTGCTATATTTAAAATGGATAACCAACAAGGACCTACTGTATAGCACATGAAACTTTGCTCAATATCATGTGGCAGCCTGGATGGGAGGGGAGTCTTGGGGGAGAATGGATACATGTTTATGTATGGCTGAGTCCCTTCACTGTTCATCTTAAATTATCACAACATTGTTAATCAGTTATACTCCTATATAAAATAAAAAGTTAAAAAAAAAAATTTGCCATTACCCTTCCAGGTCACTATTAGGACCTTAGGCATCACTGCAAATGTTTTCCTATATTGGATTATTTTTAAAATCTATGTGAAGATGGTCATTCCAAAAACAACAGAAACAACTGATAGAAAGTATAACATACTGGTTAAGAGCACAGACTCCATTCGAGTTTAAAATCCCAGCTCTGGCACTTATTAACTGTGCAATCTTGGACAACTTATCCAACTTCTCTCACAATTAGCCTCCCCATCTGTGAGCTGGGGATAACAGTGCTAAGTTCTTGGAGCTGCTGTGAGGATTAAATAAGTTAATATTAACTTTCAACACTAATATTTTTCCTACTTACTGGGGTGCATCTTTGAATGGATTACTTAAGTAATACTGTACTTCATTTCCTCCAGCTCTAAAAAGATAATAGTATCTGAAGCTTTTACTTATAATATAAATGGAGCGTCATGCTCAGTCATGCCTGACTCCTTGAGGCTCTTTGGACCCACCAGGTTCCTCTGCCTTTGGCTTTTTTCAGGCAAGAATACTGGAGTGGGTTGCCATTTCCTCCTCCAGGGGATCTTCCCGACCCAGGGATCAAACCAGTGTCTCCTGTGTCTCCTGCACTGCAGGTGGATTCTTTACCTGCTGAGCCATCATGGATAATTCAAATGAAGCTTTGGAAAGAGCTAAAAAAAGACTGAAAATATTAAATATGCTTTTAGCATAGTGTTCACAATAAACTGTGGAAAATTCTGAAAGGGATAGGAATACCAGACCACCTGACCTGTCTCTTGAGAAACCTATATGCAGGTCAGGAAGCAACAGTTAGAACTGGACATGGAACAACAGACTGGTTCCAAATAGGAAAAGGAGTACATCAAGGCCGCATATTGTCACCCTGTTTGTTTAACTTATATGTAGAGTACACCATGAGAAACGCTGGACTGGAAAAAGCACAAGCTGGAATCAAGATTGCCAGGAGACATATCAATAACCTCAGATATGCAGATAACACCACCCTTATGGCAGAAAGTGAAGAGGAACTAAGAAGCTTCTTGATGAAAGTGAAAGTGGAGAGTGAAAAAGTTGGCTTACAGCTCAACATTCAGAAAACGAAGATCATGGCATCTGGTCCCATCACTTCATGGGAAATAGAGAAACAGTGGCTGACTTTATTTTTTGGAGCTCCAAAATCACTGTAGATGGTGATTGCAGCCATGAAATTAAAAGACGCTTTCTCCTCAGAAGGAAAGTTATGACCAACCTAGATAGCATATTAAAAAGCAGAGATATTACTCTGCCAACCATGGTCCGTCTAGTCAAGGCTACGGTTTTTCCAGTGGTCGTGTATGGATGTGAGAGTTGGACTGTGAAGAAGGCTGAGCGCCGAAGAATTGATGCTTTTGAACTGTGGTGTTGGAGAAGACTCTTGAGAGTCCCTTGGACTGCAAGGAGATCCAACCAGTCCATCCTAAAGGAGACCAGTCCTGGGTGTTCACTGGAAGGACTAATACTTAAGCTGAAACTCCAATACTTTGACCACCTGATGCGAAGAGTTGACTCATTGGAAAAGACCCTGATGCTGGGAGGGATTGGGGGCAGGAGGAGAAGGGGACGACAGAGGATGAGATGGCTGGATGGCATCACCGACTCGATGGACGTGAGTCTGAGTGAACACTGGGAGGCCTGGCGTGCTGCAAAGAGTCGGACATGACTGAGCGACTGAACTGAACTGAGCACTGTGATATTAGTTCCCATTTTCCTTATTAGAATCACTGTGGCTATTTCCTGACCTTGCCTGCCCTCCTCCTCCAATCACACAGCCTCAGACCAGCAAACACAGACTCGTGTGGTAACACTCGCTGTCCACTCCTCTTCTAGACTTTTCTCAGCCCTACACTAAGAATTAATTTTTTTAGGCTTTCTAAATTTTTTTCTTCTCAAAAGATGATTATCCATTTTGTTCTGCTTGAACACAGATTTCACATATTTTCACTAACCTCTACTCTTTTTCTTCACCAAATGACCCAACATACACAAATACCACTGAGCGTCACCTCGTGTCTTGTCAACAACCAGACTCCATGATAACTTTGAGGACTTTCACAGCTTCTTCTAGGAAACAGGGATTTCATCCACATTTTCCTCCATGCAAAAATACAAACCATCATTTCTAATAAAGATTTCTAATCCAAGGCTGTAGATCACATACACTTTTCTGTTTTTAAATAATTGCAAAATTTCAGCCTGAATTATAATTCATTACCTTATAATAGAAATATTCAACTATCAAAATAAAGGATGAAGTAAATTAACACTTAGAGCCAGATGATTAAATAAGATATGTACTTTGTGACAACACAATGAATAGGAAGGCTGGGTGTAGGTTACACAGAGCATGTGACCCAATTCCATTATATTTACTTAATCCTACCTAATTTTATTACGCGTACATCATGACTTGAGTGAGTACTTTCCAAGACCATTTAAAATTACTTCTGGCTCATTTCATTCATTGGGATATATGTACTTCAAAACACTCTAATAATGTAAGTGGTTATTATTATTAAAAACTGTGAAAATTCTAGTTTTTATAAGCCAGTTATAACCCCAAACACAATCTCAATAATGACAAAAACTAAACTGCTGTGCATCAGTTATCCAAACTTCATTACAATCATTTCAGAAGTTTATAAGCTCATTTCCAATTCTATGCAGTTAGGTAAGAGTTGATTTAAGCTGAGATCTCTTCTCCCACCATTGCATAAAAGATTTTATTTTATTTTTTTTATTTTATTTTTAATTAATTAATTTATTTTTTATTTTACTTTACAATTCTGTATTGGTTTTGCCTTTAATTGACATGAATCCACCAGATTTTAAAAAACAAAAACTGGTTTACAACATGTGAGAATAGGAGCTCTGTTCAATTTAGAAGAATAGGCACGTATGAAGGAATGTCCGCCATCTTCTATTTAATGGATGTCAAGCAGCGCCCTGGTTCCTGGGGTGTCATTTCTCTCTGGGACATGCACTCATGTGCTGAGTTCATTCAGAAGCTCTTTCCATTCAGTAAAGAGTACTTTTAGAATCTTCCCATCTTCCCTGCCTTTTTCACTTCTACCCCCAAATTTCTTTTTTTAATTCATGACTCTTTTATGATTAAGAACTCTAAGTTAAACAATATTTTGGTACAGAAGCAAGTCTCTAAGGCAGCAAGTCTTAAACTCGGTGATCCCAAGACCTCTTTACACTCTTAAAAACTGAAGACCTCAAAGGATTTTTATTTATGTCACTTATATCTCTTGAGGAGCTTCCTGAGTGGCTACTGGTATAGAATCTGCCTGCCAATGCACGAGATGCAGAAAATGTGAGTTAGAACCCTGGGATGGGAAGATCCCCTCGAGGAGAAAATTGCAACCACTCCAGTATTCTTGCCTGGGAAATCCCCTGGACAGAGGAGCCTGGCAGGCTACAGTCCATGGGGTCACCGAGAGTCAGACACAACTGAATAACAAACAGCATGGCAGCACGTATCTCTTGAGGTTTTAGCATAAATTGAGAAATTTTTCATTTATTAATTCATGGAAAATTACATTTTACATGTTAACCTAAATAACATGCTTTAATGAAAAAAAGCTATACGAAAAACACAAAAATGTAGTAAAAAGAGAGGCCCTGTCTTGTATTTTTACAAATATGCTTCAGTTTTTGGCTTAAGAATGGGCATCTGGGTTCACCTATCTGCTTCTGCCTTTAGGCTGCTGTGATATATTGCTTCACTGAAGAAGAAAAAAAAAACTGCAAGATTGCACATATATAGTTGGAAAAGGGAACACTTCATGGATCCCGTGAAAGTATCTCTTTGAGGCCTACCACTCTAAAGTATGTCTGTTTCATAATTAAAACACCTTATTGGCCAAAGAAACAACTAGAAGTGAAAACACTTCCTAGGGCTTCAAGCTCAGCCTCTGAACTGGTTGGACAGTTGACAAATTGATGACAGCCCTGGGGGTGGTATGCACATGTCTCCTGAGGTAGTTTAAACCTGAATCAGGACCTCTGGGATTCAATACAGGTTAGGAAAGATGTTTTTTTAAATTAATGTTTCTGCCATGTGTGTTTTATATCCATATAATGGACAAAGTTTATTTTTCTTTTTATTTATTAAAAGAAAAATTAGAGTACTAATATAATGGTATTTCACATTAAAAAGTTAAAAATTCTAAAGGTAAAATAAATTGGAGTGCTGACTTACTCTTCTAAATTTTGATAAAGGATCATTTAAACAGCAACCTGAAAACAGACAAATTCAATTAATTTGAGGCACTGATGTAAGTCTTATTTCAGAAGCCTCAATTTAAGCATATTTTCAAAATCTTAGCAAAAAGGGTTACAAACATCGAGGAGAGTTTCATCGCCATTTTACTAGGTAAAAGGAATTATTTTTGGCAAATAAAATAAATTATAGCTGTACTCAATTATATGAAGAGTCATTCAGTGAAAGTCTGGCAAGCAAGAATTTTCAAAGCAGGCAGTAAATTCAGTGCGGTGCTACTAGAGGACGGGCCTATGGCATTCTCCTGAAATTCTGCTGTGGCCGGTCTCATGGCTTCAAGGAACACGTAATAAATTTATATTGCAACAGGGCTGAAGAATGATGTAAGTAAAAGTCAAGTGCTCTTCCCCTGCAGCTAGGTCAGTGCAGTTGAACAGGTGGACACAGCAACTGTTCATCAGTACACAAACTAGTTGGCTTGTATCTCAGCATTTTTTAGAAAAGAGCCAACAAGGTACTCACACTCAGGTCAGAGGAATAGTCTAGTAGCTTTACTATGGATGAAATTTTACTCACGGGAGCACATTTCAGAGATTACAATAGATGTGAGTGGAAAAATAAGATTCAGTGTCTTAAAAGTCACTGAAAATAATTTATGTGCCCAGTCGTGTCTGACTCTTTGCAGCCCCATGGACTGCAGACCGCCAGGCTCCTCTGCCTATGAAATTTTCCAGGCAAGAATACTGGAGTGAGGTGTCATCCCTCCCCCAGGGGATCTTCCCTACCCAGGGGTTGAACCCACATCTCTTACCTCTCCTGCAGCGGCAGGAGGATTCTTTACCTAGGAATTGGAAAGCATTCATTTAATACATTAAGAAACATTTGCATCTTCATCCTTGAGGGTTGTTTTATATACTTATACATACTCACATTTATATACATATTAAAAAGCATCAGGAAAAATATAGGGACAAGGAAGTAAAATGGGAATAGCTGTTTCAAGTATAATATTAGAGAAGAATACTCGAGTTTTAGATAAGAGCCATTTGAGTGTGGCTGAAACTCAGACCAGAATTCTATCTTACTTCATAAATAAAATACCACATTTTAAAAATAAACTCTAATAAAATATATATAACATTAAAGCTGTCTGAACTATTTTCTATCTTCCTTTAAAAGTCAGTTTGGGAAGCATAGGAACATCAGGCCCTGAAGAAGAATCCGAATTATATTACGAAGTAGTTAATAGAAATTTAGACTTGTAAAATGTGAAACACTCTATTACTATACATTATCAAATGCCATATTTTTAAAGCCAAAGTATGAAATAATTTATCCTGTAAAATTAATCCCTGGTGGGGAAGATCCCCTGGACAAAGAAATGGCAACCCACTCCAGTATTCTGACCCAGAGAATCCCATGGACAGAGGAGCCTGGAGGGCTATAGTCCATGGTGTTGCAAAGAGCTGGACATGACTGAAGCGACTTAGTACTCAAGTTAAATCTAGCTTTCAATAACAAAAATAATGGAAGGAGACGACCAGATATCTCTATATTAATTACTTCTTTTGTTTGAGATCCCTTCCATAAAACCCAACTGTGTGTAAATCTACTTCTTCCATACCTTTTCTGCCTGAACTTCGGTGTGAATCTCACTTCTCTGTTTTACAAATCATGACCTTCTCTTGTTGGAGAAATTCATAAAAGAAGAGATCAGAAATAGAAAAGGGAAGCAGAGTGGAGGGCAAAGAAATAGCAGACGGTTACAGTGGTAATCTGAGGAAGATAAAGGGAGATGGCAGGCAGGAGAGTGAGGGAGCAGACACGTGGGTAAAAGGGTCTGTGGTGAAGTAATCCTGGGGATATCAATCCTGGGGACATCAACAGCTGTATCCTAGATACAACCAAGGGGGGCTGATAGGCAGACAGGGGGGTGAGTACAGGTAAACACAGGCACGGTCCATTATCACCCTCATCAGCCTCTGACTCACACTTCTCTAAGGCAGGAACTGGAAGGCAGGACACAAAGGCCAACTGTGAACCAGAAAAGCAGGAAGACAAGAACATTTCAATGGAGGGGAGTCTCAGAAAAATACTTCTTTTACAAATATTTTATGTTCAGCAAAGCACACAAATTCACTATCATGGGACACAGCAAGGGAAGCCCTTGGCAAACAAGGGATGGTTCATGGAACCGAGCAGTAAAGGGTCTAAACAGTCGAGCAGTATCCCTGATCCAAGGTATGTCAAACATCACGCAGATTGCTGCTAGCATGCTTTACTCTTTCTATTCGGAAAATGTGAAAACTGACACAGATACACCTCCAACTTAAGTTCCCCAACCTAAGTTTCCTCTGAAGGTTTTAAGTTGCTGGCCACAACTTCATTTTCACAAGTTTGGGGGTCCCTGAGTCCTACAGGGAGGAAACTCTATAGTTCCTTTAAAGCTGTATGTGTGTTTTAAAAAGGTACAATAGGTTCCATTCGACCTCACACATTTTTCTCTATAAGAATACAGAACATGTTTATTAAATGCCTGATACCCAAGTGATGCTTTTGAACTGTGGTGCTGAAGAAGACTCTTGAGAGTCCCATGGACTGCAAGGAGATCAAATCAGTCAATCCCAAAGGAAATCAACTCTGAATATCCATTGGAAGGACTGATGCTGAAGCAGAAGCTCCAATATTTGGCCATCTGATGTGAAGAGCCAACTCAATGGAAAAGACCTTGATGCTGGGAAAAGACTGAGGGCAGAAGGAGAAGGGAATGACAGAGGATGAGATGGTTGAATGGCATTACATGAGTTTGAGTAAACTCCAAGAGATAGTGATGGACAGGGAAGCCTGGCTTGCTGCAGTTCATGGGGTTGAGTCGGACATGACTCAGCGACTGAACACCAACAACACAAATTTTAACCAAATCTCTGTAGAGATCCAGGTGTGAATTATATGATTTTTTTTTAGTATAAACTTTCGAACTTGGGGGTTTGCCCCCCACCAAAGAATGAGTTAGTTAACTGAGTGAGCACCTTCCAAATATTTAAATGGCTTATTAAGTGGGAAAAACATCACTTTGAGAAAAAATACTTTACTGATATTTAGAACTTTCCCTATCTTTAAATATAGTTTTCTAGATGTAGAAAGCAAACTAGAAGTAAACAAAAGACTGATTTCCACTTATGTAAATCATTTTATTTATAGCCCAAAGCTCAGTTTAGAGGTTTTGCCATGCAAATTCACCAACTCCCCTTCACTCAACTCAAAATATTTATTGAACACCTAATAATACTTGTAAGGTATTGCATGAGCTCTGGCTTCCCAAGTGGCTCAGTGCTAAAGAATCAACCTGCCCACGCAGGAGATGCCGGAGACACGGGTTCGAAGCCTGGGAAGGGAAGATCTCCTGGAGGAGGAGATGGCAGCCCGCTCCAGTGTTCTTTTTCCCCCCTTCTTTCTTTCTTTCTTTTTAACTGAAGGAGAATTGCTATACAATACTGTGTTACCTTCTGCCATTACATCAACATGAATCAGCCTTATGGAGAGAGGAGCCTCGCGGGCTACAGTCCATGGCTTTGCAAAGCATCAGACACAACTGAGCTCACACGCATATGAACACGAAGGTCATAGAGACTCACAAGTTATGGTTCCCAAGAAGTGGTGGAACTGAAAAACAGATCTGCCCTCATTCAATACATCTTCTGGGCTAAATGTGAAGGGCCTAGAGGAAGGAAGTAGTCTTTCTGGTCCTAAACTTAGAATTGAATCTATTTCCAAGATGACCTTACAGATGGGAACACCATATCCACTGACCACCCTAGGGATTCACAGAGTTCCTAAAGTGAAACTTTCCAGTGCTCCTGTTTAGTTCAGCCTGGTGCCACTATTTTTAAACAGTTTAATGATTTCCCTATTTTTATGGAAGTAAAAATAAAACAGATCTGTCCAATTCATAAATTCCTGTAAAATTCTAAGGAAACCAACATTTTGACTTGAGGCCCAACTTTACAAATGGGTAAAGCATAAACAGCTTTAACTTTTAAATCATCACTTGGAGAAAGAGTCTAAAGAGACCTAAGAACTCATTCTATTACCTGTAAAAAAAATCCGTCTGATAAGAAGGAAAAACACAAAACCGTTCTAAGAAAGGCTGATGCTCTTGTAAATCGATGGAGCCAGTGCCCCTCAGGGTTGGGGGAACCAGTATGCACAGAAGCCAGCATTACTTTGCTACAGGAAAAACCAAGGGCTACTTTTCAGCTCCAAATCACCTTGAGATGAGTTGATTTTAAGACAAGATTCCCACTCCCTTTACCATTGAATAACCACAGAGAAAGAGGGGAGCTAATAAAACAGAGGGCTGGAGAAGGAGGGTGAAAGGGGTCACTGCAAAAAAACACTTGAAATGCTAACGCCACAGTGCTCACCCAGAAAACTAGGCTCTTTGATAGGCTAAAGAGTGGACTGAACTGCCCAGACAGGATCTCTGGTTATATGATACACCACAAAACAGGAAAAATATTCGGGCAGAATGAAATCTGCAACGGTTCCATCTCAAACACTCTGTAAGTCAGGTGGGTCTGGTTCAAGAAGTGATTTCAAAGGAAAAGGCTAAGTTCTAAACACATTGCAAATAGACTTACATCCATTTCTCACTAAAATTTCTATAAATTGGGTTGAAATTGATAGCAGAGATGGAGCGGGAAATGCACTCACGTAATATTTCTAAAAATACACTGAAGAAGTAAGCCTTTGTAGTTGCTTAAAAAATGAAAATTGTTGTATTTTTCAACCTTTTCACAGAAGTAGGTCTGACCTATCTTTAATTCATTAATTTCACGAAAAGACCTGATAAAGTATACATAACTCATAATAAATAAAATCTCTTCAGAAACAGAGATAACTGTTTTTCTTCATGGCTACCAGCATGGGGTCTAGCCCTTGGGCATAAGTATTTGAGTAGGCACTCAGTGTTTACTGAATTTATTGAATAAATGAGTAACTTACTAGAAATCCATGAACGGTTTACCAGGATTCTATGACTCTCCTGAAACTGTACATGAAATATTGGGCCCATGGGTACATGGGCATTTTTCATCCGATTCTCACACAGTTCATACCCAAAAAAGGGTAGGACTTATTTTGAGTAATGGAAGAATTATTTCTCTTTCAGGCAATCCACTATTAAGACTGCTTGTTACTGAAGTTTGATAAGAACTTGACAACAAAGAAGACCGAGATAACACACTTCCTGGCTAGAATCTGTAGTGCAGAAATTCTCTACTTCTAATTAAAAGAAGAGTTATATGCTCTGACAGTCAAATGAACAGAGGGTCAGACTGATAACGAATCTACTCCAAGCGACTCCCCAAAGCAAAGGCCATTTTACAACCCCTTATGACATGGCCTGGAGAAATATCAAAATTTTCCTTCCAAACACTTCTGGTCTCTTTAAACTGAGTCACTCAAGCAACTGAGGAACTCTGATGTATACTTCTCAAAGTGGGAGATGAGTCCCCAGGAAGGCACACGACGACAGAGGAGAAACACAGCAAGTCCCTAGCATCTGAGTCACTGCTTGATGCTGCTGCTGCTAAGTCGCTCCAGTCGCTAGGGCTCTTAGCGACCCCATGGACTGCAGCCCACCAGGCTCCTCCATCCACGGGATTTTCCAGGCAAGAGTTTTGTTTTAAAATGCTACACAGTTTTAAAGCATTTTATGTTAAAATAACCATCGCTATGTTTTGCACTGAGGGCAACATTCACATGAGTTTCAGATAACACTAGCTCGGAAGGAAAAAATTCCTTCAAGTCACATGCCCACACCCCCAGAGGCTTTAGGGGGCACACATTCATGCCCCTCTGTCACTGGGGTACCTCTGGGGCAAAAAGTATGGGCAGAACTGCCACAGAGAGAGGCCACAATAAATTTTCAAATTGAATTTTCCATTATTTAAAAAAAAATTTTTTTTAATCTCTAAAAGTTACCCATAAAATATATGTTTTAAGCAGATAACTTTAAACTCCTCAAGATGAAATGGGTAAGTTATTTTCTTCTTAAGTCTTTCAGAGATAAGCAAGTTAAATATTGTAAACTGCCTGGAAAACTTGATGACTCTGATGTTAAAGCAATAAATATTAAGCAGTTCTATTGGACAAAAATTAGACAGAAGTACTATACAGTGAGAGACCTGCCCAAAATATATATATATGTGTGTGTGTGTGTGTATATATATATTTAAAACCCTATACCATCAGCATTGTTGTAGAAGATGTTACTCTCTCTATAGCCCAGCAAAGGGTCAAGTACATACTTCATGGAGAAGAGGAATGTGTTCATCAAGATTTCAATGGGTGAAAAAAATAATTTTTAAAAATAAGAAAAAAAGCAAAACAATCTAATTCACCCTTGCTGAACATTATTTGATCTACGCCCGACCATTCCTCCTGACTCCGCTTGGAATGCATATCAAGACTGAAGTTCTACGGAACTTGGAATAGGGGGAGGGTGTTTACTGAGCTTGCAAAGCTTAGGTCATAGATGATTCTGCTTCCCATAGTCCAGTGCCCAGGAAAAATCAATAAATCTGTGACGAGTCTTATGTTGTTCTTAACAGATTTCAGAAGGAATGTCTGAAAAGGGCAGTCTTTAAAAAAGAAAAAAAAAGAAGAAAAGGGAGTGTCTACATCTGAGCCTGAGCTGACAGGGCTCTGGCCATGGAGTTATTAAAGGTAAGCCAGTTGGCAAGGATCACTGCCCACTATTCAAAGGCAACTTTGAGCGGTTTCAGAGGGAGAAAATCTTTACAGTGTTTCATTTAGCTTGAGCTTGTGAGTCACTTGTTCTGTATGAGGGAGAGTAACTGGCAACAAATGAGGAAGAGCCTTGAGATTGATAAATTTCAAGCAGTTGACACTGGTTAATGGCTAGGGAAAATATGCTTCCCCACGATCAACTGAGATCTGAATTTCCATAATTTAACTTCCAAATTCATACCACAAGTTATTCTATTTCCAAATCAGACCTCGTGGCCATTTCTAGTGGCTAAACTCATGTCTTCTAATAAGTTTTTCTTTCCTGGAAAATTAAAATTTTATACTAAGACACATCTAAGATTCCACATTGTTTTTCAAAACTATCTTTATGTACCTCACAAATCAAACCATGTTTGTTTAACGTACCCAACTGTACCCAATGTACCCAACTCTTCTAATCAGTGCTGACTTGAACAGAGTGAGTCTCATAAGAGCTCAAGCAGAAAACAGATCATAGTGGTAACAGTGTTGTCAGAAACCCATGGAGATAAATTGTGTTTAAAAGAGCCTAGTATTGATAAAGATGGACAATCTACCTCACTCCTTCACACTCTTGCCTTACTAAATCCAACTGTGAGTGCATAAAATGAATTGTGAATAATGCCACTTAATTTATAGATATCATTTATGATCATGTGAGAAGACAGATGTGGAAAAAATAAAGAACCTAGAGGATACCTGAATGATAATCCCAATATACACAGATATAAAAGATGCGTGGTCTGCTCAGAAGAAGAGGGGAAGGGCCTTGCTTAGGGGCACATGCCCAGAAGCAAGCCTTCTTTATTCAGGGCCATGGAGCAAGGGGTCAGATTCTGTCTGTAAAAATTCCACTGCCAGAAATTCAATGGGACAGCCGCTAATGCCAGAGAACATGAAAAGCAAGAGTGTTCTTGCTCTGAGACTAAACATTCAGGAAGTTCTGTGCCTAAAAGTAACAAGGAAGGGACATGGTTGAGAAACATGTAACCAAAATTAAGTGGGTAAAATCAGAGTAAAAATCCATTTTCTATGTCTAGAAAAAGACCAAGGGACAAAAGTTAGCAGATTTTTTTCTCTTTTCACATCCTTTCTCATCTAATAGAACATAACCATTCTTTGTTACAAATAAAATCCTAAATTGGTGAGGTCTGAAAATTCTGCCTGAGATAAACTGTGGTGAAGCAAATGTTGAAGACTAGTAAATAAACTATTATATGATTACCAGGTGAGAGGCAAGGAGGATTTCTCTACTTGGAAAATATGCTTAAATCCTTCTTCAGGATGTTGAAATATGACTCAGAGGTAAACCTCCAACTACTTAATAGTGCTCCTCCAGAAGTACGGAAAAAAGATAAGATTTTTTTAAATGAAAGGTTCTTACATATTTGTTCCAAGTGCCTAATGACTCAATTGAAATTTTAAAAAATCCAGTTGCTTTCAGTCAGTGAATCACTAACAAGACATTCCAAATCACCTGAAAATAATGACAACTAAAAAAAAAAAGATCTTATTCTTCAGAGAGAAAAACCTTTTTAACATCAGTCATGCAATTATTAACTAAACAATCAATACAACTCACTGTAAAGAAAAATTATTTTATATATATATATACATGGTATGATTAGAGTTTAAAAGTCTAAACTTCAAATTTCAGAGATATATTATGCAGAATAACACATGAAGATAAATATAAAACTTCACATTAATATTATAAAGATTTCCAAGTACAGAAAAATAAATTATGAATTAGAGTTATGATCTGGCAACCCACTCCTGGGCATATAACCAGACAAAATCCTAATTCAAAAAGACACATGCACCTCTGTAGTCACAGCAAAACTATTCACAACAGTCAAGACATGGAAACAGTCTGAAAGTCCATCAATAGATGAATGGATAAAGAGATGTGGTACATATATACAATGGAATATTACTCAGCCACAAAAAAAAACCCAGAATGAAATAATGCCATCTGCAGCCATGGATAAGTCAGAAAGAGAAAGACAAATACCATATGACATTGCTTATATGTGGAATCTAAAATATGGTGCAAATGAATCCATCTACAAAACAGAAAACAGACTCACAGAACAGACTTGTGGTTGCCAAGGCGGAAGAGGATGGGAGAAGGATGACGTGGGAGGCTGGGGTTAGCAGATGTAAGCTTTTATATATGGAATGGGTAAATAGCAAGGTCCTACTGTATAACACAGAGAACTACATTCAATATCCTATGATATACCATAATGGAAAAGAATATTTTTTAAAAAGAATACGTATGTGTCTAGCTGAACCAGTATGTTGTAGAGCAGAAATTAACAGAGCACTGAAAATCAACTATACTTCAATTTTTTAAAAAACTGCCAAGAAGCAGACTATACAAAATTAAACAGGGTCCAAGTTTGTGAAATCCACTAAAAATTACATAGTTGACATAAGTTATTTATAAAATACACTGAAATTTCACCTTAAAATTGACTTCAAAGTTTAAAGGATGTCTCTCGATACACTGCAAGTTCTGGTTGCATAAAGGTATTTAGGGAACAAAAGGATTATCTACATCCAGGAACAGAGGTGAGAGAAATTCAAATAACAAGTGGGAGACTATCTTTTCCCTATATGTTGTTGCCTCTAAGAAATGCAATAAATTATTGAGTTACTGAAAAATAAACACTAAGATAATAATATACTCTTGCCTAAAGTCTGTTAAAATAATATTTATAATTATTTATTTAAATTTGTAAACAGAAACTAACAGTATTTGTATTTACTCAACTGATATTTGGTGAACTGGAAACAAGAGGCACAATGAAATTACAGTAGTAACAGGAAAAGGCACTTCTGCTTTTTGGAGAATGTCAGTTTTCATGAAAGAATCCAGGATTCAGGGACATACATCTTTGGGGCTCTCTTTGACTTTGGGGGTTGACAAGTAATATGTTTGTTGCAATAAATGTAAGTAACCAAAATATGCAAAGATAAACAGTCAAAAGGAAGAAAAAATTAAATAACCTGTAATCATAAGGTCCACAGATAAACATTTTTCTTTCCAAAGAATTTTTAATCACACAAAATATGTAATTATATAACAAAAAGGTGAAACATACCATTGTATAAACTGCATTTGTTTACATTTTGATGACAAATTGGAAAAGAAAATGGCGACCCACTCCAGTATTCTTGCCTGGAGAATCCCCACGGATGGAGAATCCTGGCGGGCTGCAGTCCATGGGGTCAGGGGAGTCGGACACTACTGAAGTGACTTAGTATCAGTTCAGTTCAGTTCAGTCGCTCAGTCGTGTCTGACTCTGCGACCCCATGAATGGCAGCACGCCAGGCCTCCCTGTTCATCACCATCTCCCGGAGCTCACTCAAACTCACGTCCATCGAGTCCGTGATGCCATCCAGCCATCTCATCCTCTGTTGTCCCCTTCTCCTCCTGCCCCCAATCCCTCCTGGCATCAGAGTCTTTTCCAGTGAGTCAACTCTTCACATGAGGTGGCCAAAGTACTGGAGTTTCAGCTTTAGCATCATTCCTTCCAAAGAAATCCCAGGGCTGATCTCCTTGCAGTCCAAGGGACTCTCAGGAGTCTTCTCCAACACCACAGTTTGAAAGCATCAATTCTTTGGTGCTCAGCCTTCTTCGCAGTCCAACTCTCACATCCATACATGACCACAGGAAAAACCATAGCCTTGACTAGATGGAGCTTAGTCGGCAAAGTAATGTCTCTGCTTTTGAATATGCTATCTACGTTGGTCATAACTTTTCTTCCAAGGAGTAAGCGTCTTTTAATTTCATGGCTGCAGTCACCACTTGCAGTGATTTTGGAGCACCCCAAAAATAAAGTCTGACACTGTTTCCACTGTTTCCCCATCTATTTCCCATGAAGTGATGGGACCGGACGCCATGATCTTCGTTTTCTGAATGTTGAGCTTTAAGCCAACTTTTTCACTCTCCTCTTTCACTTTCATCAAGAGGCTTTTGAGTTCCTCTTCACTTTCTGCCATAAGGGTGGTGTCATCTGCATATCTGAGGTTATTGATATTTCTCCTGGCAATCTTGATTCCAGCTTGTGCTTCCTCCAGCCCAGCGTTTCTCATGATGTACTCTGCATAGAAGTTAAATAAGCAGGGTGACAATATACAGCCTTGACGTACTGCTTTTCCTATTTGGAACCAGTCTGTTGTTCCATGTCCAGTTCTAACTGTTGCTTCCTGACTTAGTATAACACCGCATAAAACAAAGAGAATCTACTTGTTTAAAGCTTCTGATACTGCCGCTGCTGCTGTTCAATTAGTAAGTCACGTTCAACTCTTTGCACCTTCATGGACTATAGCCTGCCAGGTTCCTCTGTCCATAGGATTTTCCACGTGAAAATACTGGAGTGGGTAACCTTTCCCTTCTCCAGGGGATCTTCCTAACCCAGGGACTGAACCCAGGTCTCCTGCATTGGCATGGGGATTCTTTACCACTGAACCACCTGGGAAGCGTCTGATATACATTGCCAATCTGTCTTCCATAAAGACTGTTCAAAGATAAATTCTCACCAGCTGGAGGCAGGCCAGTACACACAGTCTATTTGCATGTTTTTCCTAGGCTTTCTCTCAGTGTAACTCTTCTCTCTTGGAATGTCCTTTTCCTCCTATTGCTACCTCTTGGTCCTTATAGGGACATTAAAAGAATAAAAATAAAAATTTCATCTCTATTCTTGCCTCCATTGTTTTACTGGTGCAAACTCTACCCCCTGGTAGGTCTCCATCATCACAGTGCCTCTTATGCTTGCTGACCAACTGTTTTCTGGAATGAAGAAAGACAGTGACGCATGGGAGGGACGTGCAGAAAAGGAACAAAGTCCTTGCTTCCTTCACAGAACAGAATCCCAGGGATCGAGGAGGATGACCGCCAAGCTCTATGTACTTAAGATGTACAACTCAACAGACTGTGCCACGTGTAGGAGATTAGCTAGTTTTTTCTCAGTCTAACTGCACCCCAGATTCTGGCATTAATCTGTCACCTTTGCATCTTGGTATGGTTATAAGACGTTCCTTCTGTTTTCAGGACTATTTTAATAAAAGATGAGTCAGGCTAAATTGGGGCTATTAGCTACATAAAATTTCAACTAGAAAAACTTCACACTGACTTTTGATTGGCAGCTGGTGGACTGATTTCTTGCCATCCCAAGAGAGAACTCAAAGTATCAGAAAACACTTCAGTACCAACAATTTACTCCAACAGAGATGAGAAGAAATTAGGGATCTGTCAGTCAGTTTCAATACAGAGAACCCAGAAGGTATTACTAAACTAGCAAGCTATTAAAAACAAACCACAACTTCAGAGATAAAAATCTAGTTGCCTTGCTCATTCACCACACGAAGAATCCGTGCCCCAGTAAAGTGATCTGAATTGCATGTGATGAGGAAGAAAATCAGCAGCAGAGTTGCCTTCTCCTTGGAAATCTTTTCCACAGTGAAGGCCATGAAATGTCTGGAAGTCTAAATACTCTTTGGACAACATGATGAAATATTGGTATTTCAAATTCTACCACATAAACTATAATTTTAGACAAAATTTTATACTTAATTAGTCTAAGTTTAAATTGCCATTAGGTGATGCTAGTGGTAAAGTACCCACCTGCCAGTGCAGGAGACATAAGAGACACGAGTCGGATCCCTGGGTTGGGAAGATCCCCTGGAAGAGGGCATGGCAACCCCCTCCAGTGTTCTTGCCTGGAGGATTCCATGGACAAAGCAGCCTGGAGAGCTACAGCCCATGGCGTCGCACAGAGGTGGACACGACTGAAGCGACTTAGCACATACACAGTGTTCAATTTATTTTAGGCTATAAAATAAAATATAAAACCATGACTATGACTACAAATGTTCAAAGAATAAAACAGCTAGAGAAGTAAATCAAAGAAGGCAATGGCACCCCACTCCAGTACTCTTGCCTGGAAAATCCATGAACGGAGGAGCCTGGTAGGCTGCGGTCTATGGGGTCGCTAAGAGTCAGACACGACTGAGCGACTTCACTTTCACTTTTTACTTTCATGCATTGGAGAAGGAAATGGCAACCCACTCCAGTGTTCTTGCCTGGAGAATCCCAGGGACGGGGGAGCCTGGTGGGCTGCCGTCTATGGGGTCGCACAGAGTCGGACACGACTGAAGCGACTTAGCAGCAGCAGCAGCAACACAAGTAAATACCATTTTTTGTTGGCAAGTTCTTCCTTTGATAACCCTTTGCACCTTCTTCATACGTGTTACCTGCCCACCTTAATGTTGGCTCTCTCTTGAATTTAAGAAAAATTTCAGAATGGAAAAACTGAAATTCCATCAGCTTCTTTTTTCCCACTAACTGTGAAGAGAACACTCTTATCCAGTGTTGGGGGTGGGTGGGTGGGTATAGCACCTCTGCCCAGGAAGGTGCACAGGGAACGTAACTTGAGAAGTAACAACACACTTGTGCCACATGCTTCAAGGTCCTGTAATTTTGGAGACATGAAAGGAGCTGAAAGAAACTGCTCTCCCTTAGGGAACAGAAACGTTTATCTGAACCGAGAACATTAAAATATATTTGGATGCATTCATTTATTTTTCTAAGAGGTAGAAATCATAACTGAATTTTTGTGGTGGTAAATTTAACCCACTTTAGCAATAAAAAGATGCCCAGAGGCTAGAAAGGCATTTATATCTCACCGTGAAGGGAATGCTTTTACAATAATTGGTTCCTATGATAATTTGGTATTTTCTATAAGGGAGCTTCTATATACTATTTACCTTTCTATCTCTCCCCCCACCAAAAAAAAAGCATGTACATATCTCAAAGTATTCTGAATATACAACTTTTACTCAAAAATACTTACATATGAGGCTACATAAAACTATCTTTAAGATCTCCTTCCAGCACTGAAAATTATATGCTGCCTCACTCCCACTCTTTCATAGCAAAATGTTATAAATTATAAACCATAGCTCAATTTGTAATTTCAAAATGTAAACATTCAAAAATAAGATTATGAAAGTTTTACCACTGCCTTTAAAAACTCTTCTTTAAAATCTGATGTACTGAACATAATTAATGTGCAATTCAAGTAAAAATATAATAGATATTGGTTTTTAAGCTTTAAAAAATGACTTTAGAATTATCAGAGATGATCAAAGGAACACATATATTTCAATTTTTCTCCCAATTTTACAACTTTAGAAAAAGAATTATGACTTCACTTAACACCTTCAGCATTTTTGAAAACAGTACATTCTAAATCTGTAACACATAAAGCTATATGAGTTCCAGAGGTGAGTTGCTTTAAGTTTATATTAAGTTTAAGACCATATTATCAGTAGCAGGACTGCTGACTTAATAAAATAGATGGTTCATATTAGAAAGAAATTGCCTAAATAATGTCAATAATCCATTCCTGAAAAATGGACACGTAGGAAAATGCACCAGGGAGCCTATTCCTCATCACTTTAGATGGGACAAATTACAAAGAACTGCACACCAATCTAGACCTCCCAATCAATTTCTTAAAATATAACTAAGACACAGTAGATTGCCTATGTATATTAGCAAGTGATGATGTTAGTATGTTGAACTCCTTTCCTGATCTCCCAACAATTAACATGATTCTTCACCGGTTGCTGTGTAGCAGAGGCCTGGCCTCCCTTGTCACCAGCAAAATCAAGATACAGATCCTTCTGATGCAGACCTTTTGAAATATT
Organism: Oryx dammah; assembly: GCF_014754425.2. Lineage (NCBI taxonomy): Eukaryota > Metazoa > Chordata > Mammalia > Artiodactyla > Bovidae > Oryx > Oryx dammah. The sequence continues at coordinate 16,199,698 of NW_024070202.1, read as the reverse complement.
TACATGTGACTCTGGCATCCGGTCCCATCACTTCATGGCAAATAGATGGGGAAACAGTGGAAACAGTGGCTGACTTTATTTTGAGGGGCTCCAAAATCACTGCAAATGGTGATTGCAGCCATGAAATTAAAAGACGCTTACTCCTTGGAAGAAAAGTTATGACCAACCTAGACAGCATATTTAAAAGCAGAGACATTGCTTTGTCAACAAAGGTCCATCTAGTCAAGGCTATGGTTTTTCCAGTGGTCATGCATGGATGTGAGAGTTGGACTATAAAGAAAGCTGAGCACCGAAGAGTTGATGCTTTAGAACTGTGGTGTTGGAGAAGACTCTTGAGAGTCCCTTGGACTGCAAGGAGATCCAACCAGTCCATCCTAAAGGAGATCAGTCCTCGGTGTTCATCGGAATGACTGATGTTGAAGCTGAAACTCCAATACTTTGGCCACCTGATGCAAAGAGCTGACTCATTTGAAAAGATTCTGATTCTGGGAAAGATTGAGGGCAGAAGGAGAAGGGGACGACAGAGGATGAGATGGTTGGATGGCATCACCGACTCAATGGACATGCGTTTGGGTGAACTCCAGGAGTTGGTGATGGACAGCGAGGCCTGGCGTGCTGCGGTTCATGGGGTCACAAAGAGTCGGACATGACTGAGTGAGTGAACTGAACTGAACTGGCAGTCTAGTCCTTTCACTTGAAATATAGCTCAAGATTATTTTCACACACTGGTCTGTTAACAATTGAGTCTTGCAGGACATAGATATAAACCTTGCCTTTATCTAAATCAACTGAATCACTTGACTGAAACATACATGTATTCCACAACGTCTGGACAACAAACACTGAGAGGGGCTCTGCCAACAAAGACTGACCCAGGAGGATGCATCATTGCAAGCACACCTGTCAAACATCAGTCCAGACATTTTCAGCTGCAAGTAACAGAAGTCAATCCCAAAGTGGCTTAAACTTTAACCAAGGAACTTATTATCTCATCTAACAAGAAACCCAGAGGTTGACAACTGCCAAGCTAGTAAACAGCAGTGTCATCATGGACCAGGTGAAAGTGTGAAAGTGTTAGTTGCTCAGTCATGCCCGACTCTTTGTGACTCCATGAACTGTAGCCCACCAGGCTCCTCTGCCCATGGGATTCTCCAGGCAGGAATACTGGAGTGGGTTGCCATTCCCTTCTCCAGGAGATCTTCCCAACCCAGGGACTGAACCTGGGTCTCCTGCATTGCTGGCAGATTCTTCACCATCTGAGCCACGGGGAAGCTCATCAGTAAATAGATTAGTTCAGCAGTGTCATCACGGACCAGGAGGCTTCCACATTTTATTCTGCCAACATGTTCCCTCTGTCTCAGGCTTCCCCTCCTCAGCAAAGATAGCAACAATGGACATAAACGCATCAGGCATTTCATCGAGAAAAAACAGCTGCCAGGGGAGGGGTGGCTGTCTCTGCAGGGTCTGCCTATGAGCCCTTCAGGTCCAACTAGTGAGAATGGTCACAGGTGCCCAAGCTGGCAAGGTGGACTGGACCACTGTGACTGGCAGAGACAAATCGGAACTGCCCTCCCATGGCTGGAAGGAAGGCCAGTCTCTCTTGAAACACATGGCCACACAGAGGAAGGAGCATCCTTTGAGGTGTGGAAGAAGGGGGCATGGATTTGAGGCAGGCGAAACTGCTCTGAATACTTACTTTATTTTGCATTAATAACTAAAATTTGTAAAATTTAAGTCCAGGAGATGGGTGACGGAAGCCAAACAAAAGTATATTTTCAGTGGAAAATACCTTAATAGAAGTCATTACCAAGTTTTCTAACCAAGTACTAAGTGATTTAGAAGTTATTCCAAAACCTGTTTGGGGGTTTCCTTGGTGGTTCAGACAGTAAAGAATCCGCCTGCAATGCAGGAGACCCGCGTGTGATCCCTGGGTTGGGAAGATCCCCTGGAGAAGGTAACGGCACCCCACTCCAGCACTCTTGCCTGGAGAATCCCATGGACAGAGGAGCCTGGTAGGCTACAGTCCATGGGGTCCCAAAGAGTGAGACACGACTGAGCGACTAATACTTTCAAAACCTGTTACCAGTTTATGGATGGAGGATATATTTTATGGAAATCCTCATGCTGACTATCATGTAAGATACACAGCAGACAAGGGATCTGTATGGCTACCATCTAAGTGGCAAAACATTAAAAAGTTTAAATAACATTATAAAACAATGATATAGGAGCTGCTACGTGATTAAGAAGCAAATAAATGATGGGAGAAAATGTACACCATGAGACCAAAGACAGAGCTCTCTAGAGACCAAAAGGCAAGATTTCATGTGGGGATCTGACTGTAACAGGATACGGACAAAGTGGACCAGGCCGGGCGCTCTGCACAAAGGGGACACTGGGCCCTGAGCCTGGCAGCAGAAAAACATCCTGGTTCAAATAATGAGAGGTCCACGTAGAGGTAAACCAAGAGCAACCTGTCATTACTAGTTACTAATTATATATTTAAGATAACAAGTACAACATTCCCCAACCACAGTTTGGGATCTATACATATCCATTATCATTTGCCTATTTTTTTAGTTCTTTGAATGAAAAAAACCTAATTACATTACCATGTCCTGAAAGCATCCCTGGAAAAGTAAATATACTCACACTGAGTATATCTGACAGCATAAGACAGAGAAACAATGTCAAACTAACACACTGTCTGAGACCACCATGGTATAACCCATTCTATCAAACAGTTTTTTAAGTGTTTGATGTTACTGTTTTGTAATGTTACTTGACTTTCATTTTTGCACCTCTTGTGATATAGATTGTAACCTCCTTACAGACATCTCTTATCTGCTATGTATCTTACTAGTAGTAATTATTCCGTAATTTTTATTTAGCTGCTCAAAAATCATTGTTTTCTGAACCCAAATTAGTAAAAGTGGCCAATAAGATGTAACCTGTCTCTGACAAAAAAAAATCCCTAACATACCACAGCCCAAGTGGCTAGTAAACACTGGTATACCTAGCCATAGATAGAAAAGTCACTATTTAACCTTTTTAGGGTCACAGATCTTTGAGAAACTGATAAAATTCAGAGACCCTTCTCACCCAAAAATGCAAACAAAGTATTCTGCTTGTAATTTCAGGAGGCTTCCAGAGCACTCCACTCAGGCCTTCAAACTCATCATGGCTAAGACCCCCTAACACAGTGATAGCAACAAGGACAATCACTGATTGTCACAGTTATCAATTCCTTTAAGCAATCCATCAAACTATTTTAAGGGTTACAGTTTTCCTCTGGCGCTGCCAAGCATATTTTCAGCTTGTGTATCAGGAAATAATAGATGCCAGAAATAAAAATAAGTCATTTCATAAGTTTAGGGCTGAGCTATTTGACTTTGAATACTGTAAAAAATCTCAGAACAATGATGCTTTTAAGTCATTAATACTACCACGTAAAGCTTCAGTACAGTGTACTTAATACTTCTCATTAAAAATATCATACATACACATATATGCATGGCCATAAAAGTATATGCCATTGTTGATGGAAATACTGATAGCAGGCAATGAACCAGTTTCTAGCTTACTGATAACCAGAGTGTAGCAACATTTCTCAATTCTTTAATAACATCCCACTAGTTAACATACACTTTAAACATTTCGGCGCTCAGTGGATATGAATGGACTATCTGCTGGACTCCTCGCACAAGCATGCAGTGGCCTTCCAGGGTGAGTGGAAGAAAGACCTGTGGGTCACAGGGTGCTCACCATTCCCTTGCCTACAATCTACGGTAGTAACGATCACTGCATTCTCTCCAGCTGAGCCCAGAGAGGCTGGCTCGGAATCATTCTCCCTAGCATGTCGCTAAGCTCATCAGGATTAGCAAGTGAACTTCTTATTCTCACTTCTGTAAGTGAAGAAATCGGTGTGAAGTTTCCTCTCATTATTACAGTGATTCTAACAACAACATGAGGAAGCCATAATGCTATTAACTTTTTATACGGAGGGAAAATGAGGCTGAAAGGCTAAGGAGCCTGCTTGATCCACAGCAAGAAAATGATGGAACTTGGAATCTGAATATTATGGTTTCCAGTTCAGTACCTGGGTTTGGTCATCTGCAGAGGACAAAATGAAATAGTGGCTCACACAGAAGTTTATCCCTGTCTCGCAGAAAAGCAGTTCAAAGGCAAGCATAATGGGGCTGTTGCGGCAACTCCATGGTCTTTTAAGGACCCAGGCTCTTCCCCACTTATTCTTCATTTATCCTCACAATGCACTCTAGTCTTCATGATCCAAGATGGTGGCTTGTCCACCATCAAACCATCATATCCGTACTCCAGGGGCAGGAGAGAGATGGAAGGTACACACCAGCTGTGCTTTTAAAAGGTCCCATAAAACCTGCAGTACAACCTTCCTTCTTATATCACGTGGCCCAGAAATTTCATCAAAATTCCATATCCAACCACAAAATGGCCATGTGGCCAGATAAAACGCCACTAGCAAAGAAGTGGAGAGAAGCAGATATAGAAGGACAACTAGCAGCTTCTATTCCTATCTACTCCTACACTATGCTGAAACTAACAGATGTGGAGAAGGCGCAACTGGAAGTGTCTGAGAGAGTGACTGCAGCATGGCGGCCCCACACAATTCACTGGCTTATTGTCTCCTTGTCATATCCTGTCCACCCGGCATGTGTGTGTGTGCACACTGCCTCAGCGATGCATTCAAGAGGTGATCATTCTTTCCATTCAAAAACAATTCTCAACTGGATGAAATTATTAAATTAGCTCCATTTTTTAAAATTAACAAATTTCCAATAAAATAAAAACCCGAACAATACTTTACTGGTTTAAAATGGTCAGATATCTGATAGTTCATTACTGACAACAGGAGAGAATTCTAATGTCCCAGAATGGCACACAGGCCCATTGCAAATCCCAGTTCTAGACTCATTCCTCACCAGTGGCCCTGACATACCCTCTCTCCTGGAGAATTGCTTACTGGCCCTGAATATGTTCCAGATTCTTCTGAATGTACATACTTGACAGCCTTTCCCACCACCTGAAAATGTTTTGCTCTCCTGCCACACTTTATAAAAGAATTATTACAGTGATTCTCAATATTAGCCTGCATAAAAATCACCTGCAATGCTTTTTTTAAAAAATGCTGATTGTTAGGCTATAGTTACAAAGATTCTGTTTGACTAGCTATGGGTCAAGCCCATAAATCTGCCTTCTTTTTTAAACAAGGAGCAGAGTGCCCAGGACAGAAAAGTGCTCCAGAATGTTCACCTGATGACTACCACAACAAGAAAAGACCATCTTACACTAATTTAAGATGTTTTTCTTGTAGTATGAGTTTTAGTAACTTTATCAGATCTCCCAGGCTCCTGGGAGAATCAAAGTGAAGTATATTCTTGAAAGAACTCAATTCAGTGACTGAACAACAATATATAATGTAATATAGTGTTATTAACCAATGGATAAGCTCTAAATTTATGTACTAAATATGAAAAACAAAAACAACAGTTTAAAAAAAAGCTTTTCTTCTGGCTTAGTTTACTAGAGAATGCTATTTTGAGGTCCCACCATAATTCTATCATGATATAATGAAAGAAGACACATTCTCAGAAATTCACATTTGGAAAGATTAAATGTGTGACCTCAATAAGAACTCTTCCTTTCATAATATGCTTTGGCTGCATACAATGGGAAAAAACAGATACTGAATAAGACAACCACTTAAATATAAAACAATATAGCAACATTATTAAAATTACTAGCAAGACAATATTTAGGTTTTCCAACCCAATCTAAATTACTAGTACAAATTACAATGCTCATAAGTGTACATTCAACTTAGATTCTCATCCCCACTGTTTCCTTAACAGAATGAAATAAGAATAAACTTTAAGTGAAACTATCAAAGCTATTCATCACAATTTTTCAGTTAAAGTGGTCTCAGATGTGGAAGATATAACATTAGGAAAGCCTCTGAGTAAATGCTAGAGGAAACCCATTTATGGACTATGGTGAGCACACATGAATTTTTCTGCCTACTGAAGCTGTGCTGAAAAAGTGTCCTCCAGGAAACAGTACCACAGTAAACCAGTCAACTACCCCAAAGAGTGGACTAAAAATCTGACTGCCTGATGGCTTCAGTTCAAAGAAAAAATATATCAGAGTGGCTCTGAAGAGTTCATAGATGTTAATTTGTCAAATAAATTTACCTAAAGTTACTCTAGATTAGATACCCTATGGCCAAAGACAGTTATAAGCCACTTGGAATTCATGTCTGTATAATTAAGTTGACAAAATGCTTCTCAACTGCTTTACTGATTAAAAAAAAAGTCTTAAGTTTCTAAATATACTTAAGAAACCAATTTCATTCCTTAGAAATCTGAATCTTTCAGTTGTTTATTTAACGTTTGAAAAGATGTTCCACCTAGAAATTTTGTCGTTTTGTTTGTTTATGGCTCAACTGCAGTGGAAGAGAAACTGTAACTTTTGTACTTTTATGAGATCTTTTTCAAAGTGGTTTAACACATGATTTGATGGTGTCCATAAGGAAATTATAAAGACTGAACTGCAGTAGTTCTCAGCCTTGCACGCACACAAGAACTATCTGGGGAAACTCTGGGAAAAAAAGTCAGTGTCTGGACCAAACCCCATGTGTGTCTAATCAGAATGGAGGGATGAAGCCCCAGCACCAGGACTTTTGCAAACTGCCTCCTAATTCAAAAGAAGGTTAGACTCACTGAATTAGGGAGACAGATCCCTAACTTGCATTTGAGTCGGCTGAGTCTTCTGAGCCCTTTCTCACAACTCACAACTGATTGTGTGCCACAAAGGGGCCTGTGCTGCCTCTCAGCTCGGTGGCCATCTCTGCCCCGCCCCATGAAGCCCCCTCTCATCCTGCACCCTTCAGGAGACATGGCAGGGTGGTACATCCCACAGGGGTCAGCTTGGCCTCAACAGTTTCACCTCTGAATGCCACGAGATGAGCCAGAATTAGGAACCAACGAATGTGCAAATTCTGTTCATCCTTATCCATTATACACACAACTCATCATTTCTCAATGGGAAAATAAACAATTGCATTATGAGTTCAGTTGAAAATCCTGGCATACTTCCTTTAGAATTGAAAGGTCAAGAGAAAAAACCAGAAAGACTGCCAAGTAAATTCACTGCAATTTGACTTTTTCTGAAAAGCACAATACATGGGTAAGCAGATATTAATAGGGTCAGTTGCTTTTTTTTACCCATAAACACTTTTTTTGAAGATGTTATACTTCTCTTGTAAGGATGGGGAAACACAGGGTGAAAATCTGTTTAGTTTCTGTCACTGTTGTTTTCATTAAAGCCTTCAGTCCTATACAGAATCAAAGTGACTTACTGTCCCTTATTCTCTGGAATGTACATTTTTATTATACACCACTAGATTTCCACTTTTAAATAAAGCCAAGGGTACAGAGATGAAGACACTACCTAGAAAGTTCCACATAAAAATGTGACAGTTTAACTTTAGTGTGTATACATGGTTTCAATGATTCTCACCATGGGGAACTCAGCAGGAGACAATCTTAGAACTAACGCACTATTTCCCAAAACCTGATTTACCATTTAAACTGGTAAACAGAGGTGAGACTCAAGTACATACTTCAGTGTCAGTATTTAAAAGATGAAATCCAAGCTGGGGTGAATTACTAAACTGATTCTAAATTCAATCAGTTTTACAAAATAATTAGCTTAATGGGAGCTAGCAGTTCTTAGGCTATAGTTTTAAGAAGCACCTGCATATTCGGAAAAACACGATGAACTTTAGTTTTACTGTAACCCAAGCCCTTTAATCTCTTTAATGGTGTCTGCCCAATTTCATTTTGCCTGCTCCAAAGTTACATTCACTATTTGGTCACCAATGTTGGTGAACATACAATAATCCTTTCCACTTTATTTTCTGTGACTTTTTTTGGTTGCTGTTATTTTTCTTTTTTTCTATAATATAATAAGCTAATCCATGCCTTTGTCTTAGTTTTGGAAGGAATTTATGCCAACATCTAAGCAATAGATACTCTTTTTCTTAATTTAAAATAAGTGGTTGCATACTACAGTAGTAAATTTGTAATCAACCTAAAGATAATGTCTTAAAAGCACAATTAAACATGTCATAACAGAAGAAAACCCTGGTAATTACAAATAGTACCAGGCTTGCTGGGGTTTTAAACAGTAGTGTAAAGACCAGGAAAAACCGCCACCCAGTGGTACAAAAGAAAACTGCGATTTGTTTTTGTGTAAAATGAGTACCCTAGAGGATTACTTCAATTTCATTACTGAATGAACGAATAGTTATTACCTCCTTATGAGAATAGGAACTAGTTAAAGCGAAAGGATGTTTTTCCACCAGGCCTTTTTGTTTTTAATTTCCTTACTATTATTTAGCACACTCGACATTTTACAAAGGCTAAAAGCTTTGGAAACTCTAACAGGGAAAAAGCTTTCTGTCCAAAACTGAGCTGATTCTGTACAAGCAGCCCTAATATCCCTATTATCAATAAAAGAGCCTAGGCTCTGCTTTGACCCTGAGTTTCAAGTCATGGGGTGTTGACTTCAGCAACACCATCTAATAATTGTGACCTCAAACCTATTTGTATTAAGTTGGAAGGCATATCTAGAGGAAAAGGTATTGTCAAGGGGGGAAATATAGATAACTTATACCCTTAACAACATAATTTACTCTAACCTCTAACCTTTTTAGAAATACATTATAAAGGCCAAGTAAGATAACAGTCTAACAAATTATACAGAATCCATACTGATAAGAAGTTGTTGAGAAATCTGTATTCAGATCAAGAAGCAAGAGTTAGAACCAGACACGGAACAACAGACTGATTCCAAACTGGGAAAGGAGTATGTCAAGGTTGTATATTGTCACCCTGCTTATTTAACTTATATGCACAGTACCTCATGTGAAATGCTGGGCTGGATGAAGCACAGGCTGGAATCAAGATTGCAGGGAGAAATATCAATAACCTCAGATATGCAGATGACACCACCCTTATGGCAGAAAGTGAAGAAGAACTAAAAAGTCTCTTGATGAAAGTGAAAGAGGAGAGTGAAAAAGTTGGCTTAAAGCTCAACATTCAAAAAACTAAGATCATGGCATCTGGTCCCATCACTTCATGGGAACTAGATAGGGAAACAGTGGAAATAGTGTCAGACTTTATTTTCTTGGGTTCCAAAATCACTGCAGACAGTGACTGCAGCCATGGAATTAAAAGTTGCTTGCTTCTTCAAAGAAAAACTGTGACCAACCTAGACAGCATATTAAAAAGCAGAGACATTAGCTTGCCAACAAAGGTCCGTCTAGTCAAAGCCATGGTTTTTCCAGTGGTCATGTATGGATGTGAGAGTTGGACTATAAAGAAAGCTGAGTGCCGAAGAATTGATGCTTTTGAACTGTGGTGTTGGAGAAGACTCTTGAGAGTCCCTTGGACTGCAAGGAGATACAACCAGTCCATCCTAAAGGAGATCACTCCTGGGTGTTCATTGGAAGGACTGATGTTGAAGCTGAAACTCCAATACTATGGCCACCTGATGCAAAGAACTGACTCATCTGAAAAGACTCTAATGCTGAGAAAAATTGAGGGCAGGAGAAGGGAACAACAGAGGATGAGATGGTTGGATGGCATCACCAACTCAATGGACTTGAGTTTCGGTAAACTCCGGGAGTTGGTGATGGACAGGGAGTCCTGGCGTGCTGCGGTTCATGGGGTTGCAAAGAGTCAGACACGACTGAGCAAGTGAAATGAACTGAAGAAGTTGGTAAAGATATAATCTAAGTCTTCACTTAGTTGTATCATTTATAAGTTAATAAACACACAAGAACACGTACATACAATTATCTTCCTGCAATGTATCTACTGCACAAAAGGACCAAGCAAGATGTGTGGACACATGATAATCAAAACACATATGCCAAAGGCCAGAGTCATGTTGATAAAAGTAGTTCATAGCTATCATTTGACCTATGTGATATTTTCAGAATTTTTTACACATACATAGAGCAGGCTCTGAGAGCAAAAGTAGATACTATATAAGTTAATGTACAACCATATGATAAAAAGAACTTGGGACAGACCAGTTTCTAAAAACAGATTACCATCCTATTTTTTAAGATAATTAACTATATTCCAAATAATCTATCCTGACTTTTACTGGTCAATTCTCAGTTAAGGCTTTAACCGTGGAAGGATATTTCACTAACTCAACAGTGTATAGTTGTCCCTAGGTTTCTGCAGTACCCTTACTAAAATCTGCAGTGGCTCACCAAGTTCCTTAAATAAAACAGTGCAATATTTGCATATAACCTATGCATACCCTCCTGTATACTTTAAATTACTTATCACACCTGATACAATATAAATGCCATGTAAACAGTTGCTAGACACATGGCAAATTTAAGTTTTGCTTTTGCTGGATCACTCTGGATTTTTTTCTTTCAATATTTTCAATCTGCAGTTGGTTGAATTCATAAATGCAGAACTTTGTGGACATAGCTGACTATATCTTCCAATCTCAACTTCATTAAGGAGAGTATAGTTTACTGTAATATTTTTAAGTATTTAAAATATTAAATAGTGGAGAGTCTGAGGCAGCCAAAATTAAAGCCAAATTTATGTATAATACAAGCAACCCTCTTTTATTTAAAAAAAAAAAAAGAAAACAAAAAAGCATAGCACTTTGCATTTTAAAAATTAATTGTCTAGGGAACTCAGGGAAAGTTAAACTGACAGATATTTATACTTCTCTGGCATTTAATCCTGTTCTCCTTTGTACTATTTTTTAATCCCATTCAATAATAAAGTTAGTTAAGGAATATTTTAAAATTATTGAACACAATTTAAATTTTTTAAAAGAGCTTAAAATGTCACTACTGTCTGAAAATTTTAAATGATAATATGACTTAAAAAAGATGGCTAGCTTAGTGGTTAAGAGGACAGGCTCTGAAGTTAGAAGGTCTGGGCTAATTCCAGATCTGGCCCATGTAAGCTGATGCAATTTTTCAGGTCCTCTTCTGTATATGGGGGCTTCCCAGGTGGCGCTAGTGGTAAAGAACCAGCCTGCCAATGCAGGAGACATAAGAGATATGGGTTTGATCCACCGGAGAAGGCATAGCAACCCACTCCGATATTCTTGCCTGGGAAATCTCATGGACAGAGAGCCTGGCAGGCCACATTCCATAGCATCGCAGAGAGCTGGACATGACTGAAGCAACTTAGCATGCACTGTATATGTAGATAACATGACCACCCCACTCAAAGTGCTCTCCTAAGCATATTACACACATTAACTCAATAACCCCCTCAACAACCCTATTGTTATCATGCTCGTTTTCTAAATAAGCTAAACGATACCTGGGAGGTTTTGTAACTTCCCTAAATGGTGAAGGGTGGCAGATATACCAACCCAAAATATGCCACTTTAGCATAAAGATTATTCTGAGCTAAACTTGAAAAAACAGCAGGTGCAAGAAGGGCACTCTGTCCTCCCCTTTTCTTCCTGAAAGCAGGAGATAAAAAGAAAACAAAACAAAACAAAACTTTCTGGAAGATTCTAGGAGGAAAAAAAATCACAGAACAGTAGTAACCCAAGGATTTTTCATGGAAAATGGTGGAGGGGTTGGAGCTTTACTCCTGGGGAAAAAAAATGGCACTAAACCGAGATAAGCATCAGTAGACATGGCAGCTGAAGGACCAGGAGGCCTCAGTCAACGTGTGGGGGTCTGCTGTTGCTTGGATCATTTGAACAAGGGTGTGGGGTCCAGCTGCACCTGGAATTAAATTGCAGTCCTGAGCCTGGGGCAGGGTGGTGCCTCACTGTGACCGCTCAACCACAGGACAAGTGGTGCAGGAGCTAAATCCCACTCAGTCCAAGATGGCCCTGCAAAAACTCCCTCAACATACAGTGTGTCAGCTAATGGGAAAAGGCACCGTTCGAGCTGAGAGGTATCAGATGGGGCAGCTGGTCTGTGAAACCATACTAGGGGAAGTAATGGCTGGAGATTCCCTCAAGAAGCAGCAAATCTTGGCATTTCTGTCTTCTGAGCCTCTGTTAAAGACCACTACTTAAACTACTCTTTCTTAGAAAGGCAGGGTCCACAACAGAAGCTTCACCAGCTGGGGGCAGAAACCCCTGCTGGGCTAGTTATAAGACAGGCAGTGAAATATCTTCAAGCTACCAGCTACCAGACACTGGAGGAGATTTTAGCAACAGCAGCCCCAGCAGCTTTTTCAGCTGTGGTTAAAACTTGTCTCTGCGATGCTGCAAGTGGCAGGCCACAGAAGAAGGCAAGACGGATCAAGAATTCTCCAAGTACAGCTGCAGAAGCTGTGTGTGCTCGCAGACACGTCAGTGCACTATTTCTAATCGTGAGACAACAGGAAAACACAGCTCTCTGCATGTGCATTAAAGCCGTGTGCTAAGTCACTTGGGCTGTGTCACTCCATGGGACCCCACAGACTGTAGCCCACCAGGCTCCTCTGTCCATGGGGGTTCTCCAGCCAAGAATACTGGAGCAGGCTGCATGCCTTTCTCCAGGCTACAGAGGTGTTCTAAAACAAGAAATACAGAGCAGAGTTTGGAGAACTAGGCATTGCTAGAGCAAATTTCTGAAAGAACTGACTGTGAAACTCCTGAAGAGGCAGAAACATCACAGGAGACCAGAGGCACCCCTGAAGTTTCTTCCGTTAGTTGAGCTAATTCGGCAGGTAAGAAGGAAGCAAGGCTGGCAGCACTGGAAACAGAAGCGGGGGAAGCCAAAGCACCATTTCCTGACACTGTAAAAAGGGCCAGAGAAGCGGCTGGGCTGGTGGCTCCACTTCACCCCTGTCCGGAGGCTCCCCAGAAAACCACCAACCCTGATCAGGCTACTTGGCCCCAGATGCAGCGGATCTGGTCAGAGAGAAAACAGCTCTCACCACTCTCACCTACGGCCCCTGTTCCAGGCCCCAGGAAGCAGATCCAGGAAACCCAGAGGCCTACCAGAACATGACTGTGGAAAAGACAGGATACTTTATGGTAGCATTTAACTACAAGGAAAACTCTCCTCTGATCTCCCAGAGATTAACACCAAGAAGTGGAAGAGGGACAGAGGGGTAAAACCCCCATGTCCTTACTGCAAGAGACCAGGTCCTGAAGAGAAGTGCTGAAGAGGCAGAGATCCACCCACCCATTCTGGATGTGTGGGTCAGAGGTGTGGGGTGAGCCTGGCTCTTAGATGGTCTAACCTAAAAGTTCAACATAACCTGCAAACCCAAAAAGCCATCTTCCACTTGTCAGGACACACAGAGCCTCTGCCAATGGCAGGGGACCTCGGGCTGACTAGGCCAAGATACAGAGAAAAGAGGTAGGGAACCAGAATCTACAAAGGGAGACCCTGAGAAATACTGTCAAGAGCAAACACTCTTTGAGTTCATGCAAATCCTCAGCTAAGGAGCTGACTCTGGCAGAAGGAAATCCAGGTAGAAGAGGACGGGTGTCCCAAGAGGACACTGGGTTTTAGTTCCTCCTCAGTGCCCTATGAGAAGACAACTGCTGGGAAGAATTAGCCAAAGACTGCCAATCTCTCCTTTGGGATTGGCAAATGACATGAAGGAAATGTCATGTTTCAGAACTCCCCTTGGGAAGAGCATAATATGTGGTTGAAAGGAATATTTTTTGAAGCCACTAAAATCTTAACAACTAGCAGGTATTAATCTTATACTAGAAAATAAACTAGTCTTAAGATTCAAGAGACACTATTTAACATATTTAGATTTTAAAGTGTACTTCAAAGCTACCGATGGGAATGTAAACTGGTGTAGCCACTATGCAAAACAGTAGGGAGGTTCCTTGAAACACTGAAAATGAGCTGCCATATGATCGAGCAATCCCACTCCTGGGTATATAGCTGCAAAAAAATGAAAACACTAATTCAGAAAGATACATGTACCCTAAAGCTCACAGGAGCACCATCTATAATAGCCAAGACAAGAGAAAACCCAAGTACTTACCAACACACGACTAGATTAAGAAGATGCAATGCGTGCATGTGTGTGCACGCACACACACACACACACACACAAGAATAAAAAGCCATAAAAAAGAATGACATTCTGCAACAACATGGATGGGCCCAGAGAGCATTATGTTTAGTGAAATAAATCACAGAAAGACAAATACTGGACGACATCACTTACATGTGGAATCACAAAAATAATACAAGTGAAGCATGTGCAAAATGGGAACAGACTCACAGATACAGAAAACAAACTAGCGGTCACCAAAAGGGAGAGGGAAGGGCAAGTTAGGGGTACGGGATTAAGAGATACAGGCTACGACATATAAGAAGAGATAAGCAACAGGGATGTACTGTACAGCACAATTATAGCCATTACGCTATAACAGTTCTTATCTTATAATAATTTTATTGGCACTTAATCTGCGAAAATATTCAATCACTATGTTGTACCCCTGAAAGTTAATATTGTAAATCAACTCTACTTAAATAAAAAAAAATAAACGTACCTCATTCAGCAACTATTTACTCGATGCCTAATTTAATTTCAGAAGCTGAGTCTGAGTGAACTCCGGGAGATGGTGACGGACAGGGAGGCCTGGCGTGCTGTGATTCACGGGGTCGCAAAGAGTTGGACACCACTGAGCAACTGAACTAAACTGAACTGAAGCCCTGTTTCTTCAACCAGAATTTGAACTTATCAAGAATTCTTCAGGACTTCTGGCTTTTCATAATTAAAAAGGTTGACTTGCTTGCTGGATAGAAAAAATGGGATGATTTTATAAATTGAACGTGAAGGACATATCCAAACTGATATACAAGAAAAGTCTGAAATGATGACAATATTTCAAGTGATTAATGAACCATGTTTTTCTAGATTTCATATACATCAACTAATTCTGGAATTTGTAGAAAATATTCAAAAATCAATCATATAACTTTTCAAGTAATCTTTTAAAGCAAAAGTCATTCATCTAATAATGTGGCTTCAATCCCTGGGTCGGGAAGCTCCCTGGGAGAAGGGAATGGCCACCCACTCCAGTACTCTCGCCTGGAGAATCCCATGGACAGAGGAGCCTGGTGGGCTACAGTCCAGGGGGTCGCAGGGAGTCAGACACGACTGTAAACAACAAAGTTGGAAAACACTCACCTAAAAGGACAAAGCCGTCTGCCTCTGTCTCAGGTACTGACGGCTTCTTAGATTCCGGAGGCTTTCTGAAGAAGTGAAACATTGCTGCTTCTGCCGTCACCTGAAAGAGAAGAAACATCGTATTATGTGAAACTCAGATGAAATTTTCACCCTTCTTACTAAAAATCCAAATGTAAAGAGATCACAATAAGGGCTTTTAGGAATTCTATCCCCAAACTTAAGAACATGAGCCCTCTTTAGGTAACAGAAGTATCAGAGGGCAAAACCAGAACATCGGGAGCATGGACTTCCAGTTTGACATCCTGTGTGCCTTGAATCCTGCAACCTCTCTCGACTTCTGAACATGTAGGAAAAAATCCGAGAAATCACTACAAGTAAAACTAAAATCAACAGATAACACCAAGTCTAAAAGGATCCCATTAACAATTAACTGGACACTGGATTGAGGAAAGGAAAAAAAAAAAAAAGAAACACCTCTCCAGATTTCTTATCATGCCGCGTGACACTGAGGGCAGCTGAGGAAAGAAAAGAAGGCACTACACACACCCTCCAGAGCTGGTTTTCTGATTCAGACACTCAAGGCTCTATTCATGGAAAAACTGCAGCCAGATTTAAATCCCTATCAGGCAAATATCTGTACTGGTGAGATTATTGTACACTGCCCCCTACACACACACACGCACACGCGCACACACACACGCGCGCCCTCTCTCCTCTTTGTCCTTCCATCTTTGCACATTCCAATGCCAAAGAAAGGCAACGCCAAAGAATGCTCAAACTACCGCACAATTACACTCATCTCACACGCTAGTAATGTTTAAAGTTCTCCAAGCCAGGCTTCACCAATACGTGAACCATGAACTTCCAGATGTCCAAGCTGGTTTTAGAAAAGGCAGAGGAACCAGAGATCAAACTGCCAACATTCGCTGGATCATCCAAAAACCAAGAGAGTTCCAGACAAACATCTATTTCTGCTTTATGGGCTATGCCAAAGCTTTTGACTGTGTAGATCACAATCAACTGTGGAAAATTCTTCAAGAGATGGGCATACCAGACCACCTGACCTGCCTCTTGAGAAACCTGTATGCAGGTCAGGAAGCAACAGTTAGAACTGGACATGGAACAACAGACTGGTTCCAAATAGGAAAAGGAGTACGTCAAGGCTGTATATTGTCACCCTGCTTATTTAACTTATATGCAGAGTACATCATGAGAAACGCTGGGCTGGAGGAAGTACAAGCTGGAATCAAGATTGTCGGGAGAAACATCAATAACCTCAGATATGCAGATGACACCACCCTTATGGCAGAAAGTGAAGAAGAACTAAAAAGCCTCTTGATGAAAGTGAAAGAGGAGAGTGAAAAGTTGGCTTAAAGCTCAATATTCAGAAAACTAAGATCATGGTATCTGGTCCCATCACTTCATGGCAAACAGACTGAGAAACAGTGGGTGACTTTATTTTTCTGGGCTCCAAAATCACTGCAGATGGCGATTGCAGCCATGAAATTAAAAGATGCTTATTGCTTGGAAGGAAAGTTATGACCAACCTAGATAGCATATTTAAAAGCAGAGACATTACTTTGCCGACTAAGCTCCATCTAGTCAAGGCTACGGTTTTTCCAGTGGTCATGTATGGATGTGAGATTTGGACTGTGAAGAAAGCTGAGCGCCGAAGAATTGATGCTTTTGAACTGTGGTGTTGGAGAAGACTCTTGAGAGTCCCTTGGACTGCAAGGAGATCCAACCAGTCCATCCTAAAGGAGACCAGTCATGGGTGTTCATTGGAAGGACTGATGCTGAAGCTGAAACTCCAATGTTTTGGCCACCTGATGCGAAGAGCTGACTATTTGAAAAGATCCTGATGCTGGGAAAGATTGAAGGCAGGAGGAGAAGGGGATGACAGAGGATGAGATGGTTGGATGGCATCACTGACTCAATGGACATGGGTTTGGGTAAACTCTGGGAGTTGGTGATGGACAGGGAGAACTGGTGTGCTGCAGTTCATGGGGTTGCAAAGAGTTGGACATGACTGAGTGACTGGACTGGACTGAACTTTGTACATTCAGCTTTATATATTTGGGTAGGGCAACAACTCCTAGAAAACAACTGGGGGATGCTAAAGGGAGTTGAGGAGAACATGTACCATTCTGAGGACAGTCCCTATTAGTAAAGCAACACAAGAGACAGCAAAGCAGAATTCCTGGTGGCATCAAGTGCCCCACATTCCAGTTTCATATATTCTGGCCATATCAGAATATCCAAGGCCAAACTTGCCTAGTGTAACAGGCAAGGTCGGCTTGGAGTACAAAATGAAGCAGGGCAAAGGCTAACAGAGTTTTGCCAAGAGAATGAACTGGTCATAGCAAACACTCTCTTCCGATAACACAAGAGATGACTCTACACATAAACATCACTGATGGTCAATACTGAAATCAGATTGATTATATTCTTTGCAACCAAAGATGGAGAGGCTCTATACAAACAGCAAAGACAAGACCAGGAACTGACTGTGGCTCAGATCATGAGTTCCTTATTGCCACATTCAGACCTAAATTGAAGAAAGTAGGGAAAACCACTAGGCCATTTAAGTATGACCTAAATCAAATCTCTTATGATTATACACTGGAAGTGACAAATAGATTCAAGGGATTAGATCTGATAGAGTGCCTGAAGAACTATATGAGGTTTGTAACACTGTGCAGGAGACAGTGATCAAAACCTCCCCCAAAAAAGAAATGCAAAAAAGCAAAATGGTTGTCTGAGGAGGCCTTACAAATAGCTGAGAAAAGAAGAGAAGCAAAAGGCAAAGGAGAAAAGAAAAAATATACCCACTGAATGCAGAGTTCCAAAGAACAGCAAGGAGAGATAAGAAAGCCTTCCTAAGTGAACAATGCAAAGAAACAGAGGAAAACTATATAATGAAAACAACAGAGGAAAACAATGGGAAAGAATAGAGAGCTCTTCAAGGAGGAGATACTCAGGGAACATTTCATCCAAAGATGGGCACAATAAGGACAGAATGGACCTAACAGAAGAAGAAGATATTAAGAAGTGGCAAGAATACACAGAAGAACTATACAAAAAAGATCTTAATGACCTGGATAACCACAATGGTGTGCTCACTCACCTAGAGCCAGGCATCCAAGACTGCAAAGTCAAGTGGGCCTTAGGAAGCATCACTACGAACAAAGCTAGTGGAGGTGATGGAATTCCAGTTGAGCTATTCCAAATCCTCAAAGATGATGCTTTGAAAGTGCTGCACTCAATATGCCAGCAAATTTGGAAAACTCAGCAGTGGCCACAGGACTGGAAAAGGTCAGTTTGCATCCTAATCTCTTAGAAGGGCAATGCCAAAGAATGTTCAAACTGCTGCACAAATGCACTCATTTCACAAGCTAGCAAGACCATGCTCAAAATACTCCAAGCTAGGCTTCAACAGTACATGAACTGAGAACCTCCAGATGTACAAGCTGGATTTAGAAAAGGCAGTGGAACCAGTGATTAAATTGCCAATATCCTCTGGATTATAGAAAAAGCAAGGGAAATCCAGAGAAACATCTACTTCTGCTTCACTGATTACACTAAAGCCTTTGACTGTGTGGATCACAACAAGCTTTGGAAAATTCTTCAAGAGATGGGAATACCAGAACACCTTACCTGCCTCCTAAGAAACCTGTATGCAGGACAAGAAGCAACATTAGAAGCCGACATGGAACAATGGACTGGTTCAAAATTGTGAAAAGATTACATAGAGGCTGTATACTGTCACTCTGCTTATTAACTTATATGCAGAGTACATCATGTGAAATGCCAGGCTGGATGAAGCACAAGCTAGAATCAAGATTGCTGGGAGAAATATCAATCACTTCACATATGCAGATGACATCACCCTTATGGGAGAAAGTGAAGAACTAAAGAGCCTTTCAATGAAGGTGAAAGAGGAGAGTGAAAAAGCTGGCTTAAAATTCAACATTCAAAAAATGAAGAACATGGTATCTGATCCCATCACTTCATTGTAAATAGATGGGGAAACAGTGACAGACTTTATTTTCTTGGGCTCCATAATCACTGCAGATGGTGACTGCAGCCATGAAATTAAAAGACGCTTACTCCGTGGAAGAAAAGCTATGACCAACTTAGACAATGCACTGAAAAGCAGAGACATTACTTTTCTGACAAAGGCCGTCTAGTCAAGGCTACGGTTTTTTCTGTGGTCATGTGTGGATGTGAGAGTTGGACTGAAGAAAGCTGAGTGCTGAAGAATTGATGCTTTTGAACTGTGGTGTTGGAGAAGACTCTTGAGAGCCCCTTGGACTGCAAGGAGATCCAACCAGTCCATCCTAAAGGAGATCAGTCCTGAATATTCATTATAAGGACTGATGCAGAAGCTGAAACTCCAATACTTGGGCCACCTGATGTGAAGAACTGACTCCCGGGAAAAGACCCTGATGCTGGGAAAAGATTGAAGGCAAAAGAAGAGGATACAGAGGACAAGATGGTTGGATGATATCACCGACTCAAAGGACATGAGTTTGAGCAAACTCAGGGAGACAGTGAAGGACAGGGCAGCCTGGCGTGCTGCAGTCCATGGGGTCACGAAGACTGAGTGAGTGAGCAACAACAAAACCAGAACATCGAGCAGGGAGGGTAAGTCAAGATTTTATCTGGTCAAACGCCTTCTAGAAACTGAAATTTGTTTGGGTACTTGTGTAGGTCAACCTGCCCTGAGTTGTAGATCAGAGTAGATGGTAAAGGAGTCAGTTTGTTGGAAACATATCTGGCAGGTTTCACTTTCTAAAATTAAAAAAAAAAAAATGGAGAAGAAACCAAGCTGTGTGAAAAAGAAAATATTTCAGTAAAGGAAAAGGAAGAGCCTAGGAAATCTGCAAAGACAGAGCTTACTGGATATAATGATGGAGAGATAAGAAAAGTCTGGAAAAAGTTTGGCATCCTCAAAACAGTATAAGGAGACATGGCCTTTAAATCTGGCAAAAAGAAAAAACAAGATTAAATGGAAAAGCAACAGGAAAAGATGAAAAGACAAGGAATGAGATTAAAAAAAAAAAAACTAAATAAGATAAAAAAGAAACTGATTCAAGAAAAAAATGATATCAGAAAAGAACTGACTGGCTTATAGGCAGAAATGTAAGAAAATAAAGTTCATGCAAAGACTTAAAAGGTTGGAAGAAGCAACTAAGTTCTCAACCCGAACAGCTAAAACTAAAACAGAGAATGCCTCTGAAGGAAGAGCAGATAACTAAAATTCAGTCTTGGTAAGGGACAAGTCAAGGATATAATCATCAATCTCATACTAAAGCCTCAGCTGGTATGAATATGTGTGCGTGTGTGTTAGTCGCTCGGTTGATTCTGACTCTGCGACCCCATGGACTGTAGCCCACCAGGCTCCTCTGTCCATGGGATAATCCTGGCAGGAATACTGGCGTGGGTTGCCATGGCCTTCTCCAAGAGATCTTCCCGACGCATGGGTCGACCCTGAGTCTCCTGAATTGGTGGGCTGATTCTTTACCACTGAGCCACCAGGTAAGCCCTTCACTTAGGACACAAAGGGTGAAGGCATAGAGACGAAGCGGGCTCGTGTCCAACTGGAGCCTCACAGAGAAAACATACATTTGAATAAATAAAGGGGGGTACATTTAAGGGTGAAAGATGAGAAATGCAGCAGATCTAAGAGTTTCAGTTATATAACTATAGTTATATTTATATATATTAACTATAGTTCAGTCGCTCAGTTGTGTCTGACTTTTTACGACCCCATGAATCGCAGCACGACAGGCTTCCCTGTCCATCACCATCTCCAGGAGCTCACTCAGACTCACGTCCATCGAGTCAGTGATGCCATCCAGCCATCTCATCCTCTGTCGTCCCCTTCTCCTCCTGCCCCCAATCTCTC
This sequence comes from Oryx dammah, assembly GCF_014754425.2. Taxonomy (NCBI): domain Eukaryota; kingdom Metazoa; phylum Chordata; class Mammalia; order Artiodactyla; family Bovidae; genus Oryx; species Oryx dammah. Next base: position 16,178,584 of record NW_024070202.1, on the reverse strand, counting down.
CCAGCATCAGAGTCTTTTCCAATGAGTCAGCTCTTCGCATGAGGTGGCCAAAGTACTGAAGCTTCAGCTTTAGCATCATTCCTTCCAAAGAAATTCCAGGGCTGATCTCCTTCAGAATGGACTGGTTGGATCTCCTTGCAGTCCAAGGGACTCTCAAGAGTCTTCTCCAACACCACAGTTCAAAAGCATCAATTCTTCAGTGCTCAGCCTTCTTCACAGTCCAACTCTCACAGCCATACATGACTACTGGAAAAACCATAGCCTTGACTAGATGACCTTAGTCGGCAAAGTAATTTCTCTGCTTTTGAATATGCTATCTAGGTTGGTCATAACTTTTCTTCCAAGGAGTAAGCGTCTTTTAATTTCATGGCTGCAATCACCACCTACAGTGATTTTGGAGCCCAGAAAAATAAAGTCTGACACTGTTTTCACTGTTTCTCCATCTATTTCCCATGAAGTGATGGGACTGGATACCATGATCTTTGTTTTCTGAATGTTGAGCTTTAAGCCAACTTTTTCACTCTCCTCTTTCACTTTCATCAAGAGGCTTTTGAGTTCCTCTTCACTTTCTGCCATAAGGGTGGTGTTATCTGCATATGTGAGGTTATTGATACTTCTCCCAGCAATCTTGATTCCAGCTTGTGTTTCCTCTAGTCCAGTTGAACGGTTCTATGAAGACCTACAAGATCTTTTAGAACTAACACCCAAAAGAGATGTCCTTTTTATTACAGGGGACTGGAATGCAAAAGTAGGAAGTCAAGAAATACCTGGAGTAACAGGCAAATTTGGCCTTGGAATGCGGAATGAAGCAGGGCAAAGACTAATCGAGTTTTGCCAAGAAAATGCACTGGTCATAGCAAACACCCTCCTCCAACAACACAAGAGAAGACTCTACACATGGACATCACCAGATGGTCAACACCAAAATCAGATTGATTATATTCTTTGCAGCCAAAGATGGAGAAGCTCTATACAGTCAGCAAAAACAAGACCAGGAGCTGACTGTGGCTCAGATCATGAACTCCTTATTACCAAATTCAGACTCAAATTGAAGAAAGTAGGGAAAACTGCTAGACCATTCAGGTATGACCTAAATCAAATCCCTTATGATTATACAGTGGAAGTGAGAAATAGATTTAAGGGCCTAGATCTGATAGATAGAGCACCTGATGAACTATGGAATGAGGCTCCTGACCTTGTATAGGAGACAGGGATCAAGACCATCCCCAAGGAAAAGAAATGCAAAAAAGCAAAATGGCTATCTGGGGAGGCCTTACAAATAGCTGTGAAAAGAAGAGAAGAAAAAAGCAAAGGAGAAAAGGAAAGATATAAGCATCTGAATGCAGAGTTCCAAAGAATAGCTAGAAGAGATAAGAAAGCCTTCTTCAGCGATCAATGCAAAGAAACAGAGGAAAACAACAGAATGGGAAAGACTAGAGATCTCTTCAAGAAAATTAGAGATACCAAGGGAACATTTCATGCCAAGATGGGCTCGATAAAGGACAGAAATGGTATGGACCTAACAGAAGCAGAAGATATTAAGAAGAGGTGGCAAGAATACACAGAAGAACTGTACAAAAAAGATCTTCACGACCCAGATAATCATGATGGTGTGATCACTCATCTAGAGCCAGACATCCTGGAATGTGAAGTCAAGTGGGCCTTAGAAGGCATCACTACGAACAAAGCTAGTGGAGGTGATGGAATTCCAGTTGAGCTATTTCAAATCCTCAAAGATGATGCTTTGAAAGTGCTGCACTGAATATGCCAGCAAATTTGGAAAACTCAGCAGTGGCCACAGGACTGGAAAAGGTCAGTTTTCATTCCAATCCCAAAGAAAGGCAATGCCAAAGAATGCTCAAACTACTGCACAATTGTACTCATCTCATACGCTAGTAAAGTAATTCTCAAAATTCTCCCAGCCAGGCTTCAGCAATACATGAACTGTGAACTTCCTGATATTCAAGCTGGTTTTAGAAAAGGCAGAGGAACCAGAGATCAAATTGCCAACATTTGCTGGATCATGGAAAAAGCAACAGAGTTCCAGAAAAACATCTATTTCTGCTTTATTGACTATGCCAAAGCCTTTGAGTGTGGATCACAATCAACTGTGGAAAATTCTGAAAGAGATGGGAATACCAGACCACCTGACCTGCCTCTTGAGAAACCTGTATGCAGGTCAGGAAGCAACAGTTAGAACTGGACATGGAACAACAGACTGGTTCCAAATAGGAAAAGGAATACATGAGGGCTGTATATTGTCACCCTGCTTATTTAACTATATAGTTACAGTTAGCCAAAATTGTAGATCTAGCTACAGATACATGACGCTGACTACAATCAAATAGATAAGTAACCAATAAAATTGTGGTGAGCTGTGCTGCCAAAGTGACTACCAGTCTGGATTAAAGGAGGACTATGACTACTGGATACTTACAGCAACCCTACATACAGAAAGCTGCCAGAGCAAACTGCTAATCCGCCAAGGAGGGTCTACTCTCCAGGGCTTACTTCAGTGGTAGCCAAGGAAGTTAATGGAAGAGGAAGGAACTCCAAGAGGGTGGAGCCAGTGGGGCTGGAGACTGCTGGGGAGGTGGGTTAGCCTCCTGGGAAGCAGAATCCGGGCATAATTAATTAACATTCTCCAACCCAAGGCGGGGTTCCCCCAAGATGCCTGCTCAGTGGGATGCCAGAACTGCCCTCCTCTGCGCCTGCTGTCAATCCCCCAGCCCCTCCTTTCTGGGTGGAAGCGGTTTGGGCATTACCTTTCCCAGTTACAGGATGGGACAGGACAGACCGCGGGTCTCTTTAGCTCACGAAGTCGCCACCCAAGAGCGCCACATCTGAACCTGAAGAAGACATACTGAGCTTAGAGCATGTTGCTATGCATGAATGGGACAAAGGCTGAAGCAGCTCCTCGGGAAGGGGTGAGTTACTTGCCTACAGCAGGGAGAGGCCTGAGTACACATGACCACAGACGAGAGCCACGGAACCAGCAGGCTCTCAGCCTTCTATCAGGAGCCATACAGGACTGCAGTCTTCTACCCCTCTTGGAGGTCAATGTGGCAGTGTCCCTTGTTAGTAGAGTTCTAGAACAAGGAGCTTTGTGGACAGAGACAGGTGCTTCAAAAAGTGGTTCCTGATTTTAGCAAACAGAATTCAGCAACACATCAAAAAGCTCATACACCATGATCAAATTGGGTTTATTCCAGGGGTGCAAGGATTCTTCAAAATATGCAAATCAATCAATGTGATATACCATATTAACAAATTGAAAGATTAAAACCATATGATCATCTCCATAGATGCAGAAAAAGCCTTTGACAAAATTCAGCATCCATTTATGATTAAAACTCTTCAAAAAATGGGTGTAGAAGGAACCTACCTCAACATAGCAAAAGCCATATAAGATAAGCCTACAGCAAACATTATTCTTGATGGTGAAAAACTGAAAGCATTCCCTCTAAGATCAGGAACAAGACAAGGGTCCCCATTTTCACCACTATTATTCAACATAGTTCTGGAAGTTCAAGCTATAGCAATCAGAGAAGAAAAAGAAAGAAAAGGAACTTAGATCAAAAAAGAAGAAGTAAAGCTCTCACTGTTTGCAGATGACATGATACTGTACATAGAAAACCCTAAAGATAGTATCAGAAAATCACTAGAGCTAATCACTGAATTTAGCAAAGTTTCAGGATACATATCAATACACAGAAATCACTTGCATTTCTATATACTAACAATGAAAAACCAGAAAGAGAAATTAAGGAATCAATCCCATTCACCATTCCAACAAAAAGAATTAAATATCTAGTAATAAACTTACCTGAAGAGACAAAAGAACTGTACACAGAAAACTGTAAGACACTAATGAAAGAAATCAAAGGTAATATAAATAAGACGGAAAGATAGTCCACGTTCCTGGCTAGGAAGAATCAATATTGTGAAAATGACGATGGTACCAAATGCCATCCACAGATTCAATGCGATCCCTATCAAATTACCAACGGCATTTTCCACAGAACTAGAACAAAAAATTTCACAATTCATAGAGAAACACAAAAGATCCCCAACAGCCAAAGCAATCTTGAGAAAGGAGAATGGAGCTGGAGGAATCAACCTTCCTAACTTCAGATTATACTACAAAACTACAGTCATCAAGACAGTACGGTACTGGCACAAAAACAGAAATATAGACCAATGGAATGAGATAGAAAGCCCAGAAATAAACCCATGCATCTATGGGTACCTTATTTTTGACAAAGGAGGCAAGAATATACAATGGGGCAAAGATAGCTTCTTCAATAAATGGTGCTGGGAAAACTGGCCAGCTACATGTAAAAGAATGAAATTAGAACGCTTCCTAATACCATACACAAAATGGGTTAAATGGATCAAAATGGATTAAAGACCTAAATGTAAGACCAGAAACTATATAATTCTTAGAGGAACAGAACACTTGATGACATAAATCAAAGCAAAATCTTCTCTGACCCCCCTCCTAGAGTAATGGAAATAAGAACAAAAGTAAACAAGTGGGACCTGATTAAACTTAAAAGGCTTTTGCACAGCAAAGGAAACTATAAGCAAGGTGAAAAGACAACCCTCAGAATGGGAGAAAATAATAGCAAATGAAACAACTGACAAAGGATTAATTTCCAAAATATACAAGCAGCTCATACAACTCAATGCCAGAAAAACAAACAGCCCAATCAAATAGTGGGGAAAAGATCTAAACACACATTTATCCAAAGAAGACATAGAGGTGGCTAACAAACACATGAAAAGATGTTCAACATCGTTCATTATTAGAGAAATGCAAATCAAAACCACAATGAGATATCACCTCACACCAGTCAAGATGGCCTCATCAAAAAGTCTACAAACAATAAATGCTGGAGAGGGTGTGGAGAAAAGGGAACCTTCTTGTACTGTTGGTGGGAGTATAAATTGATACAGCCACTATGGAAGATGGTATGGAGATTCCTTCAAAAACTAGGAATAAAACCACCACATGACCCAGCAATCCCACTCCTAGGCATATAACCTGAGGAAATCAAACTTGAAAAAGATACATGTATCCCACTGTTCTTTGCAGCATTGTTTACAATAGCTAGAACAAAGAAGCAACCTAGATGTCCATCGATAGATGAATGGATAAAGGAGTTGTGGTACACAGTGGAATATTACTCAGCCATAAAAGGGATGCATTTGAGTCAGTTCCAATGAGGTGGATAAACCTACAGCCTATTCCACAGAGTGACATAAGTCAGAAAGAGAAAGATAAATATCATATTCTAATGCATATATACAGAATCTAGAAAAATGATACTAAAGAATTTATTTACAGGGCAGCAATGAAGTCCGAAATGCAATACTTGGATGTAATCTCAAAAATGACAGAATGATCTCTGTTTGTTTCCACGGCAAACCATTCAATATCACGGTAATCCAAGTCAATGCCCCAACCAATAATGCTAAAGAAGCTGAAGGTGAATGGTTCTATGAAGACCTCCAAGACCTTTAGAACTAACATACAAAAATGATGTCCTTTTTATTATAGGGGACTGGAATACGAAAGTACGAAGTCAAGAAACACCTGGAGTAACAGGCAAATTTGGCCTTGGAATGCGGAATGAAGCAGGGCAAAGGCTAATAGAGTTTTGCCAAGAGAACACACTGGTCATAGCAAACACCCTCTTCCAACAACGCAAGAGAAGACTCTACACGTGGACATCACTAGATGGTCAACACCAAAATCAGATTGATTATATTCTTTGCAGCCAAAGATGGAGAAGCTCTATACAGACAGCAAAAACAAGACTGGAAGCTGACTGTGGCTCAGATCATGAACTCCTTATTACCAAATTCAGACTTAAATTGAAAAAAGTCTAGACCATTCAGGTATGACCTAAATCAAATCCCTTATAATTATACAGTTGAAGTAAGAAATAGATTTAAGGGACTAGATCTGATAGAGTGCCTGATGAACGATGGACAGAGGTCGTGATATTGTACAGGAGACAGGAATCAAGACCATCTCCAAGAAAAAGAAATGCAAAAAAGCAAAATGGCCGTCTGAGGAGGACTTACAAATAGCTGTGAAAAGAAGAGAAGCAAAAAGCAAAGGAGAAAAGCAAAGATATACCCCTTGAATGCAGCGTTCCAAAGAATAGCAAGGAGAGATAAGAAAGCCTTCCTCAGCGATCAATGCAAAGAAATAGTGCAAAACAATAGAACAGGAAAGACTAGAGATCTCTTCAAGAAAATTAGAGATACCAAGGGAACATTTCATGCAAAGATGGGCTCGATAAAGGACAGAAATGGTATGGACCTAACAGAAGCAGAAGATATTAAGAAGAGGTGGCAAGAATACACAGAAGAACTGTACAAAAAAGATCTTCATGACCCAGATAATCATGGTGGTGTGATCACTCACCTAGAGCCAGACATCCTGGAATGTGAAGTCAAGCGGGCCTTAGAAAGCATCACTATGAACAAAGCTAGTGGAGGTGATGGAATTCCAGTTGAGCCATTGAAAGTACTGCATTCAGTATGCCAGCAAATTTGGAAAACTCAGCAGTGGCCACAGGACTGGAAAAGGTCAGTTTTCATTCCAATCCCAAAGAAAGGCAATGCCAAAGAATGCTCAAACTACCGCACAATTGTACTCATCTCACACACTAGCAAAGTAATGCTTAAAATTCTCCAAGTCAGGCTTCAGCAATACATGAACCGTGAACTCCCTGATGTTCAAGCTGGTTTTAGAAAAGGCAGAGGAACCAGAGATCAAATTTCCAACATTCGCTGGATCATGGAAAAAGCAAGAGAGCCCCAGAAAAACATCTATTTCTGCTTTATGGACTATGCCAAAGCCTTTGATTGTGTGGATCACAATCAACTGTGGAAAATTCTGAAAGACATGGGCATACCAGACCACCTGATCTGCCTCTTGAGAAACCTGTATGCAGGTCAGGAAGCAACAGTTAGAACTGGACATGGAACAACAGACTGGTTCCAAATAGGAAAAGGAGTACTTCAAGGCTGTATATTGTCACCCTGCTTATTTAACTTCTATGCAGAGTACATCATGAGAAACGCTGGGCTGGAGGAAGTACAAGCTGGAATCAAGATTGTCGGGAGAAACATCAATAACCTCAGATATGCAGATGACACCACCCTTATGGCAGAAAGTGAAGAACTAAGAGCCTCTTGATGAAAATGAAAGAGGAGAATGAAAAAGTTGGCTTAAAGCTCAACATTCAGAAAACTAATTTCATGGCATCTGGTCCCAACACTTCATGGGAAATAGATGGGGAAACAGTGGAAACAGTGTCAGACTTTATATTTCTGGGCTCCAAAATCACTGCAGATGGTGACTGCGGCCATGAAATTAAAAGACGCTTACTCCTTGGAAGCAAAGTCATGACCAACCTAGATAGAATATTCAAAAGCAGAGACATTACTTTGCCAACAAAGGTCCATGTGGTCAAGGCTATGGTTTTTCCAGTAGTCATATATGGATGTGAGAGTTGGACTATAAAGAAAACTGAGCACCAAAGAATTGATGCTTTTGAACTGTGGTGTTGGAGAAGACTCTTGAGAGTCCCTTGGACTGCAAGGAGATCCAACCAGTCCATCCTAAAGGAGATCAGTCCTGGGTATTCGCTGGAAGGGTTGATGTTGAAACTGAAACTCCAATACTATGGCCACCTGATGTGAAGAGCTGACTCATTTGAAAAGACCCTGATGCTATGAAAGATTGAAGGCGGAAGGAGAAGGGGACGACAGAGGATGAGATGGTTGGATGACATCACAGACTCAATGGACATGAGTTTGGGTAAACTCCGGGAGTTGGTGATGGACAGGGAGGCCTGGTGTACTGTAGTTCATGGGGTCGCAAGGAGTCGGACACGACTGAGCAACTGAACTGAACTGAATGAAGAAACAGACATAGAGAAAAGACTTATGGACATGGGGAGAGAGAAGGAGAGGGTGAGATGTATGGAAAGAGTAACACAGAAACCTATGTAAAATAGCCAAAGGGAATTTGCTGTATGGCTCAGGAAACTCAAACAGGGGCTCTGTATCCACCTAGAGGGATGGGATGGGGAGGAAGATGGGAGGGAGTTTCAAAAGGGAGGGGTTTTATGTATATCTATGGCTGGTTCATGTTGAGGTTTGACACCAGAAAACAGCAAAATTCTGTAAAGCAATTATCCTTCAATAGAAAAATAAATTAATTTTTTAAAAAAAGAAGGTAGGGAATAAAATAAGTAAACTTTAGAGCTAGAAAAAAAAAAAAAAAAAGGAAAGTGGTTCCTGTTCTAACAAACAAAGGAAAAGCCTTTAAGGGAAGGACTCAAACTTCAATACATTTTCATGTCTGGCCATAAGACCGAAATGGAACAAACATAAAAATCAGAAAACCTGTTCTCATGAGTCATACTCAAGCCCGCAAAGTTTAGATACATTGTTATAAAACTCAGAGCAAATTCAGCAGCAGTATAAGAATCTTTTTAAATTCAAGTATTTTGTACAGAACTTATAATTCAAATAACTAAGTGAAGCATTTAAGCTCTCCATAACTTATAAAAAAAAAAGTTAAAACAATACAGAGGCTTAAACAGGCTGCAGCAGGTTGTCAACAGTACGACTTCTGTGGCAATGTATTTGTCACTCTAGAACATTAGAAAATCCCAAACATTTCAGAGGAGGAGAGAGAACTTGGCTTCCAAGAAGTTAGGCATGGAAGAAATAAGTCAGGAATAGGAAAAGGGTAGTAGAGACAGTATAAAAGAACTCAGAATGGCAGCAAAGTTTGCTACAAACATCCACCGGAAATTGCTCTACAATTGCTACAAAAGTATCCCTCATCCTCACCCCTGTTATTCTTCCCACCTGACCACTGTCTTAACTCCTTCAAGATGTTTTCCCATGGGAACATGGTGCCAATTTCACAATCCAACTCTTGGGATTCCCTTGTACCATCAACGCTGCTGACATTAGTGATTCATTCATTCCACTAGGTACCTAATTCAGTCTAACTATATAGCTTTACAGCAATCACTCTGTGCATGTAAAGGCTATGTCCTGAGACACTAAAATCTACAACAAATTATCTTTACCCATGGTATTTTTTGTGTCATTAAAAACACAAAGTGGTATAAAATTTATCCTAGCAAAGCTGGCAGTACCATTCTACCATCTTCCCTCTACGGGCTAGTCCCACAGCAGGAAAGTTACACAGCTAGGTCACCACTCCAGCAGCCAGATTTTCTGACCCCACCTAAGACTAGAGACTGGGCAGGAGAAAGGGAGTAACTAACACCCCAGTCACACCTGCCAGGCTTCTACAATGTGTCAAGCACAGTACCAAAATGTCTTAAAGACTCTATCTCCTATAACCTTACCATCACCACACCAGGTACACGTAATTATGCACACCATGTAAATGAAAGAATTGCAGTTAGTTTCATATGGATGCAAATGTATATGGCTAGTCAACAGCAGAGCTAGAATTTTAAACCAAGTCTCTTGGGCACCACAACTGAACGTTTTTCATCAACAAAGCACCAAAGACAAAGAGCCCGTAATAAAGCATTTGTGTTGGACTTCAATAGAATATTTCCTAGTATTACTCAAAATACATTTGATCAGTTTCACGCTCGTCTTTCTAAATCCCTACTTTTCCAAACCAGGATCAGCTCTGTGTTCTGAAGACACTTGCTAATTCCACAACACCCATGTTCGAGACTTTCACTTAAGAAATAGTCATAAAATATAAATTAAGTGCTTAGGCCAGATACTAACCAGGTACTAAAAATGCAGCAGCTGCTGCTGCTGCTAAGTCACTTCAGTCGTGTCCGACTCGGTGCGACCCCATAGACGGCAGCCCACCAGGCTCTCCCGTCCCTGGGATTCTCCAGGCAAGAACACTGGAGTGGGTTGCCATTTCCTTCTCCAATGCATGAAAGTGAAAAGTGAAAGTGAAGTTGATCAGTCATATCCGACCCTTAGCGACCCCATGGACTGCAGCCTACCAGGCTCCTCCATCCATAGGGTTTTCCAGGCAAGAGTACTGGAGTGGGGTGCCATTGTCTTCCCCGAAAAATCCAGCACTCAACTTATATGTAAGGGAACAAACAGTAACCTGAACCTACCTGATTTTGAAGGCAATCCTGAGCAAAACTAAGAGGGATTTAGAAGCCCCACCCCCAAAGCACAGAAGGCCTGTAGCAGCCCTGGTGCCCCCGGCTAAGCAGATAGGAAGCCCCAAGCATGCGTGCTTCTGACCTACATGGCTTTGACGGTGGCCTTCTTCTGCTTGTTCCAGCATGTTCCAGACTCATTTCCTTAGATAAAATGTCAGCATTGTAGAAATTGTCAACAGTGAGCAAATTTTACACTTACAGATGGGAGAAATATCAAAATTTATTCTTAACAAGCCATTATCCCCGGCAGCAACACTATGGCCTGGCTGAGCTGGGTCCCAGCTCAGAAGGCCTCCTAATCCCCAGACGCTGGGATCCTGGAGCTGCCTCCACACAGTGGGGGATGAAGTGTTTGTTCACTGTCCAAGACACAGGTTGGGAGAAAATCCTTGCAAATCACAGATCTGAAATAGGATGCGTGTTTAGAACATACAAAGAATTCTTAAAATTCAATCATGAGAAAAAAAATTCAATAAAAACTGGGCAAAAGCTGCAAGCAGGCATTTTCCCAAAGATGATACGTGATGGCAAAGAACCACATTAAATGATACTCAACATCATTAGTCAACAGGCAAATGCAAGTTAAAATCTCAGTGGGTTAACACTATATATCCTTATTAACACTGTAAAAGGCGTGCCATGCCAACTGTTGACAAAACCATGGAGCAACTGGAACTCTTGTACACTGTGGTACAGCCTCTCTGGATAATGGTGTGGCAGTATCTTAAGAAAAAGTTAACATATACACCTACCATATGACCCAGACCCTCTCCTTTAATTATTTACCTAAGAAAAACAACAGGGTATATCCATATTTATACGCAAACTTTATACAGCTTTTTAGATAACAGCTCCAAACTGGAAACAACCCACACGCTCAACAATAAATCAAAGGAGAAACAAATTGTAGCATACCCATCGGAGAAGGCAGTGGCACCCCACTCCAGTACTCTTGCCTGGAAAATCCCATGGACGGGGAGGAGCCTGGTGGGCTGCCGTCTATGGGGTCGCAGAGTCGGGCACGACTGAAGCGACTTAGCAGCAGCAGCAGCAGGAGCATACCCATAATACTATTCAGCAATAAAAAGGCATGAAGGCCTAAGATATGCTACAACATGCATGAATCTTGAGAGGGGAAAAAAAAAAAAACAGGCTGAGTGAAAGAAGCCAGACCACAAAAAACTTCTAGAAAATGCAAACTAACATAAAGTGACAGAAAGCAGATGAGGGCCTGCCTAGGGAGTGGGAGGTACTGGGAGGAAGGAATTACCACGATCACAAGGAAACTTCTGAGGGTGACAGATATATTCATTACCTCAATTGGAGTGACAGGCTCAGGAGACATAAACATGCCAAAACTCATCAAACTGCACACTTGCAACACGTGCACTTCATCCTATGTTGATAATACCCCAAGAAAGCGATTTTTAAATTATCAGCATGATACTCTAGGCGTTATATAAATGCAGCGTGCTGTGCTTAGTCTCTCAGTCGTGTCCGACTCCTTGAGACCCCATGGACTATAGTCCACCAGGACCCTCTGTCCATGGGATTCTCCAGGCCAGAATACTGGAGTGGGCTGCCATGCCCTCCTCCAGGGGATCTTCCCAACCCAGGGATCAAACCCAGGTCTCCAGCATTGCAGGCAGACTCTTTACCGTCTGAGCCACCAGGGAAGCCCCTAAACACTGTGGTTCACAGTTACTCATTGTCTCAAATCTCTTAAACCACTTTGTGTTGTTACAGGTGCAGCCTTCATATACAAAGCAAGATGCTCCTTTCTCTATGCATTCACATAAAACTGGAAAATGAAAGGACAGTGTCTTCACTTAATGATACACAGACTGCATATAGAAGGCTACTCTGATCGCTATGCAGGGCAGATTTTACTGCTCTGAAGGGAAAGTGGGTAGCACAACGTATTTATTTATAAATAAATGTATTTTTTTTTCCTGTTATTCTAAGATTTACCTTTTAAATAATATTACCCATGACAAAAGGACTAAAGGTAACCTGATTTTCACAATCTGATCATCTTGTTTCAATAGACTTCTTGATAATATAAATACATTAAGATAATGAAAATATACTAAGATGTCTATGTAGGACTGATATAAATCAATCCAGGAAATTTTATACTGCTGAAAACCTAAAATCCTGAACCATGTTTAATCTTCCTCTTCTGTATGATGAGTTGTGAATTCCATAGTTACACAAAAGTGATAAAATCTATAACAAGTTTCCTAATTTATTCCAAGAGAGGCAAAAAAAGACAAAAGTCCATGCTTTGGACAGTTTAATCATAAAAGATTATGTTACCCCTAATAGCATTAAACAGTACAAAACATTCCAGAAGGCTCAATGAGAATAAAGAGCCCTGTTACATTTGACCAACAGGCAGCCTTGAGTTTAACTTCATTTGATGGGCACAGATGTAAACCAGGAAGAAAAGGGAGGACTCTCCTGTAAGAAGGGTCAGCAGGAACAAAGAGCGCAGCCTGCTGAAGGGACAGCAGAGGGAACCCAGCTCACTGCAAGCAGAGAGGTAAACAACAGAAGACTACAGAAGCAAAGCAGAGGGGCTTCCCTGGTGCTCGGGTGGTTAGGAATTCAACTTCCAACACTGGCAGTGTGGCTTTAATCCCTGTTCAGGGAGCTAAGATCCCCCCATGCCATGCAGCCAAAATACCAGAACATGAAACAGAAGCAACACCAACACATTCAACAAAGCCTTTAAAAATGGTCCACATTAAAAAAAAAAAAAAATTCTTACAAACAAAGTACTGAAAGGGCTACAAAATCAAGAAAATGTTAGAATATCCAGAGCGGCTTACCAAGGTTTGTTGAATCCTACTGGCGTGCTGCAGGCCATGGGGTCGCAAAAGTTGGACATGACTGAGCGACTGAACTGAACTGATGTGTGTACTCTAGGCTCTTGCAGAAAGTAGTGTTTCAGAAAAATTTAAAATAATAGTCTGGACCTAGAGAGATTACATACTAAATGAAGCCAGAGAAACACAAATATTAATATCATATCACTTACATGTAGAATCTAAAAAAATGATAAAAATTAACTTATATACAAAACAGAAATAAACCCACAGACATAGAAAACAAACTTATGGTTACCAAATGGGAAAGTAGAAAGGGATAAATTAGGAGTCTGAGATTAACATACATACATTACTATAAATAAAATAGATAACTAACAAGGACTGAGTTGTAACACAGGGAACTCAATAGCTTGTAATAACCTATAATGGAAAAGAATCTGGAAAAGTATATGTGTATATATATATGTGTGTGTGTATTAATACATAAAACTGAATCACTGTGCTGTACACCTGAAACTAACATGACATTGTAAAGAGCTATACTTCAATAAAAATACAACACGATAGGCCGGAGAGGCTGATTGAGAAAGTGGAGCCAAGAAGTTAGAACGCTGTAGTGAAAGGGGCTAGACTGAGGTGGGAAAAGTTTAAATAAAAAAGAAGGGATGCACAGCATTGTGAAATAGGATTTAGTCACTCAACTCTACAAATACTGATGGAAAGGAATCAATAAAAGATGATGGAAGTTTCAAGCCTGAGGGAGCAAAGAAAGTGACATTAAGAATAAGAAAAAGAAAGTAGGAAAAGGACGGTTAAGAAAAACATGATGAACTCCATTTCAGACAAGTTTAGATATAGGGAAACAAGGACTGGTCCACACGGAAACGTGTAAAACACAGCTGGAAAAATAGGACCCAGTGCTCCAATGAAAGGGGTAAGGTGGAATTAGGGAGTTTTCGGCATGTAAGTGGTAGCTGAAATCACAAACATCAGTGGAACTTCAAATGGAAAACCCAAGTTCAGGGATTGAGATCATGATTTCTAAGATCTCAAACTATACTATAAAACGCATCCCTTTAATTATCAGCAAATGGATGTGGATACTACCATTGCTTCATCATTTTCCAACACATAATACTGGCTGCCATACCAGGACTAAAACATTAACTTGAGTTTACTGTTACACATTTCAAAACTGCAGAAACAACTGGCCTCTTCAGTACAATCCAGGGAGGAAATTCAAATGCCAGGCAGATAACCAAGGGTGAAACCAGCCCAGTCTGAGACAGGAGGGAAGGAAAGTGCAGGCCTGGTCTAAAGATAGCAGCTTCAGGGAGCGGGGAGACGCCTGGGGAGCCACAAGGAGGAGCCCGTCACCAAAACAAGGCTTGAAGGATCTCTATTCAGGGAAGAGCTCTGGCAGGCTTTGAGCTGGGAAAGCCTGGAATCAGATCTGCATCTGCAGTTACAGCCAAGGCAAACAATAAAATAACCACCACCAAAAAAATTAGGAACAGGCTGAAGTTACAGTTACGCCATCTCCCCACTGACTCCTTGTGCTCGCCCCACGAGATGATCCCAATGCATCTAAGCTCTGGGGAATATAAACTGAAGGTGTATGGTTGCATGGATGTGAGAGTTGAACTATAAAGAAAGCTGAGTGATAGATGGGCAAACAGTGGAAACAGTGGCTGACTTTATTTTTCTGGGCTCCAAAATCACTGCAGATGGTGACTGCAGCCATGAAATTAAAAGAAGCTTACTCCTTGGAAGGTAAGTTATGACCAACCTAGACAGCATATTCAAAAGCAGAGACATTACTTGCCAACAAAGGTCCGTCTAGTCAAGGCTATGGAAACAGTGGTCATGTATGGATGTGAGAGTTGGACTATAAAGAAAGCTGAGCACCGAAGAATTGATGCTTTTGAACTGTGGTGTTGGAGAAGACTCTTGAGAGTCCCTTGGACTGCAAGGAGATCCAACCAGTCCATCCTAAAGGAGATCACTCCTGGGTGTTCATTGGAAGGACTGATGCTGAAGCTGAAACTCCAATACTTTGGCCACCTGATGCGAAGAGTTGACTCATTGGAAAAGACCCTGATGCTGGGAAAGATTGAGGGCAGGAGGAGAAGGGGCCGACAGAGGATGAGATGGCTGGATGGCATTAACGACTCAACGGACATGGGTTTGGGTAAACTCCGGGAGTTGGTGATGGACAGGGAGGCCTGGCGTGCTGCAATTCATGGGGTCGCAAAGAGTCAGACACGACTAAGCGACTGAACTGAACTGAAGGTTGCCTCTGTCTAAAGATCCCTCCCTTTGGGACCATGAGACTTGGACTCAGAACTGCTGCTCTGTCACCCAGGCCTCTTGGAGAGACAACCTTTTATCTGAAGTATCTGTTTTATACTATTTCATCCTTTTTAGTACTTTTTCTAATTTGGCTTTTCAAATTGAAACTAGCAGGCTTTTATTATAAAATTATTTTCTATTTTATATGTGTAGGTAAGTTTTGTACATTCTTAGGAAAGAAATACAGAAAAATATACACCAAACGTAATAGCGGTCGTTACCAGGAAGCATGACCAGTTTATATTTATGTTATGATCTTTTATAATATTTACTTTTTTCCTAAGCCAAATATCATATGAAATCAAATAAAAACCTTTTTTAATTTTTAATTGAAGTATATTTGATTTACGTTAGAATTTTTCAGAATCTTTTCCACTACAAGATAGTGAATATAGCTCCCTGTGCTATATATATCAGGGCTTCCCTAGTAGCTCAGTCAATAAAGAATCTGTCTGCAGTACAGAAGACCCAGGTTCAATCCCTGGGTCGGGAAGATCCCCGAGAAGAAAATGGTAAACCACTCCAGTATCCTTGCCTGGAAAATCCCATGGACAGAGGAGCCTGGTGGGCTGCAGTCCATGGATTGCAAAGAGTCGGGCACGACTGAGTGACTAACACACTGTGCTATATATTGGTTCTTGTTATTTATTTTACATACAGTAGTGTGTATATTAATTTCATACTCCTAATTTATCCCTTGTCTTCCCTCTTTTAACTTTAATACTTAATAGTTATTAAATACCTAATATTAAACATTAATTTAATATTTGATATTATTATTTAATATTAAATTAATATTAAATAATTAATACTTATTTTAATTGAAACTTAATACTTTTAATTTAAAAGTATTTTTAACAAATACTTGTCACTGCAGTGGCTTCTCTGCAACGAGAGCTCGGGCTCTACACATACGGCTCTGGGCACATGGGCACCAACTCAGTAGCTGTGGCATACGGGCTTTGTTGTTCCACGGCATGTGAAATCTTCAAACCCAGGGACTGAACCCATGTCCCCTCCACTGACAGGTGGATTTTTATCCACTGTACCACCAGAGAAGTCCTTCCCTTCCCCTGTGGTACCCATGATTCTTTCCTATGTCTGTGAGTCTTTCTGTTTTGTAAATAAGTTCACTTGTATCATTTTCTTAGATTTCACAAAGAAGTGATGTCATACGATATGTGTCTTTCTCTAATTTATTTCATGTAAAGGTATGACAATATTTAGGTCCATCCATGATGCTGCAAATGGCATTATTTTACTTTTTTTATGGCTGAATACTCCATTGTACACATATACCACATTTTATTTATCCATTCATTTAGGTTGCTCCCATGTCTTAACTACTATAAATAGTGCTCCTATAAACACTGGAATCCGCCTGCAGTGCAAGAGACCCCAGTTCGATTCCTGGGTCGGGAAGATCCCCTGGAGGAGGTCATGATAACCCACTCCAGTGTTCTTGCCTGGAGACTCCCATTGACGGAGGGGCCTGGTGGGGGTCACATGGGGTCACAAAGAGTCAGACACGACTGAGTGACTAAGCACAGCACAGCACTGGTCTGTAAACATCACCCACCAAAGTCTCTATCAGAATTGGAGACTTTTGTCTAGTTTTGCTGCTGCTGTTGAATGTGGGGGCGTGAGGGGTTTTGTTTTCCTTTCAATTCATTACTCTGACTTGATTTTCAGAATTCATACTTGATTTTCAGAATCAAGAATGGTAGCCTTGTCAGCTACAAAGGGGCACTTGCCATCAGCCTCCACAAGGGTTGAATCATGTGCTGCTGCACTCGCTGACCTTTAACATTCCCTGAAAGCAGTTCAGGGTAGAGAGCAGAAATGAGGCACTCTGTGCTCTGGAAACACTGGCAGAACAAGTCTTCTGAGAGTTAAATATTCTCAGGAGCTGATTTTACGAGCCCAATTCTTGCATCTCCTCACATCTAGAAAAGCACTAAATTCCTTCACGGTGACCACTACCCCCTCATGACTTACAGAAACCTGCAAAAATACATGCTTGATTACATGTACTCCCCTTTCACCAAGATCACATATACACTGATCCTCCCCCTACCTCTTTGGAGCAGTTTCTCAGAGTATCTGAAATGCCATCTCCTGGGTTCTAGTCCTCATTTTATCACAAATAAACCTTAACTGGCAAATCACATTGTGCATTTGTTTTTAAGTCAGCAACCTGACAATGATAAAGACTGACTGCTTTTTTCCTCTACTGTCTCTTACTATAAAATGAAAAATAGGATAGCATTAAAAAAAAAAAAAGCCATCACTGATTCTACTAATTTAGGGGGAGGGAATCACCCATTACATTAGATTACATTAGACCACAATTTCTCAATCTTTTCACTGTTAGTATTTTAGGCCAGACAATTCTTTATTGTAATATATTCTTCTGTGGACGGGTGTGATCACTTAGCATGTGATGCATTTTAGCCATAACATATCTTAATTTAAAGAGGTGTTATTAAAACAAACAAAAACTTTCCTCTTTTTAATGCAGGACATGTAAAAGCCGTATCTTTCTTTTCCTAAGGAAGGATGCTAAATAGTGTGAAGAGACACAAAAATGTAGAAGATAAAGCTGCTGCCTTTGAGAGGCTTATAACAAGTTGCACTCAAAATTAAGCTGTATCTTTCTTTTCCTAAGGAAGGATGCTAAATAGTGTGAAGAGACACAAAAATGTAGAAGATAAAGCTGCTGCCTTTGAGAGGCTTATAACAAGTTGCACTCAAAATTTGTATCATTTTGGTCTCAGTCATTGACCAAGAATGTAACTGAAGCTTTGGTGTTATCCTGACTCTTGTAAGTTAATTATACAATGATGTACTTTTATGTTCTATAAAAGTTACAAGCATAATTCTAAATAACTAACACAAAAATTTCTGATTTTAGATTAAATAACACCGATACCTACTAAGAAAACACAAATTCCTAACCACTGCATTTGATGGTACAACTCTAAAATGAAAGCACAACCTGGAAAAGACCGCACAAAAACGCTAACAAAAGCATCTCTTCACATGAAACAAGTATTTTGGTGATTGATTTAAATAGGTGATTTATTTAATAATGTCCTAAGGGAGAATGAAGTCGACCAATGTGAGGTCACCCCTCTTTACAACTCTATAGCATAGAAAACTGAGAATGAATGAAATAAATAAAACATTATTCAGTGTGGGTCTTTAAATGTTTCTAATTTGCTTACATCTACCACACAACAGGAATCATTATATATAACTTCCAAAAACTCAACTGCCCATTATAATATCTACATCATTTGACTTCCAATACAATCTAACTGCATTATCATAAGTATTTTCTCCCTAAACAAAAACAAACTTCTAAAATTCAGTCATTTGTTCATTTGCTCACTTTTCATTCAACCAACAAGTGCTGAAGGCCAGATACTGGCAGGCACACTGCTGTGAAAGCGTAGTCGCTCAGTCGTGTCCAACTCTGTGCAACCCCATGGACTTTAGCCCTCCAGGCTCCTCTGTCCATGAGATCATCTCAGCAAGAATACTGGAGTGGGTTGCCGTTTCCTTCTCCAGGGGATCTTCCCAACCCAGGGATCAAACCCAGGTCTCCTCCTACACTGCAGGCGAATTCCTTACCATCTGAGCCACCAGGCAAGCTCACTGGTGGGCCCTAGAAAATCAAACCAAACAAGGCACTTTCTCCAAATTCAAGGAACTACCCATATATATGCTGCCTGTGGGCTGCCTCTCTACTACCTCTCACAGGACCAGCGGGCACAAAGCATGCTGCCAAGCCCTGTTAAAACCAGCGCCAGCCAAGCAAGTGGCTGACAGGTGGCTAACAGTCTAGTCAAACACTGCTATCTGTCTGAAGACTTGCTTCACACTCCTGAGTACGTAAGAAAGCTGATTGTTTTACCTCCTCCCAATGTTTCATCAAAATGCACAGAAAGAAACAGAAGACAAAATCTGGCAATAGCTCTATCAACCATATGCCAAAGTCTATTCACCATATGCCACAGTCTGAGTCAAAGGTCCATGAACTGCACAACCAAGAAGCTCAACTGACCCAAAGAATTCATCACCATACTTACTGTCTTGTGCTACATCTTCCGAAATGTTATCCTCGGGTGAATGAGTAAGTGAAGAGACAAGCAAACAACAAGAGGAGAGTGAATCACAAAGATGGGGAGAACACGTCAACCATCCCCATCGCCTGAACTTAGTTCTGAAACACAGGAGCTCTACCTACCAGAAAAAGACAGGCTGCCAGACAGGTCACTGCATGGGAACTCCTTCCAAAGTTTGGCAAAGTTGGATTCCCTTCCTTAACCCTCCCCCTCTCCTGGGAGATCTACCTCATTCTAAGATGGTTATTATTGGCCTGGGCAAGCAACAGGGAAAATTAAGGAGGGCAATGGTTCATAACTGCCCAAGGACGACTCTGTAAAACAGGGTCCCAGAGAGAAAAAGCTCCATGAGCAGAACACAGGAAAATAACAGATATTACTTTCATGGCTGGAGAATTATGTGTGTGCATGCTAAGTCGCTTCAGTCACGTATGACTCTCTGGGACCCTATGAGCTGTAGCCCGCAGGGCTCCTCTGTCCATGGAGATTCTCCAGGCAAACTGCTCCTAATTCTCTAATTCATTCAGAGACCTGGACAGTCTGTGCCATGGAAATTTCCATCTCAGCCTGGCAGAGCCACACGATGATGAGTGCCTGTTAGTCCCTGGGAACAGAAAAGCCAAGGAACACGTGCAACCATATATCTTCCAGGACTAGACACAGAAACAAGAAGCTGCCTGCAATAGAAAGTTCAGTGAGGAAGACGGAAGAAGCCGCCCTCACCCACTTCAGTGAAATCAAAAGAAGGAAGGGAAAATACAGACCCAAGGATCAAGAGGAAGAGTATCTCTCTGATGAAAATTCTCTTGAAGCTCTTGTACAGTACAGATAGTATCCTGGCAACCCTCAAAATGTTCTAGCTCCAACCAGGCTGCCGAGCGGAGTTGGGCAAAACATACCATCACCCAGCCGGTTCATGATCTCAGCTCTCAGACAAGCCTACATACTTCCCTCCTTTGGGGAAGCCCCCTGGGGTTTTCATCCCCCTTCATTATCTTACTCTTCATCATTAAGATGTCCAACAGATACTTTAGGACAATTTGGTCACGCTATTAACACGTAAGTCACAATTTGTTATTTAAATACTTAGTGTAACAAGACACTGTGCTCAGGGCTTTACATATGCAAATCTTACTTAATGCTTAAAATAACCACATGAAGCTTTTTTATCTCCCTTGTTTACGTCCATGTTTTTATCTCCCATGTTTACAGAAATTGCAGCTCTGGAACGGATGAATAATTTTTCCAAAAGTCACTTAGGTATCAAGTATCAAGATTTAATCCAGGTCTGTATCCTTCACTCTGTGCTGTATTGCTTCAGTGTTCAAGCCTGAGTCATCTTCCCCGCACACACAGCTCAGCTGGTAAAGAATTCACCTGCAAGGCAGGAGACCGCGGTAGCATAACAGTCAGCCACGACTTGGCCACTAAACAACAACCTGCCAAAGTCACTGTGTGTCAGTGAAGTATCCTGCTTCATTAGATGTTTGCTGAGCACCTGTATGGGTCAAGTGCCATCTTGGGGTAATGGGAAATAAACCTGCTTTGAAATGTTTAGAATCTTAAAAGTGTAAAACAGATGTTACTTAGCCTTACTATGATACTACCTCCACAAGCATGTAAGATTTGTAAGGGGGCGGAGGGTTGCTTATTTTTGTTTATTCCACAAATTAACAGCATTCTTGGACCACTGTTGAATATTTTAAAAGTTTACAAGATGTGCACTCCTTAAATATAATCTCTAGTTTAAAATTAGCAAGAAACAATCTATAACAGCAACTGAGAGGTAATATGTTCATGGCCTTTTAATAATTCACATTAAACATTTATTCTTATGTATCAGTGTATTTACCAATTCAGATAATGGTACACCAAAAATAAGTTATGTGAAGTGCACAATCTTTAAGTATAAAGCTTGATAAATTTTTGCAAGATGATCATAAATATGTATCAGTCAGGGTCCAGTCAGGAAATAGAAATCACACCAGTTGTTTGAGCAGAGAAAATGTAATACAATGAATTGTTAACTGGTAGGAAGTAAATACTCAAAGAAATAAAAGAAGATCTCAAAGAAAAATAGCAGTGCAAACTCTGCTCCCCCCGCCCAAAAAAAATTAGCCACTATCTCTAGGCTGAAGAAGAGTGGACAGTGAGGTAGTTAAGCACCGCACCCCACAAGATGAAGATTCAGACCTCCCTGGAGGGACAGAAACTGTATCAGGAGCAGCGGAGAAACTCACCAGAGAGCAGGCTGGAGCTGGGCCGTGGGCAGGGCGAGGCCTCAGGGTCACAACCTGACCTCTGAATAGGCAGCGGGGCTCCCGCTGAAAGGTCACAATGGGGGCTAGAGCCTGGGAGGGAGGGGTCTTCCCGACACAACAGCCTTACAGTGTTCCTTCAGGGCCCTCTGCTGGGAATGCCTAATATTCCAAAGGAAAATGGTTTACAGAATCCAGCTTCATGTCACACAGCTGGGCAAGCAAGACTCAATGTGGAACTGAGAGATGATCAGTTGGCGCTGGACTTCCCTGGTGGTCCAGTGGTTAAGAATCAACCTGCCAGTGCAGGCCACGTGGGTTCAACCCCTGATCCAGGGGGACCCCACGTGGCACAGGGCGACTGAGCCTCAGGCCACAACTCCTGAGGCCTGGAGCCGCTGCAGCAGCGCCCGGCAAGTAGACAGCAGCCCCAGCTTGGCACAGCGAGAGAAGGTCTGTGCAGCAAGGAAGACCTAGCACAGCCACAAGTCGGTAAATTGATTAATTTTTTTAAAAAAGAGAAGACAGCCTGGATTCTGAAAGCTTTCCCACTCATGGTTCCGGTCCTTTGTGAGGCTAATAATTTTAGGCCAGTCAAGCTAACCCAAAAAAGTTCTAATTAGTTTCCTTTTGATAAATGTACCCCAAAAGAAGAAAGGGTAAACAAAATGTAGTGTTCACTACATACAATGGACTATGCACTAAAAGGAATGAAACTCTGATACCTGCTACAATATAGAAGACCTTGTGTCAATGTATGGCAAAACCAATACAGAATTGTAACGTAAAATAAAAAATAAATAAATAAATAGAAGAAGAACCTTGAAGACATCAAATGAAATAAGCCAGACAGGAAAGGACAAGTACTGTGTCATTCTACTTACAGGAGGTACCTGGAGTAATCAAGTTCACCAGTAGTTAAATGGGCACAGAATTTCAGTCTGCGATGATGACAAATTCAGGAGCTGGATGACAGCAATGATTGCACACGATATGAATATACCAACTGCCACTGAGCCATCCAATCAAAAATGGTTAAAATGTAAAATCTTGTTACGTACATTTTACCACAATTAATCAAAAAAAAGAGTTTATGCTGATTTAAAGAGGTCATATTACTTGTACCAAAAGCACCTTGATTACCATATTTCAAGCCATTCATCATCATGAACCCAGAATATTCAACCTAAAATGTCAAACTTCACCCCTTGATCCGCCAGCCTCACTACTAAGCTAAACTCCTCCGCACGGCGTATGAGGAAGACATTCCAAGTTCTTGGGTCTACTTACCTTTGTTAGGTAGTTAAGAGTAGGGAAGGAGTCCAAAATGGTGGTTAAAGAAAAATAGTGACTAGAAAAAGCCCCCGAAAGGGTCAGAGAAAGGGAAAAGCCCACAGAAAGGGGAAGCCTCAGACTGGAGCGAGAAACTCTGGTGAGAAAACACCCAAACATGGCCCCTTCCCTGACTGGCCTTCAACACTCGCCCTATTTGGTTGCAGGTAAAAGCCCTAATTTGCACCAGCAAAACCAATCAGGCTCCAGGGACTATAAAGGGTCAAAGACAAAAGACCTACAAAGGGAAGCCAAAAGGATCCGAGAACACTCCTATGGGAGTTGGCCCCTCTCACATCTAGAGACGTGAGAGCTCTAACTGAGCTGTAAGTAGTCTGCCTTTCCAAGTCTCTGTTACGAGACAAAAACCCCAAGAAAATAACACTGCTGCCTGCTTAATAAACCATGCCTGTTTGAGCTGTAAGTAGTCTGTCGTTTCAATTCTCTGCAACGACGAGACAAGACCAAGACCGAGGGAGAAAAACCAACCCCAGACCTTCATCCTGAATTCTTGCTGCCCCTTGGCGCACTGCTATACTTTCACTAACACTTTGTCATCCTTAACAACTAACAGAATCCCCATAGTGGCTCTCTAAAAGGGCACTTGTGGTAATGTTTTAAATATAAATATCTATTTTTAATGTATGGCTAACCCCAAAAAAGAATAAAGAAAATCTATAGAACCCAGAAAACACAAGAATCTATAAATCCACAAGGGTATATGCAAGGACTATAAGTAACATTTTCCTTGCAGGCATTACTGATTGCTCATGGCTAAAAGCCTGGGTTTTAATTATCCAGGTCTCACAGGGAGAATCCCGTGGACAGAGGAGCCTGGTGGGCTACAGTGCCTGGAGTCACAGAAGCTGGACACGACTTGGCGACTAAACCACCACTGACGCCACAGGGGACAAGGACGAAGTCTGGGAGCCAACAGCCCTGGAAGGAGCAAACATAGATCTTCTCTGGAGGACAACACCTTCAAACCAAACCTCAAAAAAGTCAACAAAACAGCTCCAAGAAACATGAATTCATAATAAAAAAAAAACTGTATAAATAAAGATACAAGCCACAGTAAGGAAGAGTCAAACAGAATCAAAAACCTCTACAGAATCAGACCTATAAAGACTGTGGGTATCAAAACTAGACTCTAAACAGACTCACCTTACACTCTGTGAAATATGAAGAAATAAAGGGAGACCTGAAACTATGACAAAAGAGTATCAAATAACAACTAAGATGTGTATAAGGAACCAAACAGAACTTCTAGGGAAAAAACTAGTATTGAAATTATAGCAGATAAGTCACAACTGCATAAAGAATTAGTAAACTGGAAGATCTGAAAAAATTATCCAGAATTCAAAGAATCAAAACCACTGAATCATAAAACAAAGGTCAAGAGCACACCCTTACTTCTTACTTCTAACTGAAATCCCAGAAGGAGTTACAGAATAAGAGAGAAACAATATTCAAAAATATAATGGTTGAAAATGTCCCAGTGCTGATCAAGACAAGATTATCAGATTCACAAAGCACAACATATTCACCACAAAACTAAAAGAACTCTTCATCAGTACACATTACAAACTGAAGATCAAGAAGATACAGACATGAAAGCTTATAACAAAATCACAATTTAAATGAAAAGCAAATTAACAGTATACTAGTACCAGAGTAGCCTTAAGAGAAATTAATTGTCCACTTAGAATTTTATATAGATAATAAACCTGCCTTTTGAAAACAAAGATGAAATCAGCATATTCAGAGAAACACAAACTGATGTCCACACTACCAATGATTCTCACTGAAGGAACTTCCAAAGCAGGTACCTCAAAAAAAGGTAGGGGGAAACAACAGAAAGAGAGGTGAGATGTAAAAATAAAAAGTAAAGACGGATTCTTTGTCGTAAAAATAAAAAGAAAATGATACATATGAACAATTCCAAACAAATATGAACTGCATAAGATAATGTGTTCATGCTCAGTTGCTTAGTCGTGTCTCTTTGTGACCCCATAGATTGTAGCCCATCAGGCCCCTCTGTCCACGGGATTTCCCAGGCAAGAATACTGGAGTGGATTGCCATTTCCTTCTCCAGGGGATCTTTTCAAACCAGGAACTAAACCTGCATCTCCTGCATTGCAGGCAGATTCTTTGCCACTGAGCAACTATATAATAATTCCTAATTTGTGGAGCTAAAAAGAAATAAAGTAGAATTAAAACTGTAGACAACAGCATGCAATTGAAAAACAGGCCGTGGAGTTACAGGTTCTCATCTTGACACAGAGAAAACTTTAGGCTTTAATGTGCTTGTTAAAGGGTGACCATGAACAAAGCTTTTTTTAAAGAATATATAACAATATATAATACAGAGGAATAAAACAGAATTACAAAAAAAATTTTAAAAGTCAAATCTAAAGAAGAGAGGAGAAAATAACAACAACAAAAAGCAGAACACACAAGAAGTGCAAAAAGACTGCCAAAATGCATCCAAAAACATCAGTGATGACAATCAGTGTAAGTGGACAGAAGATATAAAAGCTAAATCTCAAGGCATATGCACTATTTACAAAAGATACATGAAAAACATAAGGACACGGAAAAGTTGAAAGTTATCAGGCCAATACCGACACAAATACCACAAGGTCACAGAGCATAAATTTATCAAACAAAGTATATTGGAAAAACCATAACAAGCAAAGTGGCAAAGAACTTGTGATCCACCAAACATTAGTGTTCTCAGAAAAAAAGAATCCAGCTTCCACATAACCTTTCTGCTGCTGCTGCTGCTAAGTCGCTTCAGTCGTGTCCGACTCTGTGCGACCCCAAAGGGCAGCCCACCAGGCTCCCCCGTCCCTGGGATTCTCCAGGCAAGAACACTGGAGTGGGTTGCCATTTCCTTCTCCAATGCATGAAAGTGAAGAGTGAAAGTGAAGTCGCTCAGTCGTGTCTGACTCAGCAACCCCATGGACTGCAGCCTACCAGCCTCCTCCATCCATGGGATTTTCCAGGCAAAAGTGCTGGAGTGGGGTGCCATTTCCTTCTCCAACATAACCTTTCTAGACTGTACTATACTACAAAGCTACAGTAATCAAAACAGCATGCTATTGGTACAAAAACAGACATGTAGATCACTGGAACAGAACAGAGCACCCAGAAATAAACCCACATCTACAATCAATTCATCTTCAATAAAGGAGGCAAGAATACACCATGAAGAAAAGAAATTATCTTCAACAAATGGTGCTGGGAAAGTTACATACAAGTCAATGAAATCAGAAAACTCCCTCACACCATATACAAAAATAAACTCTAAAAGGTTTAAAGACCTTAATATGACATGATACCATAAAACCGCTGGAACAGAACACAGGTGAAACATTCTCTTACATAAATTGTACCAATATTTTCTTAGATCAGTTTTCTAAGGCATAAGAAATAAAAGCAAAAATAAACAAATGGGGCCGGGGCCTAATCAAACTTAAGAACTTTTGCACAACAAAGGAAACCATAAAAAAAGTACAGCATATGGAATGGGAGAAGATATTTGCAAACAATCTGACAAACAAGGAGTCAATATCCAAAATATACAAACAGGTCATACAACTCATATTGAAAAGACACATCTCCCAACCAATAAATGGACAGAAGACCTAAATATATATTTTTCTAAAGAAGACATACAGATGGCCAAAAGACACATGAAAAGATGCTCAACATAGCTAATGTTCAGAGAAATGCAATTCAAAACCATAAGGAGGTATCACCTTACACCAGTCGGAACGGCCATCATCAAAGAATCTACAAAAAAAAAAAAAAAAAATGCTGGGGAGGGTGTGGAGAACACGGTTGGTGGGAACATAAACTGGCGCAGCCACTATGAAAAACAGTACAGAGGATCCAAATTAAAATTATATGTTCCAGCAATCCCACTCCTGAGCATATATCCAGAAAAGATGAAAACTTTAATGGAAAAGATACATGCACAGCAATGTTCACAGCACCACTATTTACAATAGGAAAGGCATGGAAACAACCCCAGGGCCCATCAACAGATGACCGGCTTAAAAAGAGGTGGTGTGCGTATGCACATGTACACACAGTCGTCTATCACTCGGTCATGAAAAAAGAATGAAATGTTGCCACTAGAAGCAACAGAGATGGACCTAAAGAATGCCACACTCAGTGAAGTCAGACAGAGAAAGACAAATACTATATGATATCACTCACGTGCTAAACAATAATCCAAAATTATATATACAGTACAGAAACAGACTCACAGGCATAGAAAATGAACTTATGGTTAACAAAGGGGTGAAGGGAGTGAGTCGGGATAAATTAGAAATATGGGATTAACAGGCGCAACAGAGATTTACTGTATAGCACAGGGAACTATGGGCTTCTCTGGTGGTTCAGACAGTAAAGAACTCGCCTGCAATGCAGGAGAGGGTTTGATTCCTGGGCTGGGAAGATCCCCTGGAGGAGGGAATGGCAACCCACCCCAGTATTCTTGCCTGGAGACTCCCATGGACGGAGGAGCCTGGCGGGCTACTATCCGTGGGGTTGCAAAGAGTCAGACACAACTGAGTGACTAAGCACACAAACACAGAGGGAACTACATTTAATATCTTGCAATAACTTACAACAGAAAAGATTCTGAAAAGAATATAAAACCGAGTCATTTTGTACATCTGAAACTAACTATACTGTAAATCAAGTATACAACTACAATTTGAAAAAAATGAAAAGAATCCAACCTCCACACATTCGGGAAATTCTGTCCAAAGGAAGCCTACTGGTTAACAAAGCACACTGTTAGGGAGGAACTGCTGGAGCTCACAGGCCGCATCAAACTATTGACCAGAGACATTAATATGCCTTTTGTTACCTGAATATTATTGACTGGAGATGTTTCAATATTTACTGACATAAATTGCCAGCCACAGACATTAGTTTCTACAAAAATCCCCTTGTCAGTAATCTGGTATCAACCTGCTCCCTCTTTGAGCTAAGACTTACCAGGTCAGCACTCCAATAAGCCACCAAAGAGATGAGGAAATGAACACTAAAGCTGGAAAGTCTTGCCTCCCTTAGGTGAAGTATAGGACAGAAAAAGAGACAACAAAGAAAATTTAACCAAAAGAAAGCCAGTGTATCAACAGTATGAGCAACAAAATTAAGGCAAAAAGCACGATTGGAAATAGTCACTACTTTGCTGCACCATTTTCCTTCATAATCTTCACCTGTGTGTACTGAAAAACACATCTTCAAAACTATATAACACAAGTTGTCAGAAGTTCAAGCAGAAATTGCTAATGCTACCATCTGCAATTATCTCTAAAACTGAGACATTAATCAAACAAAAGTAGAAACAGCTGAACACTGCAATTAACAAGCTTGATCTAGTAACTGGAAAACACAAATTTTTCCCAAGAATACATGAATCATTTACAAAAAGCTGTCCATATACTTCATAAGTCTTAACGCAAGCCTCACACTTTCACAGCATCAGACCATACCATTTGAGGATAATGCAATTTACACTATAAATTACCAACAAAGTGACTTTAATAAGTAAAACTTTTATGTGTGTGTTCAGCTGTTCAGTTGTGTCGAACTCTTTGAGACTCTATGGCCTGTAGCCCAGCAGGCTCCTCTGTCCATGGAATTCTTCAGGCAAGAATACTGGAGTGGGTTGCCATTTGCTCCTTCAGGGAACCTTCCCCACCTAGGGATGGAATCCAAGTCTCCCTCATCGGAAGCACATTCTTTACCACTGAGCCACCAAGGAAACCCAAAATCTATACATTTGGAAACAAAGACAACCCTTGAATCAGACAGTATGTAAGACACTAGAAAACACTTAGAACTTATTTAAATCTACTTAGGAACATGTGTGGGCTATGCCCAAGGCAGCAGGTACAGTTAATTATGGACTCCCTGGTGACTCAATGATAAAGAATCCACCTGTCAATGTTAAGATAACATGGGTTAGAGCCCTCGGTCAGGAGAGTCCCTGGAGGGGAAATGGCAACCCACTCCAGGATTCTTGCCTGGAAAACCCCATAGGCAGAAAAGCCTGGTAGGCTACAGCCCGTGGGGTCACGAAAGAGTCAGACATAAGAACTAAGCAATAGAAGATAACTATATGGAAAAGACTCTGATGCTGGGAGGGATTGGGGGCAGGAGGAGAAGGGGATGACAGAGGATGAGATGGCTGGATGGCATCACTGACTCGATGGCCGTGAGTCTGAGTGAACTCCGGGAGTTGGTGATGGACAGGGAGGCCTGGCGTGCTGCGATTCATGGGGTCGCAAAGAGTCGGACATGACTGAGCGACTGAACTGAACTGATACCAAACCCAGGATGTTTTACAGGTGAGTTCTGCCTAACACCAAAAAACAGGTGTCTCCAGTTTTACATAAAACCCTAGAATACAGAAAACATTCCACAACTTATTTCATGAGACTACTGCAATGCTAATATTAAATAATACCAAAATCTCGCAAGGACTACATGAGAAAGAAAAACTAAAGGCCAATCTCACTCATGAACATGAATGCAAAAATCGTTTTAAACAAAACAACAGCAAATCAAACCCAAGAATATAGAATAAAAGATAATGTATCAAAACCAAGTTGTATTTCTTCCAGGAATGCGAATGTTATACAACATTGAAAATATATTCAATCATCTCAATGCAAAAAAATTCATTTGATCAAATTTCATAACCACTCAATTAAAACTTTTATCAAACTAGGAATAAAAGGAAAAGTCCCTAACCTAGTAAGTAGAAAGTCAAGTTGTGAAGGACTTCCAGGAAGGCTCTTTAAAGGGAGCTGAGTCCATGAAGACAGACCCTTTGTGTGTCCACTTCTTTGGATTTGGAATGGGGACTAACTACATGGCTGATTTCCCAACATCTACTCTGGCCTATGAGGTGAGTGGATCAACTGGAATTCTGCTACTCTCCTGACAGGAGGATAAATTGGTACCACACCATTTAGAAACAGCTACATATATGATAAAATTATATAGAAAAAAAGGGTGCTTAACACAAATTTCAAGATAGTGTTTATTTCTAGCTGGGTGAGAGAAGGACTTCAACTGAGGAAGTGGCAACCCCTAACTGGTAAAGTTCCATTTCTTTAGCTAAATGAGAGGTCCAACTGGGTTCATTTCATTTCTCTGGAAACTATACATATCAGTTGGATATACTCTTCTCTGTGCATGAGATATTACACAATAAATTTTAAGTGAATGAAAAAATATCCAAGAAGCTATTTGAAAATATCTTCTTGCTCATCTCCCTATTAAAAAAAAAAAAAAAAAAGCTCTTGGTAGGTAAAAGTGGTTTTTTTCATTGCTATAAAATTGCTATTGAGATCTGGCACTTTAGGGGCTGCTCTTAAAAAAAAAAATTGCTATTAAAGATATTCATGTGTACTCCTCCCTGTATAATGCAATCAACTTGGTTTCCAAACATCTCTGAAGCTCAAAAGATGTGAAGGCTTTGCACAGACTCTACTGACTGGCAACCACTTTCTTATATACCAACTGACATTCACCCTATTTCTGCTAATGAAATCCTTTAAACTTGTCTTAGTAACAGCAACATTAAAGGTTAAGAATTTGTACATAGATACTAAGTTGCTAAATAAACAGAAAGGTGAACTAAGCTTTAATTAAGATATTGGATTTACATCTTAAAGTGCTGTGTGGTATCTCAAACAGGATCTTCTTAGCTTAAGGCAACTGTGGGAGTAAACCCGAGAGGCTAGATAGGTACCCGAACGGTTTTAGGCTAATTTATGGATTTGGTTTCCTAGAAAATAATAATATCCCAATAAAAAAAACTTCTCCAACTTCTGGAGCATCCTTCGCAGGTATTTTTATGAGCACTCACTCTGGAATATCCCTGGCAAGGCAGGTACCAAATCCCGTAGGATAAAGGCCCGAAAATCAACAGCGACAAAACCCAACAATAGATTCAAGAACTACCGGCCCCCCCCCCCCCCCCCCCGCCGCCCCGGCCACCTCCACCCCAGCCAAATCTTCCGGAAACAGGTTGTCTTTCACACGTGATCTCCCCTCCAGAATCCTGAGGTGTAAAAAGCAATAGGGAAAATTACTGGGAATTGAGAAGGGTCCCTGAATCATATAGACAAAACTTAAATCAGCTGGGACCTTGCAATTAAAGTTACCTGACTTCACTTTCACTTTTCACTTTCATGCAGTGGAGAAGGAAACGGCAACCCACTCCAGTGTTCTTGCCAGGAGAATCCCAGGGACGGGGGAGCCTGGTGGGCTGCCGTCTATGGGGTCGCACAGAGTCCAACACGACTGAAGCGACTTAGCAGCAGCAGCAGCAACCTCATTCCTAGGTGTTCTTTGGAAGGAATGATGCTAAAGCTGAAACTCCAGTACTTTGGCCACCTCATGCGACGAGTTGACTCATTGGAAAAGACTCTGATGCTGGGAGGGATTGGGGCAGGAGAAGGGGACGACCGAGGATGAGATGGATGGATGGCATCACTGACTCGATGGACGTGAGTCTGAGTGAACTCCGGGAGTTGGTGATGGACAGGGAGGCCTGGCGAGCTGCGATTCATGGGGTCGCAAAGAGTCGGACACGACTGAGCGACTGAACTGAACCTCATTCTGCGGAGAAGGCAACAGCACCCCACTCCAGTGCTCTTGCCTGGCAAATCCCATGGACAGAGGAGCCTGATGGGCTGCAGTCCATGGGGTCGCTAGCAGTCGGACACGACTGAGCGACTTCAGTTTCACTTTTCACTTTCATGCATTGGAGAAGGAAATGGCAACCCTCTCCAGTGTTCTTGCCTGGAGGATCCCAGGAATGGGGGAGCCTGGTGGGCTACCGTCTACGGGGTCGCACAGAGTCGGACCCGACTGAAGCGACTTAGCAGCAGCAGCAGCCACCTCATTTTGCGGAGAGGGAAATCGTGTCTCGGGAAGAAGCGCACCTGCTAAGGATCTAAGAGTCATTTTAATCCATCTCCTCTCTCAGTCCAGTGACGGTTCCCACACCCACTCCCAAACGCTTCAATTCCCTCCTGACACGGAGGTGAGGTGAGAAAACCCGCACCTCCAGTGTGGCCAGAATGTCGGGACCAGAAAGGGTCGCGGCCCCTCCTCTCACAGGTGGTGAAACTGACGTTGGAAAGTGACGCAGCTAGGGCAGAAAATCAACGACCCTCGGCCACCGAGCTGCAGGAGCTTCCCGAAGGCGATGAAAACCACTGGGGACCCCACTTCCTAGCTCCAGGAGAGAGAGGGTCAAAATGAGACCGGCTCCCTATATTTCAGCATGAACCCCGACTTTCCCTTGCAGGAGAACTGGGGAAACACAGACAGCTAGTGGCGCAGGTCCGAAACCGATTCCCGCCTCTCCCGCATACATGTCCGTGGAGAAATGGCAACCGTGAGGATGCGGCGACACCCGCGAGAAGTGATACCTTATGCTCGCGCCGCAGTCCCCCGTCGTACCGGCACCGGAGCCCGCCACCTTGCTTCCGGGGTTCAGCCGCAGCAAGGACCGAGGTCTCAGAAGGAGGGAGCCTCAGCCCCGCCCCATTCAAGCCCCGCCCCATTCAAGCCCTGCCCCTAAGCGCGCCTCGCAGAGGACCCGGGTAACTTCCGGGACGCCGCGCGTCACTAAGCAGCCGGTCCCCACTTCCGGACGCATCCTTGCCTTCCTCGCTGTCCCAGACTGCTCGAGTGCTGTCGAGATATCGGCACGTTTGATTGGCGGAGCGAGAGTGCTGGTCTCCGCCGATTGGATCCGGGGGAATCCGCCCCGTAGACGTCAGCTGGGAGCACAGTCTCAGTGGTCGGCTTGTTTCCCGCCGGCTGCCTGTCTTGAGTTGCAATCATGGTGGACGTGATGGAGTTGCCCAAGGCGCGAATCAACGCCAGCATGCTAGCTCAGTTCATCGACCAGCCGGTCTGCTTCGTAGGGAGGCTGGAGAAGGTGCGCACGCTCACCGCCCTGGGCTTTTTGGGTGGAGGGGCCCCGTGGCCGTCGGGCTGGCGGAGGGTGGAAGAGAGAAAGCATCACTGCGCCCCGAATTGCTTTATTTTCTCGAAACGGAACTTTTTGCACACTTTTTGACCACTGCAGCCCAATTTTTGGCTCTTAGCGGGCGGAATCGCGAAGTTTTCGAACGCGCTCCGTTCTAGTGTCCCGCCCTCGTTTTTTACTTGAAATTATAAACAAAATTCCATCTGTTTTCTGTTAGCCGGCCTTGACAGCTAGTCCAATTTTCTTGTTTCCTTCTTTTCTGCTGTTTCCTCTTTTCTCAAACCTCGTTTTATCGTTGAAGTCGCTTTTCTGTGAAACACTGCTTGATTGCATTTTACTGATTCAGTGCCAGTTTATCTTACCCAAGTGTTAAGAGCGCAGCCCCTCATCCTACTGGTGAGAAACAGGCCCAAAGGCTCAGGATCAGGGAACCGAGAAAACTTTTATATGAAAGTTTTTTACTAGTTTATTTCAGTCACATTATCTTCTTGTAATAGGTGTATTTGGACTTCACAGTTATGGAAATTGGGTAGGAGTGACATCTGGTTAAAAAGTGCTTAAGGCTACAGCAAGTAGCAAAGCTGGCATTCAAACCAGATCTGACTGTACTCTTTGCAGCTGTCTCGCGGGAGTAGAACCCAGATGTTCTAATAACCAGTTTCTCTTTACTTCCTCATGTCTAATTTTTTAAAACATACCCTCTGTGGGATATACATTGTTTAAATCATGGATGCCAGTAGATCTCACTTTTAGATAATATGAACCCTCCTTAATTTGTTCTTATTTCTAATTTGTTCTTAGATCTTAATTTGTTCTTAGATTTAAATCTGGGTTGCCAGATTTAGCAAATAAAAATAACGGGACACATTTGCACTAAAAAGGTAATTGTTGTTTATCTAAAGTTCGAATTTAGGCATCGTTTGATCAGGTATAGTAACACCAGACAATGTGAACTAGTTAAACTGCTCAAAAGAATTGCTTTGTGTGCACTAACTGTGGGTCAATCTGTTCATCTGTTGTCAAACTTCTAGTCTTTTAAAGAGGTTTATATGGACTTTTTAAAAAAATTATGTGTTTCTTTTTCAGATTCATCCCACTGGGAAAATGTTTATTCTTTCAGATGGTGAAGGAAAAAATGTAACTATTGAGTTGATGGAGCCTGTATGTTTAAGTATTAATTCTGTTTCTATTATAATTAATTCTTCCATCTTATTTGGTTTATTGCTGATGTTTCTTATTCTTGGAGTGGACATATAAAGGACCAGCTCATCAAACTTCTCTCAAATAAAATTTGTGTCCTGCTTTTACATTTCCCTTCACTTTTCTAACCAATGATTTTGGGGGCTCTGTCATTTTTAAATAAACGCTGACAACTCTCATTCCTTATGAAAGACCAGAAAATCACTTAAGAAAAAAATTATTTTTAAATCACTTTTCCCTTCCTCAGTCGTTCACATTTTTTTTAATTCAATTCTCTATTTTTGTTTACATTTATTTTCAGTTGTCACTTGCTTTTATAGTTTATGTTTGTGGTACACTTTCTTCATCCTTTATGAAGACAGATGTGTGTGCTGTTTGGTTAATGCATACAGAACTCACTGTACAAATATACATAATAGAAAGTTCCTTTCAATTAGTCCTTTTAAACAAATTACATCTTGTGGAAATACTGGACAGTCTCAGTATCTTTAAGTGATTTTTGTCTTCAACTTAAACATTTAACTGTAGCTTTAGACCTGAAGCCACTACTAAAGGTGACTGGACTGGTGACATGCTGACAGTAATAAGTACTCGCACATTTTTAACAAGTTACAATTCCATTTTTGCATTGATATGATAAATCTTAAAATTATTTTGCTACATGAAATGAAAGATTAGTAAAATCTAGAACAATTTTCCAAGTTACTTTATCAGCTGAAAATGTGATAACACCGAGTTGGCATTTTGTTCTTTGTGTTAGCTTGATGAAGAAATATCTGGAATCGTGGAAGTAGTTGGAAGAGTAACGGCCAAGGCAACCATTATGTGTGCATCTTATGTCCCGTTTAAAGAAGATAATCATCCTTTTGGTAAATAAAACATTCTGTAATTCATGTAATTAGGAGGGAAACAACTTTATTTTTAACTTGCTATGTCTTGGTCTTGAGTTTCAGTCCTGCTACAGTTTGAATTTCTGTATTCCTTTCTGATCCCAAAGGAAAATGCTAGGACATTTTAGCCTACTTCTAAATAATACTTCTGTATGTAAGAAACACAATGAAGATGAATATTTGTGGAAAGAGAATTTTTTAAAACAAAGTAAACAAAACAAAAATACTGTTAATAGTTTATTTGATTTTAATATAGAAAGGCATCAAATAATGCACAACACCTAAATCACGACCAGGCAAGAATGGTGCCTGTACAATGGAAGTTATCCTCCATGAATTTTGGAAATCATGGCAGTTCTACTGCATGACTTTTATTTTTTGGAACTGTACTTAAATCAATATGACCCATATCACAGTTTTACCAAATGGATTGTTAAAATAAGTTCTCTTCTCAAAGGGGAGAGAAAAGAGAAACAGGTAGAACTCCTTAAGTAATAATTGATGTTACAACTTTCCACTGTAGATTAAATGTTTGCTAACCTATTTCTTTCAGATCTTGGACTTTACAATGAGGCTGTGAAGATTACCCATGAGTTCCCTCAGTTTTTTCCTTTGGGAGTTGTGCAGTATGGTTGAACTATTTTGATTATTGCCTGTGAGCTACACTGAAGACTATTAAAGGAGGCCCCTGATATTTGAAGGAGCAATTCCTGTGATTTTTAATATTTAATTTGTTCTCTTAATTTCATTTACCTAACTTTATTAGATATTCCAGTGTGCCATTTTTGACAGAACTGGCTTATTGACAGTTCTCACCTAAGTTCTCATAAAGAATAATTTCTCTGGCATATGGTCAGATTAAATGCACGAAAAAAAAAATTTGGTTGAACTCAGTTTTCTGCTTTATTAATAAAAGCTTATGTGCTGTTGGTCATATCATTCTTCTTTCAGTCACCTGTTCAAGCACAAGCTTGGAATTTAATAGCTGTCAGGTTAGGACTTAAGATTTCCCAGTGGAACCCTGGGCCAACCGTGTTAAGAATGTACTGCCACCTCAGGAACTACACCATGTTCATCATTTCCTGGACACTGAAAAAACGATGATATTAAAAGCAAACAGAATCCAACATCTGTAATTTTTGAATACTTGTATTAGGGCATTCTGCAGAATCAGAACCAATAGGATATATGTGGATATGTATATGTAAATGAATTGTTACACAAGTTGGTTTACATGGTTATGGAGGTGGAGAAGTCACCCGATCTGCAATCTAGAGAACCAAGATCTGCAAAACTGGAGAACCAAGAAACTCGGTGGTGTACAGTGCGAGTCTAAAAGCCTGAGAATAAGGGAAGTTGATGGTGTCACATGCAGCCCACGTTCGAAGACCTGAGAACAGGGAAGACACTGCTGTAAGTCCAAGAGTCTAAAGGCCCAAAAACCAGGAGCTCCAGTGTGAGAGGGCAGTTGAAAATAAACATTCCGGCTTAAGGAGAGAGCAAATGTGCCCTACCTCTGCCTTTTTGTTGTATTTTAACTCTAAATGGACTGAATGATGCCCACCTACTTTGGCAAGGGCCATCTTTACTCAATCTACTGATTTAGATGCTAATCTGTTCCAGAAGCACCCTCACAGATATACACAGAAATAATGTTTTACCAGCTATCTGGGTATCCTTTAGCCCAGTCATAACTGACACA
This sequence comes from Oryx dammah, assembly GCF_014754425.2. Classification (NCBI taxonomy): domain Eukaryota; kingdom Metazoa; phylum Chordata; class Mammalia; order Artiodactyla; family Bovidae; genus Oryx; species Oryx dammah. Next base: position 16,141,630 of record NW_024070202.1, on the reverse strand, counting down.
TAAAAAGTAACCATCATAGCATCTCTTTCTCAGGATTTTATTAATAACAACAGTCCAAATTTGAAATTTCTCTATTCTTGCACTTCATACCACCAACCTGGGTGACATGTTGCAAGTGTACAACAGTAACAGTAATTGGTGACCTGTACAGCCACAAGTTTTATGGCTTGACCCATTTTCTTCAGTGAGGAAATAAATTCTAAATCCATTCAGATTGCAGATCATGCCAAGAATATTTAAATTGATAACATCTTCAATTTCATCCCCAAATATTCTACAAATTACTTAAGCAACGGAGCTACTCATGGTAAAGCATTTTATTACAGTAAGGAAAGACAATTTTGGTCTTCCCAGGTGGCGCCAGTGGTAAAGAATCTGCCTGCCAGTGCAGGAGAGGCAGGTTCGATCCCTGGGTCAGGAAGATCCTTTGAGATCCCTTGGAGCAGGAAATAGCAATGCACTCCAGTATTCTTCCCAGGAAAATCCCATGGACGGAGCCTGGCAGGCTACAGTCCGTGGGGTTGCAAAGAATCGGACACAACTGAGCACACACATATACATAAAGACAACTGTAACTGAAATTCAGGTGTAGGAGGGACATCAGCCAAACCCAGTAACACAGTGTTGTCTTCAATGCCAGAGAAGGGGTCAGCCTGCAATTGTGTTATCCTTGGGAAACACTAAATGTTAAAGGTGTCCTGTTTGAAACCCCTGAACAACTATGTTTAGTAAACTGGACTAAATGACTTAGGGTACTTCTGACAAGTGAGCCCTTTATACTAATGATTTATGGTGCCATTTCTGTAACCCCAGTGTTACCTATGAACTTTGGCTTGAAAGAGTGTAGTTTGAACAGATGCAGCTCCCCTGCCTTGTGTTGCCTGACATTTAGTAATAATTTTTTAAATATGATTCCATTCCCCTATTTCAAATGTACAGTTCAGTGACTTAGTACACTGAAAGAGTTGTACATCCATGCCTACAGTCAATTTTAGAACATTTTCATCATGACTTACCTGTCATGGCCCAATCCCTACACCACCACCTTGCCCTTAAGAAGGAACTAGTCGACTTTTCTGTCTCTGTAGATTTACCTGTCTGGGATATTTCATATAAATGGAATCATATATGGCCTTTTGTCACTGAATTATTTACCATAATGTTTTCAAGGTTCATCTGTGCTATCAGTGCTTCATCCCTTTTTATGGCCCAAAAATACTCTACTGTATGGATATACCACATTTTTTCATCCATTCATCAGCTGCTCTACATTTGGATGTTTTATAATGAACTATGAATATTCATGTATGAACATTAATAACCTCGTTCATGAACTATGAACATTAATTTCTGTGTCAGTTCAGTTCAGTCGCTCAGTCATGTCCGACTCTTTGCGACCCCATGAGTCGCAGCACGCCAGGCCTCCCTGTCCATCACCATCTCCTGGAGTTCACTCAGACTCACGTCCATCGAGTCCGTGATGCCATCCAGCCATCTCATCCTCTGTCGTCCCCTTCTCCTCCTGCCCCCAGTCCCTCCCAGCATCAGAGTCTTTTCCAGTGAGTCAATGCTTCATACAAGATGGCCAAAGTACTGGAGTTTCAGTTTTAGCATCATTCCTTCCAAAGAACACCCAGGGCTGATCTCCTTTAGAATGGACTGGTTGGATCTCCTTGCAGTCCAAGGGACTCTCAAGAGTCTTCTCCAACACCACAGTTCAAAAGCATCAATTCTTCGGCGCTCAGCTTTCTTCACAGTCCAACTCTCACATCCATACATGACCACTGGAAAAACCATAGCCTTGACTAGATGGACCTTAGTCAGCAAAGTAATGTCTCTGCTTTTGAATATGCTATCTAGGTTGGTCATAACTTTCCTTCCAAGGAGTAAGCCCCTTTTAATTTCATGGCTGTAGTCACCATCTGCAGTGATTTTGGAGCCCAGAAAAATAAAAGTCTGACACTGTTTCCACTGTTTCCCCATCTATTTGCCATGAAGTGATGGGGCTGGATGCCATGATCTGAATTTTCTGAATGTTGAGCTTTAAGCCAAAATTTTCACTCTCTTTCACTTTCATCAAGAGGCTTTTTAGTTCTTCACTTTCTGCCATAAGGGTGGTGTCATCTGCATATCTGAGGTTATTGATATTTCTCCCGACAATCTTGATTCCAGCTTGTGCTTCTTCCAGCCCAGCGTTTCTCATGATGTACTCTGCATATAAGTGTTTTTATTTCTCTTTATATACTTAGGAGAGGAATTGCTGTATCAAAAGGTAAGTATGTTTAACTTTCTGAGGAACTAACTGCCAGACTATTCCAAAGTGGCTATAGCATTTTACATTCCCAGCAGCAGTGTTTGAGGATTCCAATTTCTCCACATCCTCAACACTTAATATCTAACTTTTTGTTCAGAGTTATCCTAATGGGTGTGAAGTGATCTTGACTTGTCTTCTTTCAAAGGCACCATAAGCCACTCTTTTGGCCAGAAAAGCTTGAACGCCTCTCCTCCTCTTCACCGTCACTGCCACTATAAGTTCAGATAGCTGTCATTTCCCACTTTGAGCTACTCCAGCAGCCCTGAATATATGACTGGCCTTACTGCTTCCAGCCTCCTCCTATCACCCAGCCAATAGAGTTGCATTAGACATCGATTATAATCAACGTACTACAAAGTTTAACAACCAGAGAAGTGTGAAAATGGGAAAGCGTCCTGGGAAGCTTAACAGAGGAGAAACCTGGCCAATACGACCTTAATGAAGTGAACAAGGTTAACATCACCAGTGAGACATGTGGATAATCATGTGCCCACGAATCATGGGAAAACAAAAGCACTTCACCTTTGTGCTATTTTTTCAAAAACAGGTTATGCCAGTCTGACCATGAGTGACTATCAAACATACTCAAATTGAAGGACATTCTACAGACTGATCGGTTCCCCTCAAAACTGTCAAAGTAAGGAGGAAGGAATATCACAGAGCACGAAGGAGACATGACAACCAAGTGCGATGTGGGATCACAGACTGACTCCTGGAACACGAGAAGGATGTTGACGGGCAAACAGCTGAAATCTGAATAAAACCTGGAGCTAAACTGATGGGCCAGTATTGGTTTCTTAGTTTTGACGAATGTACCAGGAAACTATAAGGTAACATAAAAGGAGACACCCAGGATGAGGGGAGGAATTCTTTCTTTGTAACTTGTCTATAAATTTAAAATTACTCCAAAATAAAAAATGCACTTAATACAAAATCAACAACCTCCAGAGGCTCCCCAGTGACTAGTCAAGTCCACAGCTCTAATTAGTAGTCCAGACCTTCCCACATCTCACCTCAGACTCAAATCCTACTCTCCCCTGAAGCAAACCCCCAGCACTGCTCTGCTATTGACAGAACACACTAGACCCTTTAAGATCCAGATGTTGTTGAGTTTGCTCTTGGCTCTGATTGGAATGTCTGTTCCTATGCCCAAAGGAAAACATTCTCTAAGCTTTCCCAAACATGAGCAAGCAGAGTTAGTTACATTATGTTATATTCCTCTCATCACACTTAACTTGCTCATAATCTATTTTTTGATTAAAAAGTTATATATATATATATATGTAGTTTTATTATATTTTTAACACTATAAAAATCAGAAAGTAAATTTCCGACTGTCTCCCCAAAGATGCTACTATGGATTGGTATGCTGCTTTCCAGAACTTCCTCTACATAAACTGTCTATAGGACCTCAATATACTGCCCTACAACATGCATTTTCCCTTTAATAAGTCTTGGAAATTGAGATATTGAGCTATCTCATCCTTTTTAATGGATGAAAAATATCCATGTGCCAAGTGTTTATTAATTTATTAAGTCAGTCATTTACTAGTCACAGAATCAGATACAACTGAGCAACTAACACCCACATTCTACTAGCCTTCCCCACCAAGAGGCTCTTACAGATGAAGAACTTGTAGTTTAAAAACCTGTCTTCTTGGTATTTCCCAATGCCTAACATTTGTTGTTATTCAGTCACTAAGTTGTGTCTGACTCTTTGCGACCACATGGACTACAGGACACCAGGATCCTCTGTCCTCCACTATCACCTGGACTTTGCTCAAATTCATGTCCATTGAGTTGGTGATGCTATCTAGTATATAAATAAATTAGTCCATGAACCCTGGTTTGAGAAGCCACAAAGTTGAGAAGAGAGGTAATGAAGGCCTGAACCATAATTCAGTGAAGTGACAAGGGACAGCAGGCCAAGAGTTGATATATTATAATGGATTCCACAGAACTCAGTGAGTGATGATGCTAGGACTTAAACAAGGTAAGAACCAAGGATGAGATCAAAAGGTGAGGAGGCAATATTTTCACTTTAATACAAATTTAAGTATTTAATAGGCCCTTGTGTGAAGATATCCACGAGATATTTGGAAAAGTAGGACCAGACAGAGATTTGAGTTGCAACCTGCCTAATATTTAGAGTTTAAGAGATCTACCAATCCCTTGGAGAAGGCAATGGCAACCCACTCCAGTACTCTTGCCTGGAAAACCCCATGGGCAGAGGAGCCTGGTAGGCTGCAGTCCATGGGGTCGCTGAGAGTCGGACAAGACTGAGCGACTTCACTTTCACTTTTCACTTTCACTTTTCACTTTCATGCATTGGAGAAGGAAATGGCAACCCACTCCAGGGTTCTTGCCTGGAGAATCCCAGGGACGGAGGAGCCTGGTGGGCTGCCATCTATGGGGTCGCACAGAGTCAGACACGACTGAAGCGACTTAGCAGCAGCAACCAATCCCTTATCTGCAATTTCAAAATCTCTAACAGTTCGAAACCCCCTTTTCCTAAATTGGGGGCTAAATGCATTTGGCAACAAAACCTGGTAAGAACTGTAGTGAGACTACTTCATAGTCTTTATCCCACTTCCTGGAAATATTCCTATGCTTCACTGCAGGAATATTACCATGTTTGATTAGAGAGTACTGCTGCTCTGGGAAGGATGTTCCATAACATATAGTAAATATACCCTCTCTGACTTATCTAAAATAAAAAATCTCTGAATCCTGAAGCACATCTGGCCCCAACAGTTTCAAGTAGGGGAATGTGTTCCTAAATCAGGGACAGCATCCTGAGGAAGAAAACCACAGAACCCGTGACAAAACCTGGAGGGAACGTGCACTTATGGAACAGCAGTGTGAGTGAGGAGAAGGACCCCAATAGTGCCTGACACCTAGTAAGCACTCGTGAAATATTTATTCCCTGAAGGAATATCATGAACTGCAAGGAACGAGAGTTTCAAAGAGAAGTCAATGATGTAAAACTCAAAGAACTGAAGATGAGGACTGAGGATAAAAGACTGATATTACTAACATATATCACACATTTCAAAAAAGGACATGGCTACAAAAATAAAAAGGGAAAACATATCCAAAAAAGGAGGTAACAACTATAAAAACACTCAACAGGAAATAAAATTAGACTTTAAACTTAGCTCCAAATGTTCCTGAGAAGTCAGGAAGAGTAAGAAATAGGCCACAGAATTTTGGTAACCTTAAATTCATCACGACAACCAAACTTTTCTCTAAAAGGAATATCACCCAGAATCTACCGTGAGGAATAATGAGCTATAAAAGGTTGTCATCAGTTATAATCTTACAGATGTTTTTCAGATGATTTTTTTATTTTCATCCAACAAAGACAAAATTAAAACAACTCTGAAAACTTCTCTTCACTGGATGAGTTAAGCACTTTCAGTGATAAACTATTATACTGACTTTAAAGAACTTTGAGGTTGTCTTTTAAGGTATTAACTTAATAAGCATTAAGTCACTCAACAATTAAACTTAATAAGCATTAAGTCACTCAATAATTATTTTAGTCTTGGGCTAATTGCTAGAGATACAAAGTCCTTGCCTTCTGAAATTTCAATCCATGGCAGTTTAGCATAATTTCCAAAGATGTCTCAACTCAGAACTATTTAATATTTAACTGGCCTAAGGTTTTAAAGAAATCTACTATGATTAAGAACAATCAAATTCCGTATTTTCTATTTAGTGAAACTCCAATTTGGTTTCCTCTCAATTAATTCACATGGAATTTGATTCTGATCAATTCCAGAAAATTAAGAATCCCAGTACCATTCATAAAAAGATGCTAAATCTAGAATATTTAATAAAGCATATGTTTTGAGTTACTTTCTAATTGTGATGTTGGTTTAAGTTAAGCCTCTTATGTTATTTATGACCTCAGTTGACCTACAGTATAGGGTTTTGAGATGGCTAATTAAGACCAGAGGTGTAGGCTATGGAAAATTTATGGTGTAATATATTCATCTTGGGGGAAAGGATTAAATTTGTTATTAGCATGCCATTGTTTCTTCTTTACCTATTACCAAGTGTCAGAAGCAGGTCTTATATTCTAGTATTTCCTCATGGTTAAGATTTGGACTGAAGAACCCGCCTGCCAGTGCAGGAGAAGTAAGCGACATGGGTTCGATCCCTGAGCCTGGAAGATCTCCTGGAGGAGGGCATCACAACCCACTCCAGTGTCCTTGCCTGGAGATTCCTATGGACAGAGGAGCCTGGTGGGTTATAGCCCATGGGGTCAGGTTGCAAGAAGTCAGACATGACTGAAGCAACAGCACATACATACGCAGTGCTTTCACATATGGAAAATTATTTTTAAACCAGATTATTTCTGTAGGTGGGTGAGTAAAGAACAACAATCCTGTGGACTCTATGTAATACATTATTTAAGATGCAAAATTGAGAAGGCTTTGAGCCAGTTCTCAAACTCTAGAGCGCTGTGCTGTGCTTAGTTACTCAGTCGTACCCAACTCCTTGTGACCCCATGGACTGTAGCCCACCAGGCTCCTCTGTCTATGGGGATTCTCCAGGCAAGAATACTGGAGAGGGTTGCTATTCCCTCCTCCAGGAAATCTTCCCAGTCCAGGGATCAAACCCAGGTCTCCCCCATTGTGGGCAGATTCTTTACTGTCTGAGCCACCAGGGAAGGCCAAGTTTCAAACGCTGGAAGGAAAATAAGCAGTGTAAAAAGTTTTGGGCAATGCCATTGATGACACTGTGACTTAAGTAGCCCCCTTTTAAAAAAAGACTATTCACTTTTCACACAACGTTAAAATATTCCCCAGGAAAATAAGGCAATTATCTTGGCTGGTAAGAAGAATCTCTCACCAGAAAATGTTATATTGAGGCAATAAAATTTAGTAATTATAGGTTTTAAAAAATGGTTTCAATGAAAGATCTTGGTATCTTGTCACCCTGAATCTTGAGGTATAATCAGTAAGGAGAAATTCTTCTACTGAATAAATGCTAGTTAAAAAGCTAGATAATTTAACATTATTTTTACCATAGATATTCATTTTGAAAATTAATATTATTTAGATCTTAACATTTATTTTCATTAATTCACTTAATATACAATGATTATTTAAAGCCAAACTGCATTAAATGAATTTAGCATATCTCTATACAAAATCAAAAATACTATTGCATTTCTCTTAAATATTTTAATATTTTTCTTTAGCTTTTGAGGAAGCTTAAGTGTTATGAAAACATTAGACCTGATGAGAAAATATATTTCTTTCAAGAGATTCATCTTTTAAGTGATCAGGGTTCTGGTGAGCCAACTGTTCTTTTCATTTGGCTCAGAGACGTTATGCCTTAGTCAGTCATGTATTTGACCATTTATGAAAGGCAGACAGTGGACTAGGAGCTGCCTCATCTTGAAATCTCCTCAGAAATTATTAAATGTTTTCCAGATGAACATATTATGGATCAAGGGAGGACCTAGAAATTAGAATCACGGCCTCCAAACCAGGGGAATTTGTTGACTTCTCTTTCTTTTAGAACCCAGTGACCTAGTGGAATTGACCCACTGGGCAATTTCCTTCACTCTCAGTGGTATGATGAAGTCATGAAAACAACTCAAGATGAGATATGGTATGTGTATATTTTTACCTCAGTTGTTTCCAAAAAACAGAATTTAAGACAACTGCAAAGCCTTCTATTCTTTCCTGTTTTCTCATCATGAACTTATACAATGTGACTTTCCTAAATGTAAACTTCAGTGGAGGTAGAATGGGACAGTCAATTGATTACCATTGTTTGTCACAGGAATATTAACCTGCTAAAAATGGCATTAATATCCTACTTTATCCTTTGTAGAGAAAACGTTAAAATGTCATTTCAAGATGAATAAAATACGTTCTGTGTTGCTTTCTTCCATTTTATAATATAAACCTATTTGACATACAAATTTAAGAACATATTTTAAGCAAAAAAAAAAACAGGGAAAATACAATTGCCAGTACATTTGAACTCAAAAACTATACCTAAGATAGCTTAAACAAAAATGTTTCCCTGTTTGCTTCTTTCAGTGCTTAACATTTGTAAACTTTATCTGCAATAATTGGTAAAAGAACCAGTTATATTTACATCTATGATTCCTTAATCAAAGGGCTAGAAAGGATGATAAAGCATGATATGCTTCTAGGTGTGGACTCCTTACAAAGTCTGGAACCCATGACATCTGGCTTCTATAATTTTAAAAACAGAATATAGAGATAAGTAGTCTGATAAACTGTCTCACTGGAAGCATTAGGAAACTGCAGAGACTTGGAAAAATAAACTAATGCACAGACAACCATTTACAACAACAGAACACTGCTGAATTTATTTAAAGTACATTTCAGAAATGAATAATTTGGATTCATGCATTTGAACTTTAAAATTTTTTATGAGTTAAAATCATTAAATCAATGACATTTAGAAGCAGTCATGCTGCCTTCTGTGTTCTCAACAGATTCTAAATTCAGCTACATGTGGCTTGTGATCACAAGATCTGGCTACAAACAGCAGTGACTGTTGCAAAGCAAATTACATGGTGGCACAGGAAAACATTCCCCTTTCCAGTAAGGGAGAAAGTGGCTACCTCACTCACAACCTGCAGGTTATATGTAATGCAGATTACAGACTTCAAAACTGACGTATGCTAAAATAGAAAAACTATGTCATGAAAAAGACAAAGACTGCTTTGTTTAGGGAAAAACTTCTAGAGCACTGATGAGAAATACTTAAGTGTTTATGAGCTATGGAAACTTGTTCCTAGGAAACAAATTTATTCATTTCCATTCATAAGAATGCAGGCATGCAAATAACAGTTTTATTCATATAGGGTTTGAATATATTACAACGATATTAAAATACACATTGTAAAATAATATTTTATAACAAACACTGTACAATTATACAATATTATTTATTTACAATGTATTACATTTGTGTATCGTACATTTAACTGTAACAACATGCTACAATTATATACACTATGTATAATACTACAACCTGGAAATAGGTAATTTCTACTTAGCTGGACTCAGTACACAGACAAAAATGACTCATGAAATATTTAAAATCATGAATTGTTAGTTTTAACCCACACATTTGAATAAAAATTGGTCAGAGCATACCAAATTTTGGAGCTAAAAATGGCAAATCAGTGAATGACCTGTCAGTAGTTGCTGCCTCCAAAACAAAGCAGAAAAAGTTTCTGAAAAAAAGAGGGTAATTGATGAGCAACTTGTGTCAGGTCAAGAAGGGTGTGATCACTCACCCAGCTCCAGCTCACCTGAGCCTAATCTGTTCATCTTATGGTAACTGAGAAGAGTCACTTGTCAATTGTGAATTTTAACGTATAAAGGAAGTTTTGTTATTGGTCCACTTGCATAATTCATGTTCCCATGTTTTTTCATATCACAAAATTGCTTCCTCTTACTGTAACCATATTCTGCCCACTTTCCAAAATACAAGTCTCATTTATGTCAATCTCTTGTTAGGTAAAACTGTCCTCTACTTAGCGGTACTCAAAGCTGCCTTTTCTAGCTTCTTAAAATACACACACAAACCAGAAAAAAGATGAAAACCCATAATACCATCACCCACAGCCGAACTACTAGAATCTTAATCAATGTAGGCTGAAAGCAGACGGACTGAGAAAAACCAATGATGGCTACATTTCATTGTACAGCCAGTTTTAGCTGTAAAGAAAATGGACACTTTGATTGGGTGACCAATATAATTTCAAGAAGTTGTCTTAATCCAGTAGATTAAACAGTTGGTCTCATGAAAATCAGGAGAGAGCAGAGACAGGAAACAGTGGGAAAATATAGGGGAATGAAGAGAGTCATGTGCTGGGAGACAAAAGTAGCTGAGGGGGAAGTTTAAGGTCAGTAATATGGAGAACTCTCAGGCAGTTATTCCAGGAGTGGATGGAAATGCTAAACTAGAAGTTCTGAGTTCCAGCTGTTTTCTTTGGGTATATCACATTACCAAAACTATAATCTGTCACTTTTTTTCTAGGCCTCTACAGACCTTCATGCTCTACCATCTGTTTTAGAAATGAAGACATCAAGACACCTGAATTATGATGCTCTTATCTCCTCATTCTCACATCTGCTTGCTGAAAAATTAGAAAAGTCTCACTTCACTGTATCTGAGTATCATTTGTCTGTCTCGATCCTCCAACTTTTTTCTTTTCTGGACTAATTCTGGCCTTTCAAAAATGTCTTTACCCCTTCACTTTTCCTCTAAACACAATACTTTGGCAAGTGTATTGTTCATCATTGCATCCAAGTTGCATAATTTCATGAATGTATTTCATACAAGACAATGATTAATAAAGAGAGTGAAAAGTGTGGAAATCTTACTGCGATGTACTCAAAACAAGAACAACTCAACCTCTGTGCCTTTTTCCATCCTTCTTTGCTCAATCTAAGGTTTTACGATGGTGGCTGATCAGCGAAAACAAAACAGAACCACCTTACCAGGTGGGACAGAGTGACTCTGAAGGGATACTTTATTTTTAATGCCATAAGTTAATTCTTTATTTAAATGCTAATCTATTAGTCTAGTATAACCCTCTCAAGGCACAGTCAATTTCAGTAATGATGCTGATGGCTGCAATATGATCAAGGGAAGCCTCTACCACTTGGTACAAAGGAGTGGAAATGATAGACAGCTCATTAATCATTTACCCCAGAGATGAACACATTCAGTTCCTGACAGGGGGCTGTAGGTGAATGCTGCCAAAATGAGAAATGTCAATTGTCAGGCCTCATACATAATAACAGTGTAGCTATTTTTAAGCTTTATTGAAAATTAGAGTTGGGCTCTTTTTCCCTACAGTTCCATCACATATGCTTGGCAAGTTTTATTCTATGAGAATTCATTCTCACTCTGCTCAGACATCTCTGTTTGAGAAAATATACACTCAAACTTTAACGTAAGATAGTGGAAATGTTATTTAGAAATCTGTAGAATCCTGCACATTGGGAGTGAACTCTAAAAGAACTGAGAAATAAAAGAGGCAAAGCAGAAAAGGTATTAATAACTTTTTGGTTCATTTATCTGCACAGTATACGTTTTATCAGTAGTAAGGATAAAACACATTTTAAGCTCCTCAGATCTCTAGAAGGAACAGATGTATTCTATAATTCATGCAACTATTTTCTGAAGACAGAGATAAACAGAATTCAATGAAATAGACTTAAAAATATTGTATGTTCACCAAATTAGGTGAACAATGTTACCAAAAGAAATGACCTTCAGAATCTGCCCCGGCTTATCTATAGTTTATGTGTTATGTTTCCAGTGGAAAATAATGTTCCCAGCCTGAAGAAATTCTCTTCTGGAAGCCAGCAGTATCTTACAATTCAGTGGGAGAATTATATACACTTTTTCAAAAAGAATTCCATGTATTTCAGAAACTATCTTTTAAAAATGGTGCGTTTGTCCTAAGAGTCACAACTGACCTTGCATTCCATTTCTGAAGAATGGAAGGAGAAGATCAGAATATTTAAGATGAGAAAACATACTAACTTCCCCACACTTATCAAGTTGCTAAATATTTTGCTCCATAAATTAAACATCTTCATCATACTTGGGGGACATTTACATGCCATAAAGCTATACGTTCATATTGTACAAATATCAAGTATACCTGCTTAATGAATAATACAAATTCCAAAATTGATAAGGAAAGTACTTTTCCTTTGATATAATTAACACGTGTAGCAGAGGAACTCTGCAGCAAATTTTACTATAAAATAATCAGCTATCAAATTACTTGATACTAAGAAGGATACTTAGTTTTACCTACCACTTTGGTAGTGGCAACTTCTTAAACTGTCATCAACCAAGTATCTGGCTGCAATGTAATAAAATGTGAACAAACATGAATTTTGACATTTGCCTTCTTAAGCTCCAGACTTTCTTGCAAACACATCCACACACACACTCCCACTTACCCTCTCTCCCATGTATGTATATATACGTGGAGCTAATATTACTCATGTAAAAAGATGTAAGACTAACAATTTGCATGGTTTCCTATGAAAATGCCTCTTTCAAATTTATGATACATTACTCCCTTCAAATACTCTTTAGACTACTCTTGTCTTTATGACTTTATATTTTAAGAGCCTAACTAGATTCCTATATCAATTTCCAGTCATGAAATTAAGTTATGGCAACATGCTTTTCACAAATTGAATGATGAAAGAACTGTATTCACTGAATTACTATTATTGCTGCTATTTCTGACATTACATAAATTATCCTTTAATCCTAAAGTTACCTTCTTAGCAAAACATTTAAAAATACTATACTATTAATAGATCAGCAAGAAAATTGCATTTTTGAAAAATGTAATGGACCTCTACTTCCTCAAATTATTTCTAATTAGAAAATAAGTTTGAAAGTCCAAAATTAGAAAATTAAATAAAATAAAGTGACATTTATTTTGGCCTACCGAGAGAGACAAGATGCTATTATGATACTCTTTCTAGAAATTACAAATATTAATCTGAGTAAATTTGAGTCTGCTGAAAACAATGCTCATGTCTACCTCTTCCATTAGACAGCTCCTCCAAGCAACGGTGGTGCCATCAACCCTTTGAAATCATAACCTTTGAGTGTCCAGCACATTTAAGCATGCTAATGCCTGGTTGTTTGCTGGAAGCATAGACATGCAGGAATGTTCAGAATTCGACACTTAAATATCAGCATCTTCTTAAATTACTGGAAATGAGTTGAGTAAAATGCAGTCTAGCCTGGATTGGACAATATTCATCTGATTTCTAAATACAAAGGAGAGATGTACAGCCACAGGCCCAGAGCCAAACACAGGAGTCAGGAAACATGAGGAACATCGAGGAGAGAGAAGATTGAAATAAAGTCATTAGTGATACAGCACTACCTCAGCAACAGTTACAACAGACTGGTTCCAAACAGGAAAAGGAGTATGTCCAGGCTGTATATTGTCACCCTGCTTATTTTATTTATATGCAGAGTACATCATGAGAAACACTAGACTGGATGAAGCACAAGCTGGAATCAAGATTGCCGGGCGAAATAGCAATAACCTCAAATATGCAGATGACACCACCCTTATGGCAGAAAGGGAAGAACTAAAGAGCCTCTTGATGAAAGTGAAAGAGGAGAGTGAAAAAGTTGGCTTACAGCTCAACATTCAGAAAACTAAGATCATGGCATCCGGTCCCATCACTTCATGGCAAATAGATGGGGAAATAGTGGAAACAGTGGCTAACTTTATTTTTGGGGGCTCCAAAATCACTGCAGATGGTGACTGCAGCCATGAAATTAAAAGGGGCTTACTCCTTGGAAGGAAAGTTATGACCAACCTAGACAGCACATTAAAAAGCAGAGACATTACTTTGTCAACAAAAGTCCATTTAGTCAAGGCTATGGTTTTTCCAGTGTCCTGTATAAATGTGAGAATTGGACTATGAAGAAGGCTGAGCACCGACGAATTGATGCTTTTGAACTGTGGTGTTGAAGACTCTTCTGAGTCCCTTGGACTGCAAGGAGATCCAACCAGTCCAGTCCTGGGTGTTCACTGGAAGGACTGATGTTGAAGCTGAAACTCCCAATATTTTGGCCACCTGATGCGAAGAGCTGACTCATTTGAAAAGATCCTGATGCTGGGAAAGATTGAGGGCAGAAGAAGGGGCCAACAGAGGATGAGATGGTTGGATGGCATCACCGACTCAATGGATGAGTTTGGGTGGACTGCAGGAGCTGGTGGTGGACAGGGAGTCCTGGCGTGCTGTAATTCATGGGGTCCCAAAGAGTCGGACACGACCAAGCAACTGAACCAAACTACCTCAGGAAAGTCAGAATTACCTTATGGATCCATTTTCCATTGTGTTAAATGAAGAACTAAATGCACTTTTTCCAAATATGATGAAAGAGACGATTAAGAGAAAGAACTGCACCTGTTTATTATTCCTATATATTACTGTAGAATATGAAATTAGAAAAATGCTTTCTAAACAATTAAATGTTTTGATTTTTCATAATACCTTATAGCAAGTGTCTTCATGTCAGAGAATAATTTGATTGTTAATTATGGTAAAAACAAGATACCAGGTCATGGGTAATTTTTATAAAAGCCATTAAGGTGTGTGTGATTGGGTTTCCCAGGTGGCACTAGTGTTAAAGAACTGGCCTGCCAACGCAGGTGACGCAAGAGATGCGGGCTTGATCTCTGCCTCGGTCTCCCCAAAGATGCCCTGGTGCAGGGAAGGGTAACCCACTCCAGTATTTTTGCTTGGAAAATTCTATGGACAAAGGAGCCTGGCGGGTACAGTCCATGGGATGGCAATGAGTCAGACACGACTGAGCGGCTGACCACACAAAAGGTGCTGTGATATACGTATTTGTTTATATATTCATCCTTATTGTAGAAAAACTAGAAGATGCAGATAAGAAAAACGCCACTTAAAATCCTACTCTTGAAAGATGACCACTGGTAAAATTTTGTAAATACTCTCCTATAGTGTTCCATGTGAATATATTCTATACAGACTATCCTGTAACTCGCCTTTCCCTCCATTTACATGTCATTCTTTGTCAATAAAAACACCCGTACTATTTGAATAGTTTGTGAGTACCCCTCACAAACAATAGCTTATACATACATGACAATTTCTTTACTCTTATTATTGAACATAAATTTCCTATTTATTATAAACAATGTGATTTCATAAAAACAAATACTTTTGTGCACTCATCCAATTATCTCCCAGAAAATATTCCCAAATCCATCTGTCAAGGGGTATGCAGCTTTTTAAGACTTCTGATATATATTACTCATTGTCCTCAGGAGAACTTGTACTAATAATACCCTCTTACAAGCTGTCTGAGAATGTTCCTCTCCCATAGCCATGAAAACGCATACTATTCTCATCTACACTGGAAGGTGAACAGTGTCCTTTCGTCATTTTAATCATCATCACTTTACTGCCATCTCAGTGTTTACTGGCCATCCTGACTGTGCAAATCCTTGGCAACTATTATCCACTTGTGTCTTCTCCTTAGGGACCTGAAAACATGCTTTGTGAATTAAGGGTCTTATTCGTATGCATGTTGCAGCTTACCAGTTTGCTCGCCTTCTCAGTTTACGGTCTTTCTGCTACACTAAACCTTAAGGACTTGGAAAAGAGCAAAGCTGTGCCTTCACCCACTCTCCTCTTCTGCACTGCTGCGTGCAGAACCTGTGGGAACCACATAATACTTGTTTTATGCTAGTCTGAAACAGGAAGGACTCTAGGATTTTCTCACTATGTTGATATTGGCTATTTGAGACAGACAATAAAATTGGACAGGGAAAAATGGAGGAAAAATATTTCCTTTTCATGATTAAAAACAAAATGAAAGTACAGATCGGGAACCAATTTTTAGATTTTATCAACTGCCTTTTATAGCCCCAAAGCCACTGACATGTTTGTTTGCTTGCTTTTCTCTTTTGGTGTATAAATACTAAATGCAGTAAACCCTCCTTTGCCGTGGTGGATTATCTTCTGGTACACAGCCCATAAAGTAGGACAGAGAAGTATGAAACACGAGAAGAGCAGACTGGGAAGTAGACTACTGGAGTCTGAGTCTTGGCCCTGCTATAATTAGCTGTATAACCTAGCACAAGTGACCCAACATTCCTACCCCTTAACCACCTCATGTGTAGAATGGCAACACTAATAGTGAATCTGCCTCACACGATCATGGGCATGGTACCCTGCATGTAAGAAGCACCAATCGTAACTACTATTCTCAGTGATATACTCTGGGATTAGATATTCACTTTGTGGTTGTTGCTTTCTCACTGAGTTCTGTCCAACTCTTTACTGACTCCATGGACGGCAGCCCGCCAGGCTCCTCTGTCCAGGAGATTTCCCAGGCAAGAACACTGGAGTGGGTTGCCATTTCTTTCTCCAGGGATCAAACCCGCATCTCCTGCATTAGTAAGCAGGTTCTTTATGACTGAGCCACCAGGGAAGCAGATATTTACTTTATTTATGAATTTATATAGCTACCCAAGGGAAAATAGACTTCACAGTGTACTTCCTTTTTTATTACCACCACTACCCCAAAATTTTAACTTAAATGAACATCAAGTATAAAAGAATGGCAGGAAAGGAAGGATTATACTAAGAAAGTCCTAGATATTTTCTCCTATGAAGGCCAGGATATAAGAGTTGAACATAGATATGAAAACCTCAAGTTTTCAAGAGTTGCCAGTCAGCTGTGTAGATTGACCCAAACTTTAATTTTCATCCCTGGGTTCCCTCTTCTGTCACACTAAAATCCTAGGTGGTTGTTCAGAGGACTTCTTCATATAGGGAAGAAGTAATAGTCAAAATACAGGATAAACAAAAGTAGTGAAGTTCTATCTCAAAAGAAAGATTTGTATTGATTCAGATTTGGAAAAACAAGCCCCTTGGGAAATTTTTACTACTGAGAGGAATTTATACTTTGTTTAAAGTATACCACATTTAATTAAAATGTACTGACACATGGGTAACCAATAAAGATTAGGTAACAATGACTGTTAAGCACTACTTTTACAGAGCATGCTGTGACAAAGATATAACACTCCATGTTTATTTCATAACCTAACACTCCCAATTACCCTATGAAGGAGGAATGTATTAGGAAATTGAAGCTCAAAAAGGTTAGGTCACTTAGCCAAGACATTGGGGCTAGGATTATAATTTAAATTTCAAAGCCCATACTTTGAATATCTGCAAATGAGTGACTGAAATTACACTCAGCCACGCAATTAAACACAGAACTACATTGTTCCTAACTCTAATACTTACTGTGTGTAGCACTGAGAATGGAAAGATACTTTTAAAACAAACCATTTTAAAGAATCATCATTCTGGAAAGCTGAAAAACAGAGTCGACAAAAAAAGTTACTTCTAATATTAAGTATCAAATTTGCCACCAAAGTAACAGATATTATCTTACTGTATTATTTGCAGAGTGGTCATATACAATTTCTAGATTAGGTATGTTGATGTCAATTTTTTAAATAATAAAAAATCTTTATTAAACACTTCTATTTAACATGTTTACATAAAACCTCTCATTTTCTAAACCCAAATATTAGTGAACTAGTAATAAAAATGAAAAATTAACCTATTTTCATGGTCCATATACAATGAGATGCAAAATAAGCATAATAAACATCTTACAGGAATATTTGAGATCACAGAAAATATTAGGAGACTGACACATAGGTTTAAACAATTATTTGTAAAAATGTCACCCTTTGGTTATAAACAAGCATATTATATAACAGACTTTATGTCTTATATTGTATTTCCAAAAATTACACATATTTTAGATATAACCCTAACCTAAACATCAACTCAAAAAATTTACCTTTAGCTAAGGAGAAATAAAAATGTATATGACAGTTTGACATTAAAGCCAATTTTTCATACTATGGACAGAGTAAATTTGAAAGAAACACTTCACCTGAAGCAACTTTAAGGGAAAAGGTTATATTTTAATAAAGTGAAATCAGAAGACTTACTTAGAAGACTAGAAAAAGTCCCCTTAGTAACAATCTTTGTTTAAAAGAACCAAATATATATATATACACACACACACAGACACACACACACATATATATAAGACAACTATTTCCAGTTCTTTGATTTAAACAAAAGATCGTCTTGATGAGATGTTTACTGTAGATATGCAATTTTTTCCTAGAAAAGGACCTTTTGTAAAAAGACCTCAAAGCAAAAAATAAATTTAATCTGCTTTTGTTCAGGACTTGGTTCTTATCTCAAATTAATCTAATAGATCTTAGTTTTACCAGGTAAAATTGCTAACATAAAAGCTTCTAAAATTCTTTAAGGTATTTCTTCTTCAAAATAAGTTTCAGGCTTACTATTTTTCTAAAAGTACAACTTCAACTACGAAATTCAGTCCTCTGCATATGTCAGATGATGTTATAAATCTTTGTATTTCTCTTTTAACTATCTAGCTGTGAAAAGGAAAAAAATAAAATTTTAAAATGAAGTCCCTGTATTGGCCCAGATATACTTATTTTTAGAAATGTAAAAAGATGAAATTGTCTCCAAAGTGACTCTGTTTTCCTCAACATCTCCATCTACCTTTGAAAAAACAGATATTCTACAAGAGGGGCTCTCACAGTATGGACATATAGATTATGCTGAATGGTTGGTCACATAAAACCTTGTACAGACTGCATTCTGCACAATGCTTCCAGATGATGAGCATAAGTTGATGAATTAACAGGGAAAGAAACCTTGGAAGACAAATCAGGACACTGGGAAAGCAAAACGTGGAAATGGGAAATTTTATATACTTTTCCTTAAAATGGTGCATATTTTTCTCCTCATATGAGAAAAAGTCATATGATACATTCTTAATTTTGACCTTTCTTAGGAAGACAGTAAATGTCAGTGCCAAAAGATTTATCTTAAAATCAAAGTGTATGAGAGAAAAGACTCCTTAAAAAATATGTATCAATCATACACTGAGAAATAATTCTCCAGTGTAGCGTAGGGGCAGTCTTTCTAATTCTAAAAGTAAAAACCCACAATATTATCTGAAAGGAAACCAAGCATGGTTGAGCTTAAACTACTATCTGAACCACTAAATTATTCAAATTATTCTATTTCAAAAGTGTGCAGATTTTACTGAAAGATATCCAATTTCAATGTAACAGGTATGGGTTCAAAGTCTGTTCTTAGTGATTCCAGAAACTGCTTGCAGAACATTCATAATTTCAACAAAACCTGAGGAAGTTCTTTCCAAAATGAACGTCTTCAACCTACTGAACAGAATTCATGCTCACACTCTGATGTTCATTTCAGCAGCATTTGTCTCTGTGAAGTACATCAAAATCACTCAAACATCAAATTGCTGATTTGACAGAATGATTTATTTTCCCATTACAGGAAAGCCATGAGTGACTTGTTCTGAGGTATGCTTCTGAGCTACGAAGGACCTCTATTAGGAAGCTCTGGTTCCTCTTTAGGCGATGGCATTTTACGGCTGAACAGTCTCTGCGGGCACCAGATTCCCTGTTGTGTCCAACTGCATACATTTACACGTGCATGCAGACACGGGACACTCGGCGTGATCCCTGAAACATAAGTCAAGTCACAGGTAAAAACCTAAACTACACATACCTATACACATTTATCATATAGCCTATTCATATCTATAATGCAATTTTTCAAAACGGCATTTGGAAAGATACAGGAATTAAAACCTGAAGACCAAAAGCATTAAACTAGAAATAAGCACCAAGCTGAACATGGGGAAAAAGTTACTGAAAAATGAACAGCTTTACTTTCTAAATATATCTCATTTACAGTTATGACCATAACAGTCTGTGCTCAGAGTTTAAATTTAAGCCAACGTGACAAACTGGGTGCAAAAGTTACAGCAATGAAGTGGTATCAGGGCCACTGTTACCACTTTCACCACTCAAAGTGAAAATGAAAGTCGCTCAGTTGGGTCCGACTCTTTGTGACCCCCACGGACTTCGGACCCCCATACAGTCCATGGAATTCTCCAGGCCAGAATACTGGAGTGGGTAGCCTTTCCCTTTTTCAGGGGATCATCCCAACCCAGGGATCTAAACCCAGGTCTCCCACATTGCAGTCGGATTCTCTATCAGCTGAGCCACAAGGGAAGCCCAAGAATACTGGAGTGGGTAGCCTGTCCCTTCTCCAGGGGGTCTTTCCAACCCACAGATCAAACCTGGATCTCCTGCATTGCAGGCGGATTCTTTACCAACTGAGCTATAAGGGAAGCCCTCAAAGTAAGAGTTAAATATGATCTTGAGTCTCCTTTGTATGAAATGTTTATTTTCTACATAACAAGCTTATATAAAAGATAACTATTACAGGAGTTTGACATGTATTCATTCTATCATTTAACTCAGTTACATACTAGACCTTATATATGATGGGATATTCAGTCAGTTATAAAAAACTGTAAATATATCCTCTCTCTAAATAAAGTTAAATAATGCTTTTCAAACATTTAACCCATACATTTATTAAAGTTTCTTAAATTGTAAGTATTAATTTTATGGTTTTAGATTATACAAACTAGTGATACAAATGTCTGCATCATCTGTGTTAACTTAAGTGACAGTAAGAAACAAATCCATCCATCCTCTGGCTGTATAAACCTGAAGTGTTTAAAAGGCCCTCTGCTTTATCTCCTGTAACCCCAAGCCTACTAAAGAAGGAATGTACTGATTACCTGAACCAACTGAGCATGTGTCCAGCATGTCCACCGTGCCTGCAATTGTGACACCATGTAAACCAGTTGTTAAACTGAGCTAATTTTTTGTCCTTGCTCAAGTCTACTTTTTCATCTGATTTGGATCCTCCTATGGGTTAAAAACAATGATCTTCATTAACTATAGCATAATATTTGATTCAAAATTTCTTAAAAGGTAGATCTGAAATTATGTCAAAATACAAATCACACATCATACTGAAACAGCAGTTTTAATGTTAGAATGTAGTTTAGATTGAAAAATAACAACCAGAATTTCTTGTATTTTTAAGTCAATAATAAGTGGAAAAACAGACATTATCAAACCTACTAAGAAGTAATCCGAATTAACAATTTTAGAGAAATCATCAGTAGTTTAAAAATCTTCTCATAAAGAAAATACCAAGTTTGGTTTACAGGTGGGTTCTATACAAACTTCAGGGCTTCCCAATTGGCACTAGAGGTAAAGAACCCACCTGCCAACGCAGGAGACCTAAGAGATGTGGGTTTGATCCCTGGGTTGGGAAGATCCCCTGGAGGATGAAATGGTAACCCACTCCAGTGCCTGGAGAATCCCATGGACAGAGGAAACTGGCAGGGTACAGTCCACAGGGCCGCACAGACTCAGACACAACTGAAGCGGCTTAGCACGCACACACGCTTTTCCAAAGTATAGGAAAAGAGGGGAAATTCCCCAATGCCTTTCATAAGGCAGGTATAACTTTGCTAACAAAACCAGACAAAGGTAACACAAAAAAGATTATAGGCCTATCTCCCTCCTGAACAGACATAAAATCCTAAATAAAACATTAGCAAACAGTATGATTTAGCAACTCTCTGGCGATTTAGTCACTGTGTCGTGTCCAACTCTTAAAACCCCATGGACTATAGTCTGCCAGGCTCTTCTACCCATATATTCTCTAGGCAAGAATACTGGGATGAGTTGCCATTTCCTTCTCCAGGGGATCTTCCCAATCCAGAAACTGAACCGAGGTCTTCCGATTTGCAGGCAGATTCCTTACCCTGAGTCATGAGGGAATCCCTTGGCTTCCATGAAAATGAACTAAAGCAACTTCTGTGCATAGTCAAAGGAGAAATACGCAGAAATGTCCATAATAGTAAAAATGTGTAAAGAAACAAATGTCCAATGGAAGAATCTGTGTTACAGTCATAAATGGTAAGTAGTAATAAAAATGAATAAATCACAACTACATTCATCAGCACAACTGAAACTAAAATACAGAAAAACTCGAATGCTGAGTAAAAACGGCAAGTCAAAGGATATATGCCATTTGATTCATTTATAGAGTTTAAAACACAGGCAAAAGTAAATGTGTGATAAAACTACACAGACAAGCAAGAGACAAAATTAATAGATGATTTAGGACAGTAGTGACCTCTGAGGAGGAGCCCAAAAAGGCGTGGAGGGGCAGGGAGAAATGGCCCAAGGCACTGGTATAGACAGGATTATCTTAAGCAGAGTGCGGGGACTCACCAATTTATCACAGTGCGTGATGTGCACATTTCTATACATTCATATTAGAGTCCACAAAAAATTGAAGAAAAATGTTATACATTTACATTCACACACACATTTATATAACTTGCAATACTTGAAAAATCCCCATTCTATTAATTTTGGCCACCTTAATATGTTTCATTTTGTTTTAAAACAGCAAATCAAAATATTTTATGACCATACATACAGAAAAGGATAGAAAGATAAGTAAACATATTAAGCTTAAATAAGCAACTGTGTACCTATTAAGACATAATGCTATATTCAAAAGTTCACCTGGGTCATTGCTGATCACACTACTGCTGGGACAGTCTTGCAAACAGTTTTTTAATATACTTATCTCTTTTTGTAATGGTATGAAGATGAAAGGATACAAAGGTGGTTCAAGGATTTAAGATATATACACACTGAAATTCTTCCTAAAAGCTTAATAAAAACAATTAATAATGAAAGGAAGGAAAAGAGGGGAGAAAGAAAATATAGACCTTTTAAGGATAAAGCATTTTATACTTTTGTGTATAGTTCTCACTGGTGATTTCCTCTTTGTTTTTGTAACTTCTAATCCATACAGAAAACAGACTGAATCCAGGACAGATTAAGTCTTAGGCTTCTGATAAAGCTTAAAATAACACTACCTCACTGCCATGTAAGAAAGCTTTTAAGGATCAAACAGCTTTTATTTTATTTTTCAATTTTTAAAAATAATTTTTATTGTTAAATTTTATGTATTTGGTCATGCCAAACAGCATGCACGATCTTAAGTCCCCACCAGGGGTGGAGCCTGCACCCCTTGCAGTGTAAGCACAGAGTCTTAACCACTCAATTGCCAGGAAAGTCCCTCAAACAGCTTTTAAATCATGAAGGTAAGTGCCACAGAATAGGTAAGGGGAAACGAGAGTTTCACTTAGGCACTAACTAGAATAACAAAACAACAATGATGGTAGTAAGATGAATAATAAACTAATATATAATCTAACTTATACAAATGTATCACAGAGAAAAGTTAAGCTCTCTAAGGGCAGGGATTTTTGTCTGTTTTGTTTACTGTAACATTTCTAGTACTTAGCAAAGCAGGCACTGTTAAATAGATAATGTTTATAATTTTTAATGCTAAATATTTGTTTATAATTTGTAAACATAACTAAAGATGTATACTTATAAATTCAATGAGGCACTTCAAAAGAGGTCCAACTTTGAAAGCACAACTCCGTGTAAAAATTTGCAACCCTCAGTTAAATAAACTTATGGAAACTCTGGGCATTTGCATCACAAAGCATGATGGATGGATGCATCTCTAACTGCACACAGAGCTACAAGGAGGTTTGTACACCTGAATCTTTACACTGCCATGAGCCAATATTTGATTATTAGGTCCTATTTTCGGAGAAGGCAATGGCACCCCACTTCAGCACTCTTGCCTAGAAACTCCCATGGATGGAGGAGCCTGGTGGGCTGCAGTCCATGGGGTCGCTGAGGGTTGGACACGACTGAGGTGACTTAGCAGTAGCAGCAGCAGGTCCTATTTTAAGAATTCAAGAGTCTTCTGATTTTACAGAATAAAAAAGGAAAACGCTTACTGCTCCGTAATTAACTCAGATCAATCTGCCTTTAAACACCAGAAGCAGGCTCCCCTGACTTCCCTACACTGTTACCTAGACCCCGTCACACTCATCTACTCAGTGGTCTCCGCAGACTCGCAGTGATTACCATCGTTACCAATCTCTTTACTCTACTACATACTTTGTACCCTGCTACAACCTGGGCAGGCTTCTCTCAAATCTTCACATATTTAAATCTATCAAACTTTAGAGGACTAGCTTAAATGGCATCTTCATTTTGGTGGTGGGGGGGAGTTTTTCAGATAGAAGCAATGTTATCTTCTTTCAAAATTCCTAATATTTTCTTTATAAAATATCTAAAATACCCCTTATTCACCTTAGAGGAGAAGGCAATGGCACCCCACTCCAGTGCTCTTGCCTGGAAAATCCCATGGACGGAGGAGCCTGGTAGGCTGCAGTCCACGGGGTCCCTGGGAGTCAGACACGACTGAGCGACTTCACTTTCTCTTTTCACCTTCATGCATTGGAGAAGGAAATGGCAACCCACTCCAGTGTTCTCGCCTGGAGAATCCCAGGGACGGGGGAGCCTGGTGGGCTGCTGTCTCTGGGGTCGCACAGAGTCGGACACAAATGAAGCAACTTAGCAGCATTCAGCTTAGAGAGCCAAGTGTATTTCAGATTTTGAAATATTTAGGGATGTTAGAAAAATAATGAGCAAATATTAAATTACACCCCCCGGAAAACTCTGAGGCAGCATCCTGTAATTAAACACAACAGTATTTCTGTGATGAAATATATGAATGTTCACAAACAAGAGAAATAAAAACTTTAATAACCTCATGTCAATCCTGAACAGATTTTTTTTCTTTTGCCAAATGAGATTTTGAAAATTCAAAAAAAAAAACCCTAAACTTTGGATTTTCAAATATTAGAGAGATTTGGGAACGACAGACAAAAGGACCTGTGGACAGGCGTGCTCAGCTGCTCAGTTGTGTCCAACTGTTTACAAGCCCATGGACTGTAGCCTGCCAGGTTCCTCTTGTCCATGGAATTCTCCAGGCAAGAAGACTGGAGAGGGTTACCGTTTCCTATCCCAGGGGATCTTCCTGACTCGGTTTGAATCTGCATCTCTTGCATCTCCTGCACTGGCATGTGGATTCTTTATCACTGGCACCAGCTGGGAAGCCCCAGAGATTCTGAACTAGTATTTATTTTCTAGAACATATAATTTATTCTATGTTAGCTATCCATGCTCATTTACACATTTATATATCATAAGCTCCATGAGGATCTTTGAGTCATCCTAGCAATCAGCCTTAACTTAACTTAGTGCATTAAACAAGTATTCAAATTTATATAGAGACATTATTTCTGCAGCAAATTAAAAAAAAATTTAAAGCAAATATGAGAAAGTTTTAAGACTTGATAAACCTGGGTGTTGACTTTTCATTAAATTAATAGCCTCTATAACAGAGCTTAAAATGCTTTATGGATTAATTTTCTTCAAATTATAGAAAACTTTTTATCTTTTCTTACCTATTTCAAAAATAGAAAAACCTGAAAAGCTGGTATCTAGCAAAAAGCAACATCACTCTAGCCATTACAATTTGCTGAGACTTATGGTCCAAAAGGCATATTAAGTTCAATTATTTCTAAGTATTTAAGTTCACATAGAACTTACTAGACACCATATTTTGCTTCCTTGTTCTTTCATTGTAGTAGATTTTTATTTCAAATAGTTATTTTCTATTTATTAGTAGCAACGCCTTCCCTGGTGGCTCAGATGGAAAAGAATCGGTCTGTAATGGGGGAGACTTGGGTTCAATCCCTGGGTTGAAAAGATGGAAAAGGAAACGGCAACTCACTCCAGTACTCTTGCCTGAAGAATTCTATGGACAGAGGAACCTGGCGGGCTACAGTCCATGGAATCATAAAGAGCTGAACACAACTAAGGGACTAATGCGTTCTTTCAAGGCCATAAAAAAAGTGATCAACATGCAATGTAAAAAGTGAAAGTCCTTGATTAAAACAAGTCAAGACTAACGTGCATTTAAAACATTACATACTACATTTGTTAAAAATAAAGGATGGGGCAGGGGCGGGGGGCACTTCCCTGGGGCCCAGTGGTTAGGAATCGACCTGCCAATGCAAGGGACATGAGTTCAGTCCCTGGCTCCAGGAACTAAGATTCCACGGGCCACAGGGCAACTAAGTCCATGCGCCACAAATACTAAGCTGCACGTCCTGGGGCCTGTGCTCTGCAGTAAAAGAAGTCGCCACAGTGAGAAGCCCGTGTGCCACAACTAGAGAGCAGCACCTGCTCCCTGCAACTAGAGAAAGCTCCTGAGCAGCAACACTGCTGAAAACACGGAAAAGAGACAAAAGAAATCCATGT
Organism: Oryx dammah; assembly: GCF_014754425.2. Classification (NCBI taxonomy): domain Eukaryota; kingdom Metazoa; phylum Chordata; class Mammalia; order Artiodactyla; family Bovidae; genus Oryx; species Oryx dammah. The sequence goes on along the minus strand of NW_024070202.1, from coordinate 16,115,519 downwards.
TTTTAAAAAAAGAATCTATTCTGAAAAAGAGTAACAATACTACTAGCAAATCTCTTTCAGATGTTAAAGCAAAAATAAAACAGACTACTTACAAGAATAACCTACAGAACAGAATTATAAAATTTCATAACTAGGAGGATCTCCCAGTCCAACACTCCATTTATAAGTGGGTTAAAGTGACTCTCAATCTCACAGACTAAATGTCACAGAGCCAGGACTAAAACAGGCATTCTGATATCAGATGCGGTTCTTCATTCCTTATTCATTTACCACTATGCCAGATATTCAAGTGTTTCTAATTAAAATTTTTGCTTTAGTATGATTTTTAACTTATATAAATAGCTGAAATATTTCCAGCCACTAGGTGCATTTATATTCGATTATCTACTATTCTCAAAAATGTTCTCTATATGTTTACATTAAGCAGTATACAATAATTCTAATATTTTTAACCATTAAAAAAGTACATATATTTACAAGATAGCTGATGGACATAGCAGAAACACACCAAAACTTAAAAGGACAGGACTCTGAATGCTAGGTTAATACTTTCCCCATATATTTTCACAGGCAGATTTTGAAGATGAAGTAAGAGAAAATGTCAAAGTGCTTTGAGACGATCAAAAGTTCTTTATGCACACAAGATATCTGTTACTAGATGAGGCCACAGTGACTTTTAAACATAAAATTTGAGGGAGCTCCTCTTAGAAAAAGTGGTAAGAAAACAGTATATGATTATTTAATATTTAAGCTCTTCTTACAAACTTTAAACTGGTAAGCATGTGAGATTAGAGATACTGTGGATAGAGATTTTACTTTCAATGTACAGATTTTATAAATTATAGAACACAAAAACTGCCAAGACAGCAAAGTGGCTTGCTCTTAGAAATAATATAAACCCAAGGTGGTATGTCTTTTATTTACAACATCATTAAATCAATTATGTAGAAACAATTTCTGTTCAAAAAAGTATACTGAATTATTATATAGAATTATGTCATACCAGGACAACTAGAAACAGGTGTTCCCATATTAATGAGGCAAAGTGCACAGCGAGGAAGGGGTTTTCGACAGCCAGGGCAACTTGTGACTTTCGATTTTGTTGGTGAGCCACTGACACCATACTGACTGAAACCTCGGCCCTGATGGGGAACAGTGGAACAGCTGTAGGAGATAGACTTTCCACAAAAATTGCAACTCACAAACACCTATAAAACAGATGAAAGGAGAAATAAATAAAATGCAAACTTCATGACTAAAATTTAAAATGACTAAAGTTTGATCCTAACAAATTATTTTTCAATAATTTTTAAAATTTTATGATATACTGTAAGTTATCTGCTAAGCTGGTTAGTTCTAAGACTTCTACTTAGCAGTTACATTATTTGAATACTTCTTGTTACTTTGTTTAGTTATATTCTTCCTAACATAACTGCTAGGTACAGAAAAACTCAGAAGCATTAGATTCCAAATTTTAGGAATAACAAAGACTAAATAAGAGTTCACACTGGGACATTACAAAATATCTGACTTTTGATACAAATTTCAACGATATAATATTCTGAACAAAATTTTCTTATAAAGAAAATACTCATTTCCTAAGATTAAAAAGGAGTTAGGGAGCCTATAATAGTAAATAGCTAAAACTTAGGAATAATAGCAATATAAACTGTTCATTTTACCTTTATATTAAACTTCTAGACTCTCAAACACATATGATACAGAGTAGTAGCAAATATCATGTAACACTACTTTATTAATATTCAGGTTGTTTTAATACAAACGGTAATTTTTCAACTTTCTAAAACAGGAAAATAGCACCATCCGGTGCTCACATTGAGGATATACCTGACTGTTAATGAGATTTAATACTTGGAATCAGATACAGTGATCTCATGTCAAGTGCTTATGTAATAATTGATCTCATGCTGCTTTTTTTAAGTCAAAGTACAGTCGATCTACAATACTATATAATTTTAAGTGCACAGCAAAGTTAATTCAGTTTTAGAGTCTTTTCAAGAGTCTTTTAGGTTATAACAAGACAGTGTTACAGTAAATTCTTGTTTATTTTAAATAGTGCTTACTTCATGTTTTTTAAACTACTGCTTGAAAAAATAAATTTCTATGTGTAATTAGACATACAGATATATATGTATGTACTACTAAACAAATCCTGCCTTATTACATATAACAGTGCAGAAAAACACAATACTCAAGTGCAAAGTGTAAGAACATACAGTAGTTAAAATTTGAAAGGTCTTGGAATAGACTAGAAAGCCTCACTCAGACAGTCTTAGGACTCAGTTAGGTTTGCCTAAGATCCTCTAGGCCTGCTGTGGTTTGTTCTGTGTTAGATTAAAGTGCAAGACACTGAGAGGACTGTTAGAAAGTGTAGGATCAAAAAAACATGAAAACTAAACACAAAGTATAGTCTGGTTAGACAAAGACATCAATGGGAACTCAACGTGAGCAAAAGAACGAGTTTATTAATAGCGATTTATTAAACTGAACCCTCAACTGACCCTATATAACATGCTGTAAACACTTCTTTTTTTTGGCTGGGCTATTAGGTGCATGTTACAATTTGATTCTCTCCAAAACAGTGCACTTACCTGTGCTAAAGGCTTAGAACTGGGATCCAACTTACTCCTGTGAATATCAAATTCAGCTCGTTTGTGCCAAAACCTCCAGGCATCCAACAAATTTCTGTAATTCTCAATCCAGTACTGAACTCTTTCATCTTTAAGAACATCTAAAGGAGAACCCTAAAAAGAAAACATGAATTATTTCAGTTTTTAAAATGTTCTTGGCTAAGCCTGAAGATTCTAGGCAACATGTGAGTGAGAGTCACAAGGGAAGAAACAGGCCACCTTTGTGCCAAAAGCTGGCTCCTAATGAGGATACAGATAAATAGCTGATGGAAGCTCCATTAATTTAAACTGGCTTCTACCAGTGACATACATATGCACTGTGTATACTATCACGTCTGGCCAGGGAGGTGTAATTCTCTCTTACTTAAGTTTAAAGACCTAAGAGCAATCAATTCACCTCCCTGGTTGAATGCAGTGAAGTCAAAAAACAATGCAAATATTTTTTTCTCCCAACAATTAAACTTCTAGGTTGACAAAATATATTTACTCATTCCAAATAAACACCAAAACTGCTCAATCACATTTAAAATAATACTGAGCTTGGTCCTTTCAATCTAGCAGTGCACTGTGAATTCAGATGCCATTTTAGTATACCTATCTATTTGAAAATTAAAACTGCTTATTCTCTGCCTGGCCTTCAACTAAAACATGTATTTATCTCTTTAAAAGATAAAAAAAAAGAAAGCAAGAAAGAACCCAAAACTGAACAAAAAATGCTTAGTTCTTTGACCCCTAAGCCATGGTGAAAAGGAATACTTTCTTTCCCTTAAATTTACCTTAGATTCCTTCTCACTAACAACTTCAATTTCCTGCCAGTAAGACTTTTCCAAAAGCTGTACCTTCTCTGGCAGCTGTGACGTTCCGCATTTCACCTATGCTTGCTCTGAGTTTTCATATATTGCTTTTAGCTCTGTTCAGGATACCATCCTTATCTTCACATGAACAAAGCAGAAAAAGCCTCTATCCTCAATGATCCAATGGGCATTAATCTGAAGCCAAGGTTTTCCAGTTTTGGGGCCACAGAGAAAAGTGAAATGTGAGAGCAGTTCGCACTCATCTTACGGAAAAAAGAAACCTGTAATAGCTAATACAGACAATCTACCTTTAGACAACTCAAGACAGAGAAGCACATCTTTCACCTAGTAATTAAGTATTAGTTTCAATTACCAGAGTTAAATTTAGCTAAAAGAACACATGAAAAACTAATAGCTGATAATTTCACTTTTTAAAAAAGTAAACATCTACTGTACTCCTAATTATGACCAACTAGCCAGAACTAACAGAGAAGACAATGGCACCCCACTCCAGTACTCTTGCCTGGAAAATTCCACGGATGGAGGAGCCTGGTAGGTTGCAGTCCATGAGGTCGCTGAGAGTCGGACACGACTGAGCGACTTCACTTTCACCTTTCACTTTCATGCACTGGAGAAGGAAATGGCAACCCACTTAAGTATTTTTGCCTGAAGAATCCCAGGGACGGGGGAGCCTGGTGGGCTGCCATCTATGGGGTCGCACAGAGTCGGACATGACTGAAGCGACTTAGCAGCAGCAGCAGCCAAAACTAAATCCCTGATTTAAAAAGAAGACTCACAGAAAAATCAGAAATTTTCCTATCCCACTCTTTCCCATTCTGTGGCACTAAGGATAAACTAAGAAACAATCTGGTCAATTCATATTTAGTAAGTCTTCTCTAGAACCATTTCATTAAAAGTTAAAATCAAATTCTGAAAATGTGTGCAGAGAAAACAGTTCAGAGGTTAGGTCTGATCAAATTAGAAGGACTTGGGAAATATTATGGGCTTCCCACAGTAGTAAAACTTAAGACCAAAGTGATCAGTAAGTAACCAAACTTCCAAAAGCATTAACCAATGTACTTCAGCAGGAAAGAAACCAGATTTCTGTAATGGACTGCAAACAATGTCCAGTACTGAACAATAAAAAAACACTAGACATATTAGAAACAGGTAAATCATAGTTCAAAGTAAAGGAAAAAGAAAGTTAATAGAACTAAACCTTAAACAGCCCTTATGTTAGAGTAAGCAAAGACCTCAATGCAACTATTAGACATGTATTCAGACTTAGAAGAAATAGTGTTTTAATTATAAACAGATAGGGAACTCAGCTGAAAAATGTAAACAATAAAAAAAAATTGAGACTCTAGAACTAAAAAGTACAATAACTGAAATTAAGTATTCCCTGGAAAAACTAACATTAGATAGAAGGTGAAAGAATAGCCAATTAACACATCAATAAAATTTATCCAGTTTGAAGAAGTGGGGCAAATGAAAGGAAAATGAACACAGCTTCAGATGCCCGTGGGACAAAATCAAAAGGTTTAATACTTGTGCAATCATAGTCCAAGAAGGGGAAGAGAATGAGACTGAAGCAAAAAAAGAAATACTTAAAAGAAATAATGCCTGAAAATTTCCTAAATCTGATGAAAAACACTGACTTTGCAGATCCAAAAACCTGAGTGAATCACAAGCAGGATAAAAAGAACCACAACTAAGTTCAAGGTTTAAACTGCTAAGAATCAAAAAGAAAATCCTGAAAGCAGCCCAGGGGAAACAAAGACAATAATATCTGATTTTTCATCAGAAAAAATGGAGGCCAGAAGACTGTGAAACCACATCTTTAAAGTGTTGAAAGAAAATGAACAAAAAGATATTTTCGATTAAAATCAAGCTATGAGAATCTGTCACCAGCAACTCTGAACTATAAGAAATGCTAAAGAAAAAGGCCAAAGGGAAATGACAAGAGATGAAATCTGAGTCTGCTGTAAGGAATAGACAGTAAAAAAACAGCATGGCCAATAAACAAATATAAAAGCCCGGATCTTCATTCTTCACATAATTTACATAAAAGACAAGCGACTATTAAGAGCAAAAGTACTCAACTGTAAGCTGGGGTTTATGATGTGTGTAGAGACACAGCACACGACAGCAGGGCAGAGGAGGGGGGTCTGTACATGGACTTACACCGTGATCACAGTTTTGAAACACGAAACATGAAGCAAAAAGCAGAAAATGTCAGGAGGAGAAGAGTGAATGAAGTAGGAAGCATGATGCACCAGGTGTGAAATGTAAGCTGCTGCTGCTGCTGCTGAGTCGCTTCAGTCGTGTCCGACTCTGTGCGACCCCATAGACGGCAGCCCACCAGGCTCCCCCGTCCCTGGGATTCTCTAGGCAAGAACACTGGAGTGGGTTGCCATTTCCTTCTCCAATGCATGAAAGTGAAAAGTGAAAGGGAAGGCGCTCAGTCGTGTTCGACTCTCGGCGACCCCATGGACTGCAGCCCACCAGGCTCCTCCGTCCATGGGATTTTCCAGGCAGTACTGGAGTGGGGTGCCATCGCCTTCTCTGAAATGTAAACTATGAGGAGTTAAATGGTTGACTCATGAGTTAAGGATGCATATTGTTAGACCTGGAGCAACTACTTCAAAGAAGAAGAAAATGAAGTATAACTAAAAAGCCAACATAAGAAATAAAGTAAAATACTAAAATACTCAATTAGCCCAAAAGAAGGCAGGAAAGGAACAGAAAAACAACACAGAAAATAAACAGCACGATGGCAGACTAGATCTTGACCATATACATATAAATGAGGAAACGCCTCAATTAAAAGGCAGCTGATTATCAGACTAGGTTCTTTAAACCAAGATCCAATTATACACTGCATTTTAAATACATTTTATAAACCTTGTTAAGAGGTTACCAACCATTTGTATTTCGTAGCCATATATATATACCGTGGTTTAACAGATGTAAACTCATTCTGGTAACAAAACAACGATACCTTACACTATAGAAGGACAGTAGCCTGATACCTTAAGGTAAGTTTACTTTGTGGTTTGTGGGCCGATATTTACATTTTACTTTGTTTACCCAGTATGCAGCATGCTACCATACTGCATAAAAGGATAAGAACAGGAAAGAGAACACCAGGAAAGGGTAAGTTCTGCTGGAGAGCTAAGGGAATCTCTGGAAAATGCTCTAAAATGTCACCATTCTTCCAACAAAAGCAAAGTTGTAGGGAATCTTTGCCAGGAATCCATTTTTAATCAGTGGGCAGTAAAAACTGAGAGAAAAATAGATGAATGGTTACTCCAAGTCATGCTCATTTAGTAAACGAGGAAATGAGAGAATAAAAGGGAATAATGAGAACTGAGAGCTGAGTGTAACTTGCCTTCTGTACTTCAAGAAAGAGGTACTGTAATTCGGATCAGGGAAAGGCAATCTCTTTGTAGACAGTGTTGTTCTGTCAACAATCAGAGAAAGCAAAGAGAGGTTTTTCTGCTTCGTTTGAACTCTACATAAACTCAAGACTGACATTTCTCAAAGGGAAAGGAAAAACTGGGTAATCCAATGCAGGAGGCTTAGGGACAATAAAATAAGGCAGAAGTCTTTTATAAATCAAGTGATTAAATTAAAATTAAAGTTAAATGTCTCCTAAAGATCCTAAGTAAGCAAACGAGCATATCCACTCCGTAAGGGAAGAAAATAGAAGGCTAAGCCTTTTTTTTCTCCTTAATAAACTGCTGCTGCCACACTGCACTAACCTGTAACATGCAGTAACTTGCTGTTTGGACATCTCCAGTTCTGTCGACATAACTCTCCATTAAGTCCACTCCATCTTTAGTGAGGCCTGTAAGCAGTATTCCTTCCAAATTTCCAGCGTCTTTCATTTCATTGGTCAACTTTTCGATGTACCTATTTAACTGGAAAATTCAAAGCGATTTTTCTAAAGCAATCCATTTCACTATTGGTATTTTCTGCTTCATAAATTCTACATTTGGAACAATTTTACCCTTAATGGAAAACATTTTAAACCAAAAACCCTTGTGAAAACCTAGATATGTGATCTCTAAGTGTGCATCTATTATAAATTACAATACAGCATCCATGATCATTTAAAATATTTCTTTAAAAAGGAAAGGTATTCATTATGTTTTGTTAATTGTTCTATAAAGATCCACAGACAATTTACTATTTTAAATTTAAAGAAAACTGTCCTTATTATTGAGCTTCCCAGGTGGCACTAGTGGTAAAGAATCTGCCTGTCAATGCAGGACACACAGAAGACTGGGTCGGGAAGATCCCCTGGAGGAGGAAATGGCACCCCACTCCAGTGTTCTTGCCGGGAGAACCCCGTGGACAGAGAAGCCTGGAGGGCTGCAGCCCATGGGGTTGCTAAGAGTTGGAAATGACTGAGCTTCTGAGCAACAACAGTCATTATTATGCAAAGTTCTTGATGGCTATTAGGATGTAATAGAGTCATGGAATCTGAATTGGAAGAGAAGTTCAAGATTACCAACAATAAACATTTCTTATATGTAGGATGGATAAACAAGAAGGTCCTACTGCATAGCACAGAAAACTACATTCCATATCCTGTGATAAACTATAATGGGAAAGAATATGAAAAAGAATGTATATAAGCATAACTGAGTCACCTTGCTGCACAGCAGAAATTAACACAGCACTGTAAAACAACTATACTGCAATAAACTTAAAGCAAAAAAAAAAAAAAACACTTGAAAATCTCTTTTGGGATTTTGATCCAGTAAAGCTCATGAGTCCTTTATAATCTTATCCTAAACAAACAAAAAACCAAACCATTTCTTATAAGGTCTTCCCTGATTTGTGCTGCATGCATGCTCAGTCTCTTAGCTGTGTCGAACTCTTTGCAACCCCATGACTTCATCCTACCCCAAACTCTAGCCAAGATTGCTTTATGTTCCCCTAGTACTGTCTCACACTGTATTACTAGCTGCTGATGCTGCTAAGTCACTTCAGTTGGGTCCAACTCTGTGCGACGCCATAGATGGCAGCCCACCAGGCTCCCCCGTCCCTGGGATTCTCCAGGCAAGAACACTGGAGTGGGTTGCAATTTCCTTCTCCAATGCATGAAAGTGAAAAATGAAAGTGAAGTCGCTCAGTCCTGTCCGACTCCTAGCAACCCCATGGACTGCAGCCCACCAGGCTCCTCCATCCATGCGATTTTCCAGGCAAGAGTACTGGAGTGGGGTGCCATTGCCTTCTCCGCTTACTAGCTAGTTATGTACATTTCTCTCTCACTATCTACATAGCATATTCATGTGAAAGTATTAGTTGCTAAGTCCTATCTGACTCTTTGCAACCACATGGACTTTGGCCCACCAGGCTGCTCTGTCCATGGGTTTTTCAGGCAAGAATACTGGAGTGGGTTGCCAAACCCTCATGTACTATCTGTTTACTGTATTAGAAAATGAAGAAATTCTTTAATGTAGCATCACTAAGAGATGTTAAATTAAAAAGTTTAACATCTTTACCTACTGACTAATCTCACTCATCATGGCAGAAACAAACTATTAACTCAGACTCCTTTTTTTTTAACTGAAGTATAGTTGGTTTATACTGGTTTTAGCTTCCGTCATGAATCACTTTGCTCTTTTATATATACATATATGAATCACTTTGCTGTACATAAAATATATATACATATAGACAATGTTCTTTTTCAGATTATTTTCCCTTACAGATATTATAAGACATTAAGTATAGTTTCCTGTGCTATACAGTAGGTTCTTGTTAAGTCAGCATTCTTAAATAAATACATTTAGGTATGATATATGTTTATGTCTCAATCTAAAAGAAATTATCTCATTTTTTAGAAGAATTTTTATATAAACCTCACAGACACATATTTAAACATAAATACTAGTTTTTAATCCACTGACAGTAAATGGTAATCAATTTAAATATCAGATTAAATTAGTTGTTACCTGACTATCACTAAGGAATTTACAAGCGAATGCCACTCTGTCACGTACGGCAACCTTGTTTTCATACTGAAAAGAAGAGAAGCAGCAAGGAGTTACTCTCAGGTGTTGTGAGTTTTAAATTTTTGCAGACCTGATATTTTATACCTAATATACAACTTGATTTTCAAATGTATTAATAAGTTATTGTATATAAACTGGCAGAGCCATGACTAAGATGCCTTTCTTAATGTAATGCTCAGAAAACTCAGTGCTAAGGTTATTCATACAAAGTAAAGATGACCAATTTACTTTAAAAAAACTAAAACTAGTTCAGTCTTATATAACTTTAACATAAAACAAAAGCAGTGGTGTACAGTTTATCAAATTTAAGATGCCAATAATCCTTTTATCACTGAAATTTATTCTGGTGAAACTGAGGAAACCTTTCCTTGGCTTCTAAGTTAATCAGCAAGTTTAGGAAATCTGTGACTTATCAGTAAATATACTAGCACATTTAGAAACATCAATACATGTTTCTTAACTCAAAGTTTTAAAACATACTCTAATAAGTAAACAGACACACTTTTGTGCCTATAGTAAAATACTGTCATATAGGTAGGTGGCTTGTAGCAAAACAAGAGGCATTATAATACATTCTTAAGTTTTGGTATACTTATCAATATTATAAAATACTACTTTGAAAAGTGTTTACCATAAATGCAGAAAGTACAATTAATTTTGTGACAAGTAAAAATACAGTTTAAGGGTGGATAAAAAATCCTATTTCTACTGAAGTCAGTCCATGAAGTATGGTTTTCCTCTTTAAACATAGGTTCATTTCAGTTGATATCTTAGTTGCATTTTCTCAATTATAAAATATGGTTCTGCCCTAAAGAGGAGACAAACTAGAGAGACAAATATTTGGTACAAACTAGATTTAACTCTTGAACTATGTTGCATGTGTTACTATTTTGATCTGGAGAGAGTTATAAATATTATGTGTCCCACCTTACAGATGAAAAAACTAAAACCTCGAAAAGTTACCTGACTAGCTTAGGTAACTTAGAGCAAGGGCAAGGACTCAGGCCTATATCTTCTGATTTCCCAATTCAAAATCTTTCACGAGATTGCTATAACTTACAATTTTTAAAAAAGAAAAATGATAATTATTACTTACATATAAAGTTTAATTAGGTACACTTTTGACACAGTTTGGAAATATTAACTTCCTACTCAAGAAATGATATCCCTTATTTAGGTGTAAGAAAAGAGGGTATTTTTAATAAATCACTTAATTGGAAACACAGAAGTTTAATAATTAGACAATATACTTCTCTATCAATCTAAACTCTAAACAATCCACTTCTTTTTCTAGTCTTCATTATCCTCTACTACTTCCTAAAAATATTTTATTTTCTCAAGATGCAACGTTTAAAGTCTTCTATTTAACAAAAAGAGTAGTAATCGTAAAAACAAGGCAAAAAACCCCCAACATGCTCTTGGATATTAATATGAAGTAGTTAAAAAAGTTCAATAGTAATTTGCTAAAAGTAAACAAAATACATAAACTAAATAATTGTCAAAAGGAACACCAACATTTATTAACATATTCATTAAGATACCTCAATAAAATACATGTTTTTAGAAATTCTTATGATCTGACATTTAAATCAATTATCATTGTGTATTTTTAAAAGTGCTACAATGGCCAAAAAAAATAGAAATACGTTTCATATTTGACAGCTCTTCTCAGTGCTAGAAAGAAGCCCAACAAATGCCAATAAAGTTGTGGTAATAAGGTGAAGCTTAAAACCCAATAATAAAACTGATGAACAACACTCACTCCTTTCTTTCTTTTCCCATTTTGTGATAAAGAACCTATTTAGTGATGTGGTCATAAATGGTTAAAGCAGGAGAGAGAGGAAAGAAAAAATAGCAATGAAAAGACCAAATAGTGAAAAAATAAAAATAAAATAGTCCACTATAAGTAGTGTGATCATTTATCTTCCAAACTGGAACATGTCTGCATGTCTGCAAAGGACAAACACTCAGACAAGATACTTGGACTTCCTGACCACCAGTGACTATGCACTGATTTACTTAACTAAAAAAAAAAAAAAGAAAAAACAGTGTACGTACATTTAAAAGATTATATTTCAATATAAAATATATGTATCTGGAGTTGTAGAGTTCCAGAGCTCAGTTCCTCAGCGAAAGGATAAAATCTTAATACTTCCATGTCTCTAAATTTTATTATTAAAACCACTAAAAAAAATCAAGTTCAGTTTCCTATCAACGAACTCCAAATTTTTAAGATACCTTGTTTTAAATAATATAAATGCATCAAAATGGAATGTTACTTTATGCAAGTGACATTTGCAAATTTTAACAAAGTTATATTAAAAACTCCTATCTTAAAAGAAGAGTCTCACGAAACAGAAATCAGCTTAGCTTACCAATACTCCGTCGTAAGATCCTGCTTCACTTGTCAGAAATGCAAACATGACGCACAGATACGGGTTGTTTAACTGTAATCGTAAAGTGCTGCACATTTCCCTCCAAAGGGAGTTCTTCTCATCCGTATAACCCGATAAAGCCATTGCTACCACATTAAGATTCAGATCGCCTGCGTATTAAAAAGAACTAGCTGATCAAAGTAATCACAAGCTTAATGTTTCCTTCTTTGAGTTCTTCAATCATAAACAAATAAAGATCAGAGGGTGACTTTTAGCCCTCGGAAAAATAAACCCATTAGAATAAGGGTTCTGACACATGCTAGATAATCTGGCAAGAACCACAAGCAAAAACTTCCACTTATAAAATTTCTACCCATATTGCAAACCTTGGGCAGGACAAGCACATCTTTTAATCCTTGAATTCTCATTCCAGGCAGATTCCTACACAGTATGTTACTGCTTAAGGACCTAAATGCAGAGTAGCATATCGCCAACTTCATCAACAAGGTCTTTTACGTAGAGATGTTTCAAAGTGTTGATAGTAAATATTATTGTATCTCAGCACTACAATTTTCAAAATCATCTTGTTTTCCTATTTCTACATATGTAATACCCATGCTTATGTATGTGTTTTATAAGCAAAGTACTAAAAGTCAGTATTTCAGCATTCTTATTACAGTATTACACTTTTAATTTTTCTCTGGCGAAATTAACGACCAGAATGACCACAGAATTGTATTTAGACATACTTGCAACAAAGTATTTGTTACCAATAGTTACTTAAACATTTGTTCTCAGTAGTTCAAATGGGCTGCTGATGAGTTGCTAGGCTGGCAGTCAGTCCTATGGCTGCCTAGCCATCTAACCTAAGTTTAGTTTCAAAAGAGAAAATTAAATTCACTATTAACTTTTACTCTTAAGTGTTTTCTACGTTTATTATAGCAACTTTATTATGTTTCTTAATTCTAATCATTTACTTCTTTTCCAAATAAAACAGCATTTTCCACTGCATGTTCTATTAAGAACAGGCTATTAAGCCTGCTCCTCATTTCTAGAAACATTTTCCCCAAGTTATTTTGTGCCTGCTTCCTGTGCTACCACCACCACAACCAAGGAGTATCGTCTTTGAATTCTGGTTAGAACAATCCCTCTCCAAATGGAAAGGACTATTTGATTCAGTGAAATTTTTTCTCCAGTCCTCAAAAATGTTATTCAAATCACTGAAGATACTTTTCCTCTATTGTTAAGATAGGTGTTCAACAGCAAATTTTCCAGGTACAGATGACAAAAATTATCATGCTCTCAGGTCATAGTAAAATTATAATTAGAAACAGCTTTAAATATAAATTCTTTCTTCCATCACCGCATATCTTCTACTGCACTCTCAAACGGGGCAGATTTATGTTAGAATAAAGTGAAGGAAAAGAGGCCAATCTGGGCAAAACATTCGCTTTTTCAACTTTTAGACTATATGCAAAATTAACATAGCTAATTTCAAGTGTTTTTCCTACGGTAACACAGAACTGTAATAGTTTTTAAATGGACCACCAAATATTCTGAATACTCATACATAATTTAGCAAGGTATATTAAAAATTGGTGTATTGAAATGAAATAGTTCCAATAAGAAAAAAAACTGAATTCTTGGATTAAGATTCATTTCTCTGAGTTTTCTCTTGCAAAATGTCAGAGTGAAAATTTTATCACACTTACCTTTGTTTCTTCTTTTTATTAAATAGATATGATGTTCAAATAAGCAGACTCAAGCAGAAATACTTTTACAGATCAAAGTATGATTTTTTTATAAGAATCTATATTAGTCTAACTAAAAGTGTCATTCAGTTTCCAAAAAGTCAACCAAAAACCATAACAAAAAGTAGAGTATAAACTAAAATACACTTAAATGTTTGCCATAAAAATGCTTGCAAACTAAAGTAGTTCTAGTCTCCAAGAAAAAAATATCTTTAAACATATGTGAACTACTGGGTTGGTCAAAATATATGTGAACATTGTATGGTTATGTTATGTTTCTATCTATGAACTTTCTGGCCAACTTATTATCTTGAAAGAAAAAATACTGAAATAACATTTGTGTATTCTTTGTAATATTACAAAGACAATTAAGACATTTTCTTTTTCATAAACGTAACCAAAAGTGATGGGCTAACATTTACTTTTATAGACACAGTTCTGTGCTAATTTTTCTTTCAAAAAAATTTACCAAAAATATTGATTAGAGTTTTAAAAATCATCAGCATTTTTTCTTTCACAGATTCAGGGAATGGCATGTATCTTAGTATATAACCCTATACCTTTTCCTGAAGATGCCCCTTCATTCAGGATCTGGATGGCGCGCCGAATGTCCAGGTTGAACAATGCCACAGCAGCTGCTCTCTCCCATTCGCCTTCTTGCACAAGGGAGTTCAAAAATGGGCCCACATCCACATCCGTCCCTTTCTTTATCCACCCACAAAGCTGTAAAGCTAGGATTCTCTCTTCATTTAAATTCTGAATATCACTTTGCTTATCCAGCCCACTCCAATTATGTCTGCTGCTTTCCACCATTCCTAAAAAAAGAAACACCTTTATAATGTTTATTTTTTAAACAAATCTGGCAAAGAAGTCAGTTTTATACAGAAGTATTTCAACATTAGATTTTAAATATTCAACTCTCAGCCACAATATTATGACAGACAGCATAAAGATAAAACATGCCACAAACAAAACACACTTTACATGTTGCTAAGTACAACAGCTTCCTGAGTTACCAGGAAGAGCTACAGGAGTAACAGCCAACGCTGAGGGCCACGCTGAGTCACTGTTTCAAAGAAGCCCCCCTGATCATCTCATCTAAAATAGGGCGCCACTTGTTATTTTCTAATTGACCACTGGTCCCTCCACTTCCTTTACACTGACATACGTTCTCATATTTTATTTCTCAGCCCTAGCACTTCTCTTACTAGAACATAAGTTCCAAAAGGGCAAGCATCTTGTCTTTTATTTGAAAGGTATCCCAGTGCCTGAGAACCAACACTCACACTCTCCCCCCTCCTTCTGTCGCTCTATGAATATATACATCGATATGAAAAAGTGAGATAAAAACATCAAAGTACTTTGAAAGGTTAAGTGCTAAGCTAAAATACAACAGGCATGGTCTAAAGGTTTTCCCTGCCTTACTAAGCCAGGAGACTTTATATTCTCATTCTCTTTTCGTAAGGAATTGTTTTATGGAAAAGTTTGAAGATGAGTCATTTGTAAAATTGTGGAAACTTTAAAAATAGTTAAATAATTACACTTGAAATTCTTTATTTTTAATCTCACTGCTGGAAGTTTGCCAATTTAGATCAAGGAGTTAGAAAGAGACTTCTGAGAAAAAGTTTTCTTTGAGAGAACACCTGCCCATCAAAAAGGAATATGCAGCCATGAGGGAAGCTGGTGAAGACAAAGTCACTTATAGTTTGCAAAAGTGAGATTTTAAGAATTCTGAGAAAACTGTGAATAATTAAATAAGGTTAATAAAACATGTAAAAATTAAAGACGACTTTCAGAACAACAAATTTGTTTATAGACAGTATGTAGTCACTAAATTTCAGGTAGAACAAGCTGCAGATGTACTATAAGGTATTTACTTTCATATCTCCTGTGTAAATGTTGGATTCAGTGCTAATGATATTATCTACTGATTAAAAAATACAACTTTAAACAGGTGAACAAAAACCAATTTACTTTTCAGACAATTCCTCTCAGTTTAACAATATTCTAGCTTCTTAAGAGTTTTTTATTTTCCAGGAACCGTGTCATGGAATAGAGACCAACATGTATGAATCCAAAGAATTCACTGCTAGGAGGTGGAAAAGTATTCTGTAAATGCATGGATACTGTGTCACATTATTTTGGCTGCTGAGACATTCCCTCTGCTTAACAACTATGCTACAATTAAGGTTATCAAATAAGTAACGTGATATTGTGGCTTTTAAGTACATAGTCATATCATGATTTTAACATGCATGAATTTTAAAATCTATGATTAATTAAAATCAATTTATACACACTGCATGTGTATTAAGTTGCTTCAGTGGTATCTGACTCTTTGCAACCCTATGGACTGTAGCTTGTCAGGTTCCTTAGTCCTTGGGGATTTTCCAGGCAAGAATACTGGAGAGGGTTGCCATGCCCTCCCCTCCAGGGGATCTTCCCAATCCAGGGACTGAACCTACATCTCTTATGTCTCCTTTTCTGGCAGACGGGTTCTTTACCACTAGCATCACCTGGTGAAGTGACAAGATTCTATTCCCAAAATTTGAGATTCAGTTCAGTTCAGTTGCTCAGTCATGTCCGACTCTTTGCGACCCCATGAATCACAGCACGCCAGGCCTCCCTGTCCATCACCAACTCCCAGAGTTCACTCAGATTCACATCCATCGAGTCAGTGATGCCATCCAGCCATCTCATCCTCTGTTGTCCCCTTCTCCTCCTGCCCCTAATCCCTCCCAGCATCAGAGTCTTTTCCAATGAGTCAACTCTTCTCATGAGGTGGCCAAAGTACTGGAGTTTCAGCTTTTGCATCATTCCTTCCAAAGAAATCCCACGGCTGATCTCTTTCAGAATGTACTGGTTGGATCTCCTTGCAGTCCAAGGGACTCTCAAGAGTCTTCTCCAACACCACAGTTCAAAAGCATCAATTCTTCAGTGCTCAGCCTTCTTCACAGTCCAACTCTCACAGCCATACATGACCACAGGAAAAACCATAGCCTTCACTAGACGGACCTTAGTCGGCAAAGAAATGTCTCTGCTTTTGAATATGCTGTCTAGGTTGGTCCTAACTTTTCTTCCAAGGAATAAGCGTCTTTTAATTTCATGGCTGCAGATTGCCCATATATAAATAATAAAATCATCATTTTATGATGGCTGTGAGGGAAATAAGTGAATCGGGTTCACTTAAACATTAAAAAACATTAAAATTTTTGTTTCAAATACTATATCAGGCAATCAAATACTATTTGTAGATATAAAATTTTGCATTTTTACATCTATATAATAAAAGAGCAGTAAAATAATCCAATGTTTATAAGAGCATTTTGTTCTCAAAAGTGTAAATCCCAGATATTCTGCCCCTTAAAAGACATGCTTTCTAGATCAGTTTGCCTTTCAAGTATGAAAAATATTTTCATCATGTTGGATGGAAAGCTAACCAACATTATGTAATTTTATGCCATCTTAAAAGGAAGGAATTATACCTACTGACAACACTATTACCCTGCTCCAGAAGTTGTACAAGGCCTTCCCTCAGAGCATGCATTCTCTTCCTGACTGAATTCTACACTTGATCCATCCTGTAAACCTGCCTGTTTCTTTGCTTCCTTATCTCCAGTGGTCCACACCTCCAAGATTTTACCCACTCTTACCATGGACATACTCCACATGATTCTTTCCCCAAAAGAGCCACTTTCTAACCACAACCTCACAGCCTTCCAGCTCACAATCCCAACCTCACAATCATCCTTTGGCCACTCGTATTTACTTGTCAGTGTTCTGCCATCTTCCTCCCTCTCCGACTTAGATCCCAAGGACCAACAAATGAGTCAACCTCTTGCCAGGACCCTTAATTCCCTCGCTCCACCGTCCTTTATTCTTCCTCCTGGTAAAACAACATTGCCCCACAGTCTTCCCATTTCTCAAGACAACTCTCTCCTCTTCTCCATTTCCACCATGTCCCTGCTCTTCTCAACAAGCAAGCCTACTATGTTGAGAAAATAGGAGCCATCGGGTGGAAAACACATCAGCTTCTGATCACTGAACATTAAACAACCTGCGTAAACACCTGGGCTTCCGAGGTGGCACAGTGGTAAAGAACCCGCCTGCCAATGCAGCAGACGAAAGCGATGTGGGCTTGATCCTTGGGCTGGGAAGATCCCCTGAAGTAGGAAATGGCAAGCCACTTCAATATTGTCGCATGGAAAATTCCACGGGCAAAGGAGCCTGGTGAGTTACAGGCCAAGGGGTCACAAAGAATAGGATGCAACTGAGCACGCACATACCTTTCCCCTTCCCTTTGCCTGTTATGGAGTAGGTATGCACTCTCCTGTCTAAAGCCTAGCTTTCACCTATATGTTGGTTCCCATTCCTAAGAATTTTGCTCTTCATGCTCTTTATTCTGCATCTTCCAACTGCTTTGTATGCATTGCTTCTCATCAGGATTTAAACATGCCTAAATCAATTCCATGCTAAAAACAAAACACAAAAGCTCCCCATGACCCCAAATTTGCCTGCTGCTATCACTGTATATCTTCTTATCCTCCTTCATATAGTGAAATTTCTTTGAAGAATTAATTTAAATGGATGATCTCCTTTTTCCAATCTACATTTATCCATTGGACATCACTATCTAGCTATCTCAAATTTATCCCCCAATAAACTCTTTTCTTGCTCTCAAACGCATTCTTCCTGTGCTATTCCTATCTAATTAACTGCTATTAGTATTATCCCAGTTGCCTTAGCATGCTTCCATTTTTCCTTCCCCTCCACCACCTCCATCCAATTAATTAAATTTGTCCCACTCTCTCACCTACCCACGTTTCTCTAGCTCTTCTGCCACTAACTTCAGTAAGAATTCCATCATATCTTGCCTGATTATTATGGCTTCGGGGGTCCCTGCTATCAATCGTAATCCTCTCCAATCCATTCCACACACAGACTGACAGCTCTAAAACACAAATCTCATCTTGCTACTGTTCTCTAAAATCTTTTCGCAGGTTCCCTTTGTTAGAGATGATAACAAATAATTCATATATTTAAATATAATTTATCATCCCTTTATTAGGGATGTTAATTTCCCTAACCCCACGTCCTCAGCTGCCCCACTGCCTCCGTTCTCTTTGGGTCCTCTCCCGTGCTATCCCCTCTCCTCTGGGCTCACAGAATCTGCTGCTCCCTGTTTGAACCCTGTCTTTGCCTTTACCTCCTGCAAGAAACCACCACTAGTCCCTACAACCAGATTATGAATTCTTCTATCCACAATTTTCTGTTCTTCCTTGTATTATAACTAACTTTACTTGTCCATATTCTGAACTATATGGACAATATGAGTTTGAACTGCATGGGTCCACTTACACAGAGTTTTCAGTAAATATAGTACCTGTTTTTTCATTTTACAGGTCTCTAAATGTGGGGAAAAGTTAGTGTTTGATTAAAGGTCACAATATGTGGAATCAAAAGAACTAGGCTTTCAGTCCTAATTCTATCTAAACTATTCTGGCTTCCTGTCCTTAAGTGAGTTACTTAGCAATTTCTTTGTTTTTGAGAAAGAAATATAAGTATGCAAATTTCTGACTGGGGGAGAGGGATCAGCGACCCTAACCACCCCCTTCACCTCCTCGTTCAAGGGTCAACTATAGACTGTAATTTTCCCAAGAGCAGGAATCGTATCTCATTCAGTCTCCATGACGAAAGAGATTTAGCTATGTTGTTGATAGTTATGTCTCTAATTTCTAGAATTCTTGGCATATAGTGAGCAAGTAATAAATATCTGCCAAATGAATAAACTCACCTTATATTACAGTTGAAAGAATTAAATCAAGGAACAATGAGAAAGCAACTAGCATGATATCTAATTCATAATAGGCACTCACTATATATTATTTGTCACCAAAGTTAAAATTAGCTGTGCACTCTATAAACTTGTGCTTTAGGTTACTGTGGACAAGATGGCTCCCATGTTGACTTACTATGTGCTGAATTATTAGAGATACAATTAGGAAAAAAGAAAAGATTGAAACCTAAGGACTGCCATCTTTGACAGTCATTTCTCTACTTTTTATTTTGGGGTTGCAGAGACAAAAATATCTAAACCAATCCAAACCAAGCAAAAAGCCAAAAGTCCAGCAACGAGGTAATCTTTCCAACAGTAGTCTTAATCAAACAGTTTGGGTAAAGACTACTCTTAACTCATGATACTCAGTTTGTTTCTACTGCACCAAAAACATATAAAGATATTCCATTATTCCCCTGTGCTTTACACGTACTTGGCTGGCTTTTCCCTGAAATATATCAAAATACAGCAAAAAACAATAAACCTCACAATACTGAGAATGCAATGTGGTCTGACCTACTATATAGCTATAAATACTTTTCATCAAGCTAACACAGTATTACTGACCTTTTACTTATATTAATAAAAATGGAAGTCTCTAATTAAACTCTTTCACTTTATTGTTTATAATAAAAGTTACTTTTTTGGGTCGGACCTACTAAGAGAACACCAAAATGAAATAGATGAAATATAGTCTACTCCATCTTCAATAATGTGAATCAAAGTAATTTAAAAGTCCTTTAAAAAAAAATAAAAAAATACAACCATTTAGTTGAAATGCTCAAACTACTCACTAAAAAATAGCATTTTATTCTGTATTTTTGGTACAGCATTCATGAAAGTCCTATAAGAAAAACCAAGTTGGATCTATTACTTCTATTCCTACTTTCTGAGTAAATCATAAGAACTACTTTTCTAGCAGCTTGAATCAAGACCAAATTTGACAGCTATCTAAAGCTAGATATCAAATGCGAGGCTGAGAAAACAACTATAATTCACAATTCAATTCCAATAAAGACAATAGGAACAACTGTTTAAAGAAGTCAGGGAACAAACAGTAAGCCTGGCTTTCTTGTCATATTTCCTTTTTTTTAACTGTTAAATAGTCTATTAATTTCAATCCTACATTAATTCATACATTTTTCAATCAAGGGCTGAAACAGTAAGGCACTTCAGGTAAGTCTGTACTTCAGGTCATAGTTATATAGGCCTTGCCATCAGACAGGTAAGTGGGAGGGTTTAGGCAGCAAAATAAAAAGGGGTCTCTTTCAATTAGAAAATTTTAAACTTAATTTTTAAAAAAGCAAATACTGTGATAAAATCTGAACTAACCACCAGGAAGAGCCTATAAATCCTCTAATGTAATATCTTTCAAAGTGAGTCTTCAAAAAAAAAAAAAAGTGAATAAATTAATGAATAGATTTAGAAAAGTCAACTATCCCTTCAAAGAACCAAGACTCCCTCCCAAAAGAATTTTACATATATAAACAATTATGCATTTAACTCAATTCCCTAAAATATCCAGTCAGAAACAATGCAATAAAAAAAAAAAAGGCCAGATATTACAGTATCCTGAACTAAATATGGGGAAAAAATAAAGAGAACAAAACTTAAAAACATATTGCAAAAAATAAAAAACAGAATTTTCTTACCCAAAGACGATTTTACAATTGATTTAATTCCTGCATAAACCAATGATCCTTTGTTGCCTGGAGATCTCTGGTCCATATCTTCTGTATACTGCTTCATAAGTATTTAAATGCATAGGAAATACTAGTGATGAAGCATAATAAAGGCTTTCAAAACTAAGTCTATTTTCATTTGGAGCCAATTTATAAAAGGCGTCAGTTCTACTCTGTTAGAGATCTGCTTTTCTTCCCCTACTCAGTCTGCAAGACAGTATCTCAAGCTCAACAGCTTTAAACAGTTTTGTGATTTTAGTATTATGTGACTTGTATTTGCACACAAAACATTCAGCATGATATTTACAGACTGACCTTTCGACAGACTTCAAGAACACTTCTATCTGATTCATCTCACAGGACTCACCACACAAAGGATATAGTGCAGAGTGTACCAGAGTGACTTGAGCTGGGGATCCTCATTTCCAGCTAAAATATGATTTCTCCACACCTGCTCTGTATCAAGCCCATACCTTGATAAAGCCCGAAGGCGCATCTTCGTTGCTATATCTTTTTCTAAAGAATTATCATTTTCTTCTTCTGCACATTCATACAAATGACGACCACAAGCCCACATCAAAGATGTAACTGGGCTCCAGGCAAGAGAGATCCTTTCAAAAACAGTGAAGTCAGACATTGTCCGGTTAGGAGTTACAACTATCATTCGATTTTGACTCGTCGGATGCCAAGCAAAGGAAGCAATGTAATTGTCACAAGGTTGCACACTTCTTTCAATTATTGTGGGTTCAGTTTCATCACCAATGGGAGTGGGTGTGTGTTGCATATCATATAATCTAATAATATTACTATCCCTCGTTAAAGTGGCAAGCAGACCAGTTCTAGTTGGACACCAGGCTACTTTTGTTAAGGGCTTTGGTTGCTCAGTCAAAGTCAAAACTGGCTTCTCAAATTTCCTAAGGTCCCATATTGCCACCTGACCTTCATAGAAGGAAGCAACACGGTCATGGAAGTATGGGTCTACTGTCACGCCCTGAACAGCTTTCGTATTCACAAACATCTTCTGACTTGTATTCCGAAGATCAAAGATGGCCAGGTTACGATGCATACCAGCAAGCAGAAGTTTCTGGTCTCGTGGAAGCCAACAAAGAGAGAGACAAGCATCGTTCTGTCCTAATTCGTATAGTGGTTTTGTTACTAATAATGACGTTTCAGTTTCACCCGCTGAGAGTCTTACTTTCTCCATGGGAACTATATCAGGGGTATATTTGCTGCAGATATCCCAAATCAGCACTGAAAAGTCAGCTCTATGTTTATCTAGACCAGCAGCAAGCCAGTTACTATCCAGTGGATTCCATGCAAGCGTATTGCATTGTCGTGCGTGTTTTGGAACAAATTCTTTTCCTATCAAATCTCTGAACTTTGAGTTATGATCTTGACCAAGACTTGTCAGTACGACTCGACCATTTGCTTGTCCAACTGCTAGGAGACATTCAGGATCATAACTGAGATACCAGGCAACACATTTCATGTATGGGGTTTCTGAATTTATTGATAGTAATGTAGCTGCAGAGTCTTCAGATAAACGTAGAGATCCAGCTTTGAGTTCTGAATTCACAGTAGATTCCACATGGTAAAGACTAAGTTCGGAGTCACATACAACAAATCTATCAACCTGGTGTGGTGCCCACAATATATCAGGTTTAGTACCGCTCATGTTTATTGATGATCTCAGAGAGTCCAGTTAGGTCCATTCAGTGAAAATCTGCTGAAAAATAAAAAAGTTTTAAAATATTAATGAAATATAATTCTAAACTGGATTTAGAAAGTCAGGAAATTTTCTATTAGAAATTTCTATTGAATTCAAGACAGTATTTATTAATAAAAAGAGGAAAAGAAGGACTTCTTCCAGTTAAGTTTAGCTGGTACAAATCTGAGAACTTCATTCTGGTTTTATTTCCCATGATCAATTATCTTAATTGCACTATTAACAGTACCTTCAATTTAGTACCTTCAATCAGGGTTGAAATAACTTCAGGTGGTGAGTAAATTAGTAAGTATCATCCCTTTGAAGGGGATAAAACATTAAAGGGTTACCGTACCTAAGTAATCACGTATCTAGGTATAAAGTTGCACACTATCCAAAGAACCTTCTGCACAGTTCTGTCTCTGAACTGTCCAATATGGTAACTATTAGCCGCACTGACTACTGAGCACTAGAAAATATGGCAGTGCAAATGTAAAATTGTATTTAAATTAATTTTAATATAAATAGCCACATGAGGCCACCATATGGACAATGCAGACTGAAGTAAAAGCCATGAGTCTCTTCGTGGCTTTTTAATGGTAAGAAGCAGGAATGTACTCAGTTTTAGTCCTAGCTCTGACATATACTATACAGCTAGTACAGTATAGGCTCAAAAAAGGTCTTTTGTGTTTGGGGGTCCTTTTGTTTTCTCATCTATACAGCTTAAGGATTGGTTTAAGACTAGTGTTTCCCAAACTTCTGTTATTCATCTACCACCAGTGCCCTTTTTACTGTTTTTCCTTAAACTGATTCATTCTTAAAATCTGAAAATCAATTTTGCTTTCATCATAAGGTCCATGAGTCATGAATATGACATGTCAAATATATTTTCCTAACTTACACTGAATAAATATTTAACTATTAAAAATGCAATTGGGTTACCTGAAATCATCCTGCTTATGACCAGGAGGATACACTGCACATTGGGAAACTGAATGAGCAATAGAGGCTTTTTCAATTTTCAATTCTATAACCTTTGAACAGGTATTGAAATAGGATTTTTAAAAAGGTTAACTATTCTAGTAGAAGTTTAAGCACATTTAAGCACTAGAAATAGTTATGCTAAAAATGGTTAGTTTAAAAATACAAGCTGCTTACAAAAATGTAACCTTTTGTTTTTCACTGAGTCTGGCTAGAGGTAGTTCAGTTCAGTCGCTCAGTCGTGTCCGACTCTTTGTGACCCCATGAATCGCAGCACGCCAGGCCTCCCTGTCCATCACCACCTCCCAGAGTTCACTCAAACTCACATCCATCAAGTCGGTGACGCCATCCAGCCATCTCACCCTCTGTCGTCCCCTTTTCCTCCTGCCCTCAATCCCTCCCAGCATCAGAGTCTTTTCCAATGAGTCAACTCTTTGCATGAGGTGGCCAAAGTACTGGAGTTTCAGCTTTAGCATCATTCCTTCCAAAGAGGTAAGAGGTAAGGCTAGAGGTAAGTACAGATTAAAAAATGAACAAAGATAATCTTCATGGCAACTGGTATCTATCTGTACACCCATGCTGTCAGTTCTTAAGGCACAAAGTCAGGGTTCATTCATTTATGTCCTGTACCAGATGCAGAGCCTGGCACAGACTCCTAATAAAGATATTCTAAATAAATTCAGCTCAAACATACTTAACTTTTTGATCTTGCACAAGTTTCAGTCAGCAATTACCAGTCTAGAATTTCAACAGACTCACAAAATTTAAATGACTGGGAAAAGCCTTTAAGAATTCTAACACTGCCTTATTTCCTTCCTTAATAGGTCTGAAGCCCAAGATCAGTCACTTCAACTATATTCTTACTAGCACCCTCAACTTCTTCATTTCCCTGCCCCTCCGGGTTTGCCTCCCCCGACACTAACTCAACTGAATTATTCACTGTCTTCTTTCCTCCACCCAGGCTGCCGAGTCTCAGGGCTCTGCATACTGGCTCCATAAAAAAATAACAGACAACATGTCTGGCCTGTGGTGCTGTCTCAGCAATTCTTTCATTCATCTTCCTACTCTGGCCTTTGTGAAATTCATCATTATATTATATCAAAGTGAACTTAATAAAACACAAACTTATCCAGGTTATCCAACTCCTGCTTAAAACCCTCTCATGGTTTCCAACTGCTCTTCGTACAGACTTCCACCTCTTCAATATAACCTATAACACCCTAAATGCTTTGGCCTATCTACTGCTCCAGCCTCCATGCACCCCACTCGTCTCCCTGCTAACTGAGCTCTAGCTTCCTAGGATGTGACCCTCCACCCCCACAGCCACACCTGTGAAAACGTTGTTTCTTCTTCTGCCTCCAGCAGTCTCCCCTCCCTTCTTGGCCAAGTTAAAACCTGCTCAGCCTGAAATCAACCCCCCTCTACCCCCTCCCGAATCTAAAGCAGGTTACTTAGATACACACCCTCCTCGAATCATATTCCTCCCTTCTAAATCACCCTCTCCATCTCTCCCGCTAGTGTTACTTCCCTGGTGGCTCAGATGGTAAAGTGTCTTGCTTATGATGTGGGAGACCTGGGTTTGATCCCTGGGTCGGGAAGATCTTCTAGAGAAGGAAACGGCAACCCACTCCAGTACTCCTGCCTGGAAAATCTCATGGATGGAGAAGCTTGGTGGACTACAGTCCATGGGGTCGCAAAGAGTCGGACATGACTGAGCGACTTCACTTTCTATCTCTCCTACTAGATTATAAACTCCCTGAGAGTACGGAAAGTATCTTCTGCTCTCCATATGAACCTCCAGTACTCAGCACAGTATGAGGCATGTAGTAGGGACTTAGTAACTACTTGTTAAATAAATGCATTTGTTAAATGCTCCCTCTGACACTTCTCACACTGGTTTCTGCAAGTTGTGCCAATCTCCCCACGCTTGCACCCCTGCCCTTTCTAGCAGGCGTTGGCTCCAGCCAAAAACTAAGTGGTCACTGTCATAATCGGTTCACCTGTTGGGTAAGGGCCCACAGCAAGCAGCCTGAGAAGATCACTCTAATACACTGGCTTTCATTTATTCTATAGATATATACTGGGCCTCTCCTATGTTCTAGACACTGTTCTAAATGCTGGGAACACAGCAGTTAACAGGGACTGATATTTTAGCAACCAGATATCCATCTTGGCAGAGAAGGCAATGGCACCCCACTCCAGTACTCCTGCCTGGAAAATCCCATGGATGGAGGAGCCTGGTGGGCTACAGTCCATGGGGTCACTGAGGATCAGACACAACTGAGCGACTTCACTTTCACTTTTCACTTTCATGCATTGCAGAAGGAAATGGCAACCCACTCCAGTGTTCTTGCCTGGAGAATCCCAGGGATGGGGGAGCCTGGTGGGCTGCCATCTATGGGGTCGCACAGAGTTGGACACGACTGAAGTGACTTAGCAGCAGCAGTATCCATCTTGGCTGCTATGGACTGAACTGCGTCCTCCCAAAATTTGTATGTTGAAGCCCCAACTCCACATGACTGTCTTGGAGACAAGAGTCTTTAAGGAGGTAATTAAGCTTAAGGCTAAACAGTGATAAGGTGAAGCCCTGATCTGACAGAACTGGTGTCCTTAAAAGAAGACAAAGAGATACCAAAGCTCTCTCCCCAATATGAGTACATGAAGAGAAGGCAGCTGTCTGGAAGTATAGGTTTCACCAGAATCAAACCATCCTGGCACCCAAATTTGAGACTTACAGCATCCAGAACTGTAAGAAAACAAATTTACATAGTTTAAGTCAACCAGTCTATATGGCATTTTTTTAAACCAGTTGTGGGTGGCACTGGTGGTAAAGAATCTGACTGCCAAGGCAGGAGACATAAGAGACACAGGTTTGATCTTTGGGTGGGGAAGATCCCCTGGAGGAGGGCATGGCAACCCACTCCAGTAGTCTTGCCTGGAGAATCCCATGGACAGAGGAGTCTGGCAGGTTACGGTTCATAGGGTCGCAGCTGCTGCTGCTGCTAAGTCGCTTCAGTCTTGTCTGACTCTCTGCAGCCCCATAGATGGCAGCCCACCAGGCTCACCCGTCCCTGGGATTCTCCAGGCAAGAACACTGGAGTGGGTTGCCATTTCCTTCTCCAATGCATGAGAGTGAAAAGTGAAAGTGAAGTTGCTCAGTCGTGTCCGACTCTTAGCGACCCCATGGACTGTAGCCCACCAGGCTCCTCCGTCCATGGGATTTTCCAGGCAAGAGTACTGGAGTGGGGTGCCATTGCCTTCTCCATAGGGTCGCAGAGTCAGACACAATTGAAGGGACTTAGTGTGTACGCACACACACATACACACAAGCTAACTGACACACTAGTATAATAAAGCCTGTATCCTTGTGCTGAAGTTATGTCCAATCTTACAGACCATTTAAAAATTTAAAAAGAAAAAAAGGCACCTTGTGTAACAGGAAGTAGCTAAGAAAAACACAAAGAAGGAACAGATACTGCCAAATAAGGCTTCATTCATACTCATGCACTGTAGGTATCCTAAGATCTGGCCGATCTTCCTATCTCGCTGAAAGACAAATACTAAAATAAGCACATTTATCATATAGGCTTCCATCCCATAGCTGTACTCTTTACATAAATGATCTATGGTAAGAAAATGTGGCGCCACATGGCAAAATCCAACTTAAAAAAAAAAAAACAGAAAGTGTTACTATAATTTAAAAAACTATTTAATTTACATGACTTACAATTAAGAATCATCTCTAATTCTTCTCGTATGATGTATATATTTATATTACCATCCACAAATCTGACTACAGTAATTCATACAGAATCAGAATTCATACAGAATTTGAGAGTTAAGCAAACCCTGCTTAATTCGCATAGGCGTACAGAGAGGACCAGATGTTTTCACTCTTTCCCAGCACGTCCCTACTCCCATCCTAGATTACTGCACAGAGAAAGGATCAACTACATGTTCAGGCTCCTCCCCACCCCTCACCCCGCTTATTCAAAACATACTAAGAATTTCAAGACCATGGCAGAAGAGCACCATACCAAGTGCCAGGCCTTCTAAAGATGGGCCCTGACAATGTCTGCATAGGTCACAGACCATGAAACTGGCCCTGAATACATAGGTACATCTATACCCTCAAAAAACATAGTTGACCCTTGAACAACCAGGCAGTTAGGTCACTAACCCTCCAGCACAGTCCATATATAGCTGGTCCTCTGTACGTGTCATTTCTCTGTATCTGTGTTTCCACAACCTCGAATTCAACCAACTGTTGACCCTGTAGCACTGTGGTATTTACCACTGAAAGAAACCCACGTATAAGTGGACCTATGCAGCTCAAACCCCTGCTGTTGAAGAGCCAACTGTTTTTCTTTTCAGTCCAACATACAATATAGACAGATCCTGGCTCCTGAACAAAGACCACCAGGAATATGGTGAAAAGCAGAATATCTCCAGCCCCTTAGTAGCTTGACCCTAAGTACCTTAAAACGCCAAGACTATAAAATAGAGATAGAACATCTCCTATCTCCATCTCACAGAGTAGTGACAATCAAATTAAACGAGTTCTTTGCATCGAAAATATGTCAGTATCACTACGATTCCCTTAAACAGCCCTGGAAATTAATGCTTTCAAATGCTGGAGACACCAAGACACTGGGGGCAGAGGGGTGGAGCTTGCCATAATTACAGCTTACATTTAGATCCTCACCTTCAAGTACAGCAAGGGCTCACTTCCCAGTAATGGTTTCTGAGCAAAGGAAAGCCATGTTGATTCTGTGTTCCTCACCAGATGCTCATCTGCAATAGCATGGTCCAACAGAAGCACAGTGTTAGCCATATAACCTAAACTTTTCCAATAGTCACATAGAAAAATAAAAAGAAATCAATCAAATCGAATTTCACAATATATTTAACCCGACATACCAAAAATATTATCCTTTCACCATGCAATCTGTGTAACACTTAGAGACATCTACTTTTCTTCTGGTATCAAGTCTCGGGAATCCAATGTGTATTTTACAGTTTCAGCACATCTCAACCCTGTATGGCTAGTGGACAGTGAAGACCTATATAATATTAAGTGTACAAGGTATCCAACCACCCTTTACATCTTGTTGTTGTTCCCTTTTCTACTTGTCTCAGCACAAGTAATAGCAGCAGTTTCAAGAAATTTCTACTATCACCATTTTCAAGGAGATGTTCTGTATAACCCCAAATTTCCATTAAAATACAGCTATAAAAAAGACCGCAAAGGCAGTCACTTTCTAAGTGATTTAGGAAGGCTCGTGGCACCTGTGAGAAGCTTTATCCTCTCACGGAATTTTCACGACTCCGTACAGGCAGCGAACAGCGCCACCCGGGTGACAGGCCCTTAAAAGTATTCAACACTACAAGGAGAGCAGGGCTGGTAGCAGAGCCGGCGGAGGCAGGAATCTGCGGGCGGCTCCCACGCTCCAGACACTGGCTGCGTCTCTCGTCCACGGCGAGGACGCGGTTCCGCACAAACCCGGCGCCGCGGAGGCTGCAGCGCGGACCCAGCTCCGGGAGGAGGAACCCGCGCGCCGCGGGCCGCTCGCAGCTCCGAGGCCGGGCCCGCCACGGTTATCCTGCAGCGCGGAACGCGACTCCCTGCGTCTCGGCTCGGAGGAGGCCCCTCCGAGTCCGCACTCGCCCGGGCTTTTCAACTGGGCTTTCCCGAGCGACTCGAGACCGTCCCAGCGACCCCGAGCCCTCGACTCGAGCCTCCCGGAGCCGAGGGCGGAGACCGGGCCGCACTCACCGACCTGGGAGGTAGCACGCCCGTCGTACTGCCGCTTCCGGCCTAGTCACCGCCCCTCCCGCCGGGGGAGTCCACACACGGGCAAGATGGCGGCCGCGGCGGCGCGGCCAGTAACCTGGCTACCCGTCCTGAGTCCACTTCCCGACCACCCAGCCTCGTGGACGCGCGGACGCGCCTCGGCCTCGGAAGGGGAGTTCCCAACTGCGAGCCCCGCCCCCGGCGATCCCGGCAGTCGCCCCGCCCCGGGGCGTGGTCTCTGCTCCGGAGCTCCCGGAGACCTGCAGGCCCCGCCTGCTGTCTGAGCGCTGCGGTCCACCTCCGCAGGCCCCGCCCCCTGAGCGCACGGGCTGGATCCCGGGCACTTGGATCCAGACCGCTTCACTGAGTTGTTTCAGATTTCAAGCGCTTTAGACGTTTTAGCTTATTTGCTGCTGCTGCTGCTGCTAAGTCGCTTCAGTCGTGTCCGATTCTGTGCGACCCCATAGACGGCAGCCCACCAGGCTCCCCCGTCCCTGGGATTCTCCAGGCAAGAACGCTGGAGTGGGTTGCCATTTCCTTCTCCAATGCATGAAAGTGAAAAGTGAAAGTGAAGTCACTCAGTCGTGTCCGGCCTACTAGGCTCCTCCGTCCATGGGATTTTCCAGGCAAGAGCACTGGAGTGGGTTGCCGTTTCCTTCTCCTTAGCTTATTTAATCGGTCTAAGTTTCCATTAAAAATTTATTTGCGGGCCATCGATGTAGCAGAAAATCCAGGGTACTTGGTTCACAATTTATTCACTCATTTACTCCACAAAGACGTCCCGAGTGCCTACTGTGTACTTGCTGTAATGCTGGGGACACTGGACGTGTGTTTGTGTGTGTCAGAAATGTTTCCTTGAGGACTCTTGGGCTGAGACAAGAAGGATGAAGAGATGCTAGGAAAGGGAACAGGGCAGAGGGGTTGGAAGAGAAGAGCATTCTAGAGCAGAGGAAGAGAAAGTTCAGGGTCAGGAGGGCACATATCAGTGGGGAAACGGTGGGAAGTGGGGACAGATTAAAATGATGTATTAGCGTTGGGAAACCAGCTAGCTAAGTGAGTCCGGCTGGACTTTTCCCTAAAGGCATTGGTACAGTCATTGAACGTTTTTAATGAGAGTGGTGTGGTCAACTTTTACAGGAGAGAAGGGGAAGGGATAAGGCAAGTATCCAAGGGAGATGATGGTTACCCATACTACCAGTGGTAGGGAGGGTGGTGATGGAGAGAAGTGTATGGCCTGGGGAATATATAGAGGTTGGGATGATTATGGGAGTGAGGGAGAAAGACGGTTCTAGGTTTCTGGCTCCCATGGTTGAATGAATGATGCTGCCACAGGTGTTACAAAGCTGACAGGGAGACTTTCTTCAGATGTCCCGCCCTCTTTGCTTGTCTGTTAGTAGTTAAAAGGATGGGATTTGGGGCTTGTGGTGATTGATATAAACAGCATACTGAGTTTAGTCCTGATAATCTTCAAAGCAGATAATCTGGGTAAGTGGAAGAGTCTGCGGCAAGTATTGCCTGTGGAGGTCTGAGGCTCCCTTTCACTCCTGCCGTTGCAGAAGTGGAGGCTAAAGAAAATGCTGAGCACTGAAGCGAGACACCACCGGATTCATCACTTCCAACACTATCTTGCCATTCTTGTCAATGGTGTTGGTCCTGGCTCCAAATCCCCAACCTCAGATCAATACAAGTTCCCTCCTTCTTCACTCCTACCACACAAAGCTGCGGGGAACATCTCCCCACACACTCAGGAGGAGACCTTGTTTCCTACTTCAGAAAGGAAATTAAAACTGTTAAGAATTCCCACAGCTTTCATTCACTCCCATTTTTACCTCCTTATAGGAGAAGGCAATGGCACCCCACTCCAGTACTATTGCCTGGAAAATCCCATGGACAGAGGAGCCTGGTAGGCTGCAGTCCATTAGGTCGCTAAGAGTCGGACACAACTGAGTGACTTCACTTTCACTTCTCACTTTCATGCATTGGAGAAGGAAATGGCAACCCACTCCAGTGTTCTTGCCTGGAGAATCTCAGAGATGGGGGAGCCTGGTGGGCTGCCGTCTACGGGGTCGCACAGAGTTGGACACAACTGAAGTGACTGAGCAGCAGCAGCTGACATACAGGAAAAGGAGGGGCCCTATATGCTGTTACTCCTGGGACCTTACACCATCGATTTTCTCCTTCCCCATGTGTCTTCAACATCCTGATTTCTACTGCTTCTTTACCATCAGCATACAGTAGAGTCAGTCCCACTTTTCTCCTCCAAGGAGAGGACCATACTCACTCTCTAATCCCACATCCTCCTGTTTCCCCTGAATTCAGCCCACTCAGGCTTTCATGCCCACCATCCCATAACTCACCATCCCAGCACTAACTCAATGGACGTGAATATGAGCAAACTCTGGGAGATAGTGGAGGACAGAGGAGCCTCGCATGTTGCAGTCCACAGCGTCTCAAAGAGTCGGACATGACTTAGCGACTGAACGACAAGAACAACAATTCTGTAAAAATGGCTCTTTACTTGCCCATTGCTGTCATCCTCTTCTGGAATATATGTTCCACACCGTTAGGTTTTCTTCTGTTAAACCACCACCGACACGTATCAGCAAGGCACTTAGTGATCCAGTTAGGATTTCGGCTAGGCACGGCTTTATCAAAAAAGACTCACAGAGTTAGAAAATGAACTTAGGGTTACCAGGGGAGAAGGGAGAGAGGGAGAGTTAGGGAGGGAGGTTAGGATTGACATGTACACACTGCTATATTTAAAATAGAGAAGAGTCAGACACGTCTTATCAACTGAATAACCACCACTACCATCAACTAGGACCTACTATATAGCATCAAGAACACTGCTCAATATCATGAAACAACCTAAATGAACAAAGAATTTGAAAAAGAACAGATTACATGCATCAGTTCAGTTCAGTCGCTCAGTCGTGTCCGACTCTTTGCGACCCCATGAACTGCAGCATGCCAGGCCTCCCTGTCCATCACCAACTCCCGGGGTTTACTAAAACTAATGTCCGTTGAGTCAGTGATGCCATCCAACCATCTCATCCTCCGTCGTCCCCCTCTCCTCCCACCCTCAATCTTTCCCAGCATCAGGGTCTTTTCAAATGAGTCAGTTCTTCACATCAGGTGGCCGAAGTATTGGAGTTTCAGCTTCCACATCAGTCCTTCCAACACCCAGGACTGATCTCCTTTAGGATGGACTGGTTGCATCTCCTTGCAGTCCAAGGGACTCTCAAGAGTCTTCTCCAACATCACAGTTCAAAAGCATCAATTCTTTGGTGCTCAGCTTTCTTTATAGTCCAACTCTCACATCCATATATGACTACTGAAAAACCAAAACTTTGACTAGATGGACCTTTGTTGGCAAAGTAATGTCTCTGCTTTTTAACATGCTGTCTGCTGCTACTGCTGCTAAGTCACTTCAATCGTGTCCGACTCTGTGTAACCCCATAGACAACAGCCACCAGGCTCCCCCGTCCCTGGGATTCTCCAGACAAGAACACTGGAGTGGGTTGCCATTTCCTTCTCCAATGCATGAAAGTGAAAAGTGAAAGTGAAGTCGCTCAGTTGTCTGACTCTTCGTGATCCCATGGACTGCAGCCTACCAAGCTCCTCTGTCCATGTGATTTTCCAGGCAAGAGTACCAGAGTGGGGTGAATATGCTGTCTAGGTTGGTCATAACTTTTCTTCCAAGGAATAAGTGTCTTTTAATTTCATGGCTGCAGTCAACATCTGTAGTGATTTTGGAGATCCAAAAAAATAAAGTCTCTCACTGCTTCCATTGTTTCCCCATCTATTTGCCATGAACTGATGGGATAAGATGCCATGATCTTAGTTTTCTAAACGTTGAGTTTTAAGCCAACTTTTTCACTCTCTGCTTTCACTTTCATCAGGAGGCTCTTTAGTTCTTCACTTTCTGCCATAAGGGTGGTATCATCTGTATATTTGAGGTTATTGATATTTCTCCCGGCAATCCTGATTCCAACTTGTGCTTCCTCTAGCCGAGCGTTTCTCATGATGTACTCTGCATACAAGTAAAATAAGCAGGGTGACAGCCTTGACGTACTCCTTCCCCAATTTGGAACCAATCTGTTGTTCCATGTCCAGTTCTAACTGTTGCTTCCTGACCTACATATAGGTTTCTCAAGTGGCAGGACAGGTGGTCTGGTATTCCCATCTCTGGAAGAATTTTCCACAGTTTGTTGTGATCCACACAGTCAAAGGCTTTGGCATAGTCAATAAAGCAGAAATAGATGTTTTTCTGGAACTCTCTTACTTTTTTGATGATCCAACAGATGTTGGCAATTTGATCTCTGGTTCCTCTGCCTTTTCTAAATCCAGCTTGAACATCTGGAAGTTCACAGCTCACATACTGTTGAAGCCTGGCTTAGAGAATTTTGAGCATTATTTTACTAGCGTGTGAGATGAGTGCAATTGTGTGGTAGTTTGAACATTCTTTGGCATTGCCTTTCTTTGGGATTGGAATGAAAACTGACCTTTTCCAGTCCTGTGGCCACTGCTGAATTTTCCAAATTTGCTGACATATTGAGTGCAGCACTTTCACAGCATTATCTTTTAGGATTTGAAATAGCTCAACTGGGATTCCATCATCTCCACTACCTTTGTTCATAGTGATGCTTCCTAAGGTCCACTTGACTTCGCATTCCAGGATGTCTGGCTCTAGGTGAGTGATCACACCATTGTGGTTATCTGGGTCATGAAGATCTTCTTTGTATAGTTCCTATGAAGAGCTACAAGACCTTCTAGAACTGACACCCAAAAAAATGTCCTTTTCATTACAGGGGACTAGAATGCAAAAGTAGGAAGTCAAGAAACACCTGGAGTAACAGGCAAATTTGGCCTTGGAGTACAGAATGAAGCAGGGCAAAGGCTAATAGAGTTTTGCCAAGAGAACACACTGGTCATGGCAAACACCCTCTTCCAACAACACAAGAGAAGACTCTACACATGGACATCACCAGATGATCAATACTGAAATCAGATTGATTATATTATTTTCAGCCAAAAATGGAGAAGCTCTATACAGTCAGCAAAAACAAGACTGGGAGCTGACTGTGGCTCAGATCATGAACTCCTTATTGCCAAATTCAGACTTAAAGAAAATAGGGAAAACCACTAGACCATTCAGTTCAGTTCAGTTCAGTTCCATCACTCAGTTGTGTACGACTCTTTGTGACCCCATGAATCGCAGCACGCCAGGCCTCCCTGTCCATCACCAAATCCCGGAGTTCACTCAGACTCACATCCATCGAGTCAGTGATGCCATCCAACCATCTCATCCTCTGTCGTCCCCTTCTCTTCCTGTCCCCAATCCCTCCCAGCATCAGTCTTTTCCAATGAGTCAACTCTTCGCATGAGGTGGCCAAAGTACTGGAGTTTCAGCTTTAGCATCATTCCTTCCAAAGAACACCCAGGGCTGATCTCCTTCAGAATGGACTGGTTGGATCTCCTTGCAGTCCAAGGGACTCTCAAGAGTCTTCTCCAACACCACAGTTCAAAAGCATCAATTCTTCAGTGCTCAGCCTTCTTCACAGTCCAACTCTCACATCCATACATGACCACAGGAAAAACCATAGCCTTGACTAGATGGACCTTAGTCGGCAAAGTAATGTCTCTGCTTTTGAATATGCTATCCAGGTTGCTTATAACTTTTCTTCCAAGGAGTAAGTGTCTTTTAATTTCATGGCTGCAGTCACCATCTGCAGTGATTTTGGAGCCCAAGAAAAATAAAGTCTGACACTATTTCCACTGTTTCCCCATCTATTTCCCATGAGGTGATGGGACTGGATGCCATGATCTTCGTTTCCTGAATGTTGAGCTTTAAGCCAACCTTTTCACTCTCCACTTTCACTTTCATCAAGAGGCTTTTTAGTTCCTCTTCACTTTCTGCCATAAGGGTGGTGTCATCTGCATATATTATTTTAAAATTAATTGTTTTGTTCAGTCACTCAGTCGTGTCTGACTCTTCACAACTATAATATACCAGGCTTCCCTGACCTTCAGCATCTCTCAGAGTTTGCTCAAACTTATATTCATTGGGTCAATGATGCCATCCAATTAACTCATCCTCTGTCACCCCCTTCTCCTCCTGTTCTCAATCTTTCCCAGCATCAGGGTCTTTTCTAATGAGTAGGTTCTTTGCATCAGTTGGCCAAAGTACTGGAGCTTCAACTTCAGCATCAGTCCTTCCAATGAATATTCAATACTCATTTCCTTTAGGATCCACTGTTTTGATCTCCTAATAAATGGTGAATATTCCTTTCTATGTAACATATACAAAAGCTTCTGGGATATTTAAAAAAAATTATCAACATGAGGTTGTCCCCATTCTGGCCCAAAATATCTTTTCAGCTTAAGCCTTTAATACGTTCTAGCTCCAGCCCTACTGAATTGTTCCCAGGTACTTTTACACAGCCATTTCCCTAAACATGCTTTTTTCCCACTTTCCCCTGGAATATCCTTCCCTGAGACATAGAAAAATTAAATTCTCTCCATTCCTCAAAATACATCCCTCAGCTTCTCAAAATCTCCCACAACTGAAGTAACGTCTACTGTTCTGAACTCCTTGGCACTTGTAGCTGGGCCTTGTCTCACATCCTCAGTCTCTTCACACACATGCTTATATATAATTATGCATTATAATAATGCTATTGCAAATTATATTACAATATACTCATATGATTCTATTGTGAGTTCCTTGAGGGTAGGATACACATTACAATCATCACTATTCCCCTTATTATTTGTTGAATCAAAACAACAAATACAAGATGAAAAATTAAACAAACATAATGAATGCTTCCATTTCAATTCAAAATTTAAAAATAGTATTATGAAGACAATATTGAAGGACAAGTTTTAAAATTCAGATATTTCTACCATGCATGACTTTTGTCATTTCCCTATTTCAATTTAAGGATTTAGCTATGCTCATACAACATATTTGTTTATGTAACAGAATGTTAAAAATAGGATTTGTCATCTCTAGCTTTGGCTAAAGCCCCACTAGACTGGAACAAAGCAAGAGGTGATGAATATTCCCACATTCCAAAATGAGATGCTAACACTTAACACCTATTCAGACCCTACTTATCCTCTGCTCCCTGCACTTCCGACTTCCGTGTCACAGTCTGGGCCAGGTGCCCTGTTTGCAGGTCTCTATTATGGATATTATCACTCTGTACTGTCGCTGCCTTTTTATCTAATGTTTTTCTATACAAGTTTTCAAATATACTCAGAAGTTGACAGAATTATATAACAAACCCACTACCCACCATCTAGATTCCGCACTCAACATCTGATCTATAATATCTGACATATTTGCTTGATCATAATATTCATCCATCCCTCTATCCATCTTCTTTTCTTTTAAATGCATACAAAGTTGCAGACACCAGTGCTCTTTACTCTCAAACACTTCAGCATGGTACTGTTAGCTAGAGTTGGATATTTGACTACTTAAAAATATTTTTGGTAAAACGTGCCATTGCCTTTTACTCTATCGCTTCCACTAGACTGAAGTGACTGGGTCTTTTCTGTTTTCTACCCAATGCCTCACACATAGAAGGAACTAGGTTAACATTTGTTAAATGAATGCATTTCAGTTTTCACCAGATGCTAGTTTCTTGATTCATACATAGAGTAATTTTGTCACTCCTTTGATTCATCTTCTTATTACCCTACCCAGAAAATCTGTAGGTGGCTACCTGCATTTTACCTGTTTAGCATCCCAGGAAGCTAAGAATTTTAATCTGTTAATGATAGTAGACACTCTCTCAAAGTGTCTTTCTACAAAGCCCCACAAGGTGGTGCCCAAATATCTTTTTTCAAACAATAGTCCTTCAAGACCCA
Source organism: Oryx dammah (assembly GCF_014754425.2). Taxonomy (NCBI): domain Eukaryota; kingdom Metazoa; phylum Chordata; class Mammalia; order Artiodactyla; family Bovidae; genus Oryx; species Oryx dammah. The sequence goes on along the minus strand of NW_024070202.1, from coordinate 16,078,040 downwards.
TGGTCAGTCCTCACTCATTTCTGTTAGTATTTGGCATTTTTAATTTGGTTAATTAGCATAATGGAATATTTTATATTCATATATATAATTAATAAAAAAGTACTTACATTGAATAAAACTATACATATGTATTTCAGAATCTGTAGTTCTGGAAATAAACAATGAATAATGATTATATTAGGTACTTAACATTTGTTTTGGTTGTATAGAATTGAATGAAGTATAAGTAGAATGGAGGATGAGAGGGAATGGCAATCCACTCCAGTAGTCTTGCCTGGAAAATTCCATGGACAGAGGGGCCTGATGGCCTAGGTCCATGCGGTCACACAGCATCGGGCTGACTGAGCAACTGAGCATAGTATTGAAAGGTTTTTCATACCCAAAATAGTAAAATATAAATTCAAGTCCCTTTCACTGTAAACTTTGAATAATTTACCCTTGTACAAATTTAAAAGGACAGAGGAGGAAACAAACTATTGTATAGAAGGAGCTATATAATTTGGGTGTAACTCGGGGAAAAAAAAAAAAAGATGATTGCTACCTCAGTTGGGGACATTGCTGTGTGAATCAGAGTTGTAATGGATTGACATAATATGAGAAATAAGTTACTTAATGTTCTTAAGATACTTTAGTTCCACGAGTTTCGTTGATTTATTTAAAAAACTTTGTTGAATATTCTTATGAAACACCAAAATGGACCGACTAGAAAACTCACAAGGGTGTTGAGTTTCTATAACTTATTACTCATACAAGTGATGATATCTATCTCTATTACTGGCTATATTTTGATCGGGTATCAATAATATGCATCAAATCATTTTACTCAAATCATTGTAACAATCCAAGGCTACTCTGGCAACCTTGCCCAAACCAGGAGGAGAAAGTTCTTCAACTCTGAGCCCTCAGAAATTGTGTTCATTACCTTTGATGACCCAGGCATGAAGATTTACAGTGAGTGATGAGACTTGTTATTGTGTTGGAATTTAGTCCATGATAAATTTACCCTGAGCCAGTTCTTACCAAAGGAAATATCCACATTTATGAAACATAAATTGTTGGCCAAATAACAGCCTCCTTTTTCTCCTGCTCTGTACAAAGGCCTAGAGACCTGCTGGGGTATTTAGGGACAATGAAAGATGGCTGGCTAATGTACAAAGATCTAAACTTTATTCCCTCACTATCTCACGAGATGATCTTTGGATAAGTCTCAACACCCGCCCTCTACGTTATCATCTGTGAAATGGAAGAATCAAATGAAAGTGGTCTCAAAGTTTCCCTCAGGTTCTGAGATTTGATGCTACTATCTGTCCCCAGTATAAGAAAAGTCTAACTACCATCTAGTGGAGAAATGGAAGAATTTACCAAGATACAACACATTTGCTAACACCTGAAAATAAAACCAGCCAAATGAAAACAGAAAATACTTTCCCCATTAAAAAAGCAGACTTTGGTCAAAGCTTAGTAAGTAGATCCTATATTTCTCTTTTTGGGTGGATTCTGCATGAAAAAGTTAAGACTTTTTTATTCATTGAAGGGAATAATTTTTTTTAAAACTTGGACATTCAAACCTATGATAGAGGAAGACCTGTACACTTCCAGATATTTCTTAGAAAGGAAAATTGTAAAAAATTTCCAGATAGCACCCTGATTGTTTTTTCATAAGAAATCTGCTCTTAGTAAAGAATAGTACAGAAAGAGAAAATATGAATGTTGAAGGAAATTTTTAGAGAAAGATTTGCACAGTTATAAGATTGGTCAATGAGGATTTATGCTGCTGCTGGGTTCTAGGACCCTCTTGTTGTATATGAGACTCAAGCTGAGGATCAAGTGACAAATAATAAAGCAAGATGATAGATAGATATATCAGAGAGTAAATAATACAAGAAAAATTGTGGGGACTTCCCTAGTGGTCCAGAGTTAAGGAGTCACCTTCCAGTGAGGGTGATATGTGTCCCATCCCTGGCCGGGGAACTAAGAGGGGCACCTGGCCCCACGCACCACAACTAGAAAGAAGCCCTGCGCTGCAACAGGCAACTAAGACCTGACACAGCCAAATAAAAACAAATATATATTATTTTAATTGTGGACACAGCAGGGGAAGGAGAGGACCGGATCAATAGAGCATTGATATATACACTATCACGTGCAAAATAGATGGCTAGTGGGAAGTTGCTACATAACACAGGGAGCCCAGCCTGGCACTCTGTGATGACCTGGGGTGGGGAGGGGAGGGGAGGAAGAGAGAGGGGATATATGTATAATCATAGCTGATTCGAGTTGTTGTACGGCAGAAACCAACACAGCAGAATAAAGCAATTTTCCTCCAATTAAAAAATAAATTTTTTTAAAAAGAAAAAAAACATGTAGATGGATGTTAAGGAGCCATGCTGCTCCAAATGTAAGAGATGGCACAATTTCTACATTTTATTACCAAGGATAATGTTCACTTCCTTGTCATTGAATGCTTTGAATCCTTCCCTTAGTTGATAAATAGACCAATGCCATTTGGGTGTCTTTCTAATGACATGAGAGAATATCTGTTGGACTCAAGTTCAGTTCAGTTCAGTCGCTCAGTCGTGTCTGACCCTTTGTGACCCCATGGACTGCAGCATGCCAGGCTTCCCTGTCCATCAGCAACTCCCAGAGCTTACTCAAACTCATGTCCATCGAGTTAGAGTCAAGAAAGATAACAAATCATGGAACCTCCAGAGCTTTGGGACAAGTGTTAGATATTCTACTGTATCAACATTTTATACTGAAGAAAATAGACTGCTAAGGACTAACTTCTCCAAGCTGGGTAAGAAGGACACTGGTTTCTCCTTTATCAGCTGAAAATGTTCTTTTCTACTGTGGATGAGCAGTCTGGGAGGTAGGTGAAATTAGAAGATTGTGAAACACTAAATTATACCTTGGTCTTGGTCCAGATATGCAACTATGAGACAAGTCTGTTCTGATATGCTACTAGCCCTTTTGGTGTTTCTGTAACCCCAGGCACATAACACCTTCCAATATTCACAAGTCATCTCAGGTTTTGGTTCCTTTTAAATGATCCTTGGACCCTAAAACATCATCACTGTTGAAATGGAGATGTTGGCATTGGTACCCAAACAAACACAACCAACACAGGTTCTATATGGTTGAATATTTCAACAAATTAAAACATTTCAAAAAAGGATTTCCTGTCTAGCAGTGCTTTGAAGGAGAGCAATCTGTTGTATCCAGAGAAGGCAATAGCACCCCACTCCAGTACTCTTGCCTGGAATCCCATGGGCGGAGGAGCCTGGTAGGCTGCAGTCCATGGGGTCTCGAAGAGTCGAACACGACTGAGCGACTTCACTTTCATTTTTCACTTTCATGCATTGGAGAAGGAAATGGCAATCCACTCCAGTGTTCTTGCCTGGAGAATCCCAGGGATTGGGGAGCCTGGTGGGCTGACGTCTATGGGGTCGTACAGAGTCGGACACGACTGAAGTGGCTTAGCAGCAGCAGCAGCAATCTGTTGTATCATGATTCTCAAGTGATTGATGAACACTTGAAAACTACTTCTAATTATCATTCATTCAACAAGTATTTATGGGGTGTTTACTTAGGCCACCTGCAGCAGTAATAGCAAAAATAGCGTGTTATTGTTCTGTATAAAGGCTGCTGCAGACCAACTGTCAGAAGGGCGTGGACTCCAAGTTGCCTTGTTCTAGTCATCACTGTTACCTCTGCTCCTTTATTTGGTCTCTGTGTGTACCAATTCAAGACCCTCCTTTAGGGTTAAGATTGCTTTATTAATGTACCCTTGTGCATTGTTCTTCTGGTTACAAATCAAATTGCTTTATATAAATGAGCAGAATACAAGATTTTTCTTGAGTCACCTATCCAGTCAACTTAGCGATTTCCACACTTGAGAGTGAAAGGCAGGAAACTTTAGGTTTGAGGTACCCTATCTGCTTTTGAAGTGGGCTTTCCTGGTGGCTCAGATGGTAAAGAATTTGCCTGCAATGTAAGAGATCCAGGTTTGATCCCTGGGTTGGGAAGATCCCCTGGAGAAGGGAATGGCTGCCCACTCTAATATTCTTCCCTGGAGAACCTCATAGATGAAGGAATCTGGTGGGATAGAGTCAATGGGGTCACAAAGAGCTGGACATGACTGAGTGACTAAGCACATTTGCCTTTGGGGTACAGATGAGCACCCCAGTGAATGAGTAGGCAGGGTTCTGACCCCTCACTTATTTCAATCAGAACAGTTCTAAAGCAGGAGGTCTTTAGTCCCATCTTTCACCTCAGGAGTCACCTGTTGGCAGCCTTGAGGTATTATTTTTCTGCAAGTTGTTAACCTACCCGAGGGAAAAGAGCTGATCGTCTGAAGAACTGCCACTTCCTTGATCCATGACTCTCATCTCACAAAAGTGAAACATGCGGCTAACATCTACAGGCTATTTAAGATACATATGTGGTTGCTTCCTAGGTCATTCCACTGTTACTTCTGTGATATATCCGCTATTTCCTTTTTTCTATTACCAAAGTCTCACAAAACTTTCTTAGTTCCTCAAAACCTGCTACGTGTTGGGGAGGCAAAGAAATGACACAGCCTCAGGGATCAGAGCGATCTGAGCTAAGATCCTATTCTGGTATTCTCTCGCATTAGCATGACCATGGGCAAATTAGTGAGCTCCTCTCTTTCTCAACATCCTTTATCTGCAAAACACAAACCCCTGCAGTCCTAACAATCAGCAGAGGATTTGCTTTTGGAGGGTTAAATCCCATAATGTGTGTGAAGCACTTAGCCCAGTGCCTGGCCACCTGGTAAAGAGTTCATGAAATGGAAGCTATTACTGTCACTATAAGCAGAGATATAAATGTTAAAATGTCTTCCTAAGAAAGCTGATTCTAAATTATAACATGAACACTTCTATTGCTTTCTCTGACCATCTTGCTCTTCCTGATCCTTGAGGGAGTCTGTAGAGAAACCTGCTATAAATTGTGTAGGGGTCGAGTGGCTTCTTGGCAATATGTTTTGCAGTGATAGATATTGATTTATTAATAACATGGGCTGTAACCACAGGTAGAAAATAGGACAAAAAGAGAATGGAATGACTACAGTGATCACCTTTCCTGGACAGAGACCTCAGAATATTGACCTTGTCATGTAACTCTCCTTATCATGTTACAGTTTGACAGAATCTTGATAAATAATCAAATTCCCTCCTTCACTTCATAAGTGGGAAACTGAGGTCCCCATGTGAGAGACAGAACCAGGACTAAATTCTATACAATAGTCTATATATTTGATTATGAAACTTTTCAAAAATCACAAATGTAGAAAAACTAGAATCACAGATTTTTATATGCTCATCACCTATCTTCAATAATTATCAACCCATTGCCCCTGTTGAAAAGCCAGATTTCCATCTGAGTCTGGGTTGGGAAGATCCCCTGGACAAAGAAATGGAAACTCACTGCAGTATTCTTGCCTGGGAAATCCCATGGACAGAGGAGCCTGGTGGGCTACAGTCCATGGGGTCACAAAGATCTGGAACAACTTAATGACTAAACATCAACAACAAGACCTTGTTTTCTTTGGAATCCTTACTCTATAATTATAGTCACTAAAATCCCCCTGCAATGCAGGAGATGCAGGTTTGACCCCTGGATTGGGAAGATCCCCTGGAGGAGTAAGTGGGAACCCATTTCAGTGTTCTTGCCTGGAAATCCCATGGACAGAGGAGTATGGTGGGCTACAGTCCATGGGGTCACAATGAGTCAGACGCGATTTAAGCGACTTAGCATGCACACTCAAGCTGGTATGATTTATCCTCCTTCACAGAGCTCTTCAGCAACAGTATCTTACCAAGCAACTCCCGGGCAAAGGACCAGAAAGAACCATGGCCTGACAAACAAAGGCAGGCTGTCAATAAATGTCTAAACTGTAGAAAATCTGCCCAGGTTATTTTTACAACAGCCTGGAAAGCACAGACTTATTATGAAAGGCACTGCTCCTTTAAATTACTCACTGATCCCACCCAGATCTTGCACCCTGGCCAAATGCCTAGCCACTCTTGCTTTAATTTAGTCTAAAAAACATGACTAAAGAATTACAAAAGATCTAAAGGGAAAGACAATTCTTATTTCCCACCGAACAGAACAATATCAAATAGTCAGCTCCATCCTCAGCAATGGTCCTTGCTGTTGGCACTTGCTTAACCAGTCTTTAATTCCTGTTTGATAAACTTTATAAGGTAAGACATGACTGTTTTGTTTTAATCACTCGAAACTAGTTCAGACATCTAGGAACTGTGGAAGACTAAACAGTTTACTTATTTATTATGTGAAGAAAGCTTATCAGATTTTTTTATCCTTTGTTATTACTTTAATTATATTATCAGGGAAATAATAATTGTTAAAATGTAGACATGCAAATTTTAAAGCTATTTTAAAATTGATTTTTAATTTATAGCCTACTGTGTAGCATTGTTATACTGTTAATATCTTTTGGGACATCTTTTTCTTAATTTGGACACGTTTTTATAACTCAGTAGTCACTGCAGAATGCTTTATAACATGGTAAGTTTAGCGATTTGGATAAAGTATCTGATCACTTTATCTCCATGGCAAAACAAATGAGATGCAAACATTGTGAATAAAATTAGTAAACTTTGCTGAAAGATAATGTTATTTCCAAAAAGTCATAAAATATAAGTTCTCTTGGATTTATTGATCCTGATATTTACCCCAAATAAATTTCGCACAAAAAAGCCAAAACTATGGCGTTTGATTAAAGGTAACAATTGTTTCTGCATTTATGAAATGCAAACTGTAGTAAGCACAGAGATTTATATTTCCTTTATTTAACTAATGACTCTTTTCCCCTGAAACCTATTTTGTTTGTATATAACATCTAAATGAGAGAAAGGTGGGAAGTATTAAAAACCGAGGCAAAGTAAAGCATGACAAAAGGGATCCAAAATGAGTGGGCTTTTAAGATATTAAACTAATAAGAGATTTCAGGATGATAGTAGAACTGAAAAACTAGGGAAAGTGTAAGGGTGTCCTCTGGCTAATATCGGAAAGCAACAGCATGACTTTGATTTCAGAGAACTAGATAAAAAATGTCAGAACAAATAGTAGTAAAGTATGAGATATTGTGATTATTGCTAATGAATCAATTGTGTTAGGGAACATTATATATATATAAGGCTTCAGTTATGAATTCATAATTACTCATCAACAAACTGTCTGAGCAAGTGCCTAGTGTAGGGGAAAGATGTCTATTTAAAGCCAGCATTTCTGAAGCCCAAAATGAGGCCTGCAAATAAGAGAAATAGTGGTTTTCATCTCAGGATCCTGCATGGGAATCCCCTTCTTTAGGTTTTTGAAGAGTTGTCTTGATCTACAGGCTACCAGCTTGTAAAATCTCTCTTGTTCTCAACGAAATCAAATTTTCAGTCTCTTATTTCCAGAACTTCTGAGAACTTCTTTAAGTGGAAGGATCAACAAAAGAAAGAAGTCATATGTAATACCAGGGACATGATGTTATACATCTTCCCCCTCTGAAAATGTAACAGCGGCTGCGTTTTGCTACACAGCTTTGAATGTGAAAATGTGAAAGTGTTAGTCGCTCAGTCATGTCTGACTCTTTGTGATCCCATGGACTGTAGCTCACCAGGCTCCTCTGTCTGTGGGATTCTCCAGGCGAGAATGCAGACGTGGGTAGCCACTCTCTTCTCCAGGCGTTCTTCCTGATGCAATGATTGAACTGGGGTCTCCTGCATTGCAGGCAGATTCTTTACCATCAGAGCTACCAGGGAAGTCCCTTTTAATACCTAGTTGTCTCCAAATCTTAGCATACCGGGTCTGAAGAGCAGTTAACATTTGGTCAATTGCATTTGAGGCAAATGCCAAGAGATATGGGGCTTCCCTGGTGGCTCAGACAGTAAAGAATCTGCCTGCAATACAGGACACATGATTTTGACCCCTGGGTTAGGAAGATCCCCTGGAGAAGGGAATGTCGACCCACTCCAATATTCTTGCCTGGAGAATTCCATGGGCAGAGGAGCCTGGTGGGCTACAGTCCATGGGGTCGCAAAGAGTCAGCACACAGGGCACACACAACTTGGTCATACTGATACAAAGTCAGCTACGAAGCTTCCTGCTAATCGAGGCTACTCGAGGAGCAGACTGTGGCATGGAGCCCTCCACTGATTCATCCCCAATCTGATAGCTTTGCTTCTTACTGGGGCTTCTCCATCTGGCATGTATGAAGAAATCAGTCTCCCATCTCATTCCTTACTGCCTTAGCATGTATTTCTGCCCCCCACCACTGCCCCCACCCCATTGAGAGTCTAGAAAAGATCATGCTCATGGTTTCCCAGATTACCATTCCCTGAAGGCAAGGTGCCAAAGGAAAGCATGATTCTTTTTCCAGAACTTCTAAAGTCTATACACTTCAAGCTGGCAAGCATTTCCAAACCATGCAAAACATGGGGTTCAAAATAAGCCTTCTTACTTCCATTCTCAGGTACATTGAGCTAGCCACACATGAGTCTTCTTTTGCCAGGGAAGTCTGTGGCTTTTAGAGGCATTTGGTACATAGCTGGGCTTACTGAGCACTGAAAATTGCTGAAGATTTAAATGCAGGATTATATTTTAATCTACCCAGGAAAATAGTTTCACAGGGCCTTTCAGAGGGGATTGCTTCCTGATTTTAAGTCCTATATCTGTCCAGTAGTTCTTCCAGCTAACACTTAGCAAATTTGTTTCCTTTTTTTTTTTTTGCTCTTATACTTTTTTGACTGACTGGATATGCAGCTGTAGGACAGCTTGAAACTCCAGTGGAGATGAAGTTAACAAAGTAAATGTAGAAAATGGGGTTCTGTGGAAACAGAGGGCAATTCAATTTTTGACGACCTCTGAACTCACTGAAATTGTGCATGTAATATTAAGACTGAAATCGTGGTGGCTCTCTACAATCCTGTAAAAATATTGGCATGGTCAGGAGTTAGTTATAATGAAAATGGATAAAACAACCTTGTAGCAATCTGATACTACCTTGGAGAATGTGGGTATGTCAAACAGACCCTGTGATTGAAACATAGTCATCATATAGAGTGGGACTGAAATGTTTTGAAATAGCTCTCCCTATAATATAGCTGCTCCCCATAATATAATGGGCAATTCAGACTACTTGGATGTAATTCTTTGAATATACAAAAATATTCATTGCTAGAAATTTGGTTGTGTCGCCATGGTTTATTTAGATTAGAAACTTTAAAAATCTCCATGTGGATAATTCTCCATAAATACGAATGAAAAACCCTTTTCTCTTTCCATATGCTAGCTTTCAATTTTACAGGCTTGAAATTAAAAATAGCAAACTCTATATCTTATTAAAGTATTTATAACTGATTTTTTAAATTAAAGGTGCTACACGGCGGATGAATTTTCACCATCCATCATAATGCGGAACAGACATTTTGTCCTCTATCTCCTGCTTTTGCCAGCTTTTATGAGTCAAGCAATATATGGACAAAGAAAGAAAGGCTCAAAGACCAATTTACTTGCAAGGAAAAATCTCCAGGGTAAAAAAAATGTTTTATCTTTGTTAGTTTTAGTTTCTTAAAACCCTAATATGAATTTTTCCAAATAGCACTTGGTATAAACATCAAACCACATATTTATGTATATGTGTGATATTCTATTTTGATATGATCATAAGGCACCTTACATACTTACAGAGCATACTTATATGGGTACGTACAGAGCATACTTAAATGGGCACAACAGAGAATGCCACTCTCATAGATAAAGAAACTGAGGCCCAGAAGGTGAAGTGGCATGCTTGAGGCTGCAGGCAAATTAACTAGCCAGTCACAGAGCTAGGATTCAACCTTCAGTTCTATTAGGTTTCTTTGTCCCTCAGCACTGCTGCAATGCAATGCGTCCAGTCATTTTCTCCCTTGATTTAAAAAACGTCAAAAAAAAAAAAAAATTTGCACCCAAACAAGATGGGGCCTCACCAATATGTTACACAATCTGATAGTGAGGCAGAGTATTATTTACTTCTAGACAACTTTGCCTAGTGTTTGTTGAATTTTTAAACTACAATGTACTTTCTTTTCCTCTCACTTTAAATAAGTTTTACCTTGGGAAGATGCTCAGAATATATGGTATTTTCTTTGCTTTTGATTTGCATTATTTTAGAAGAGGAAAAGAATTTGAAGACTTAGAAAAAGATTTAGTTATTTACTATGTCAGCCCAATCTCTAAGGTGCCTCTCTTTTTCACTTCCTTCTCCTTTTGGAAATCAGCTATTCAGACCACATGCCTCAGGGCTTTCTTTATGCAAAGTTGTTTTACAAGTGGGGACAAGGATGCTGCCTAACCTATTTGCTCTATTTCAGACTCCACCTGCTTCATAGATCTTGTCTTCATCGTGGACAGCTCTGAAAGTTCCAAAATTTTTCTCTTTGACAAACAAAAAGATTTTGTGGGTAGCTTGAGTGACAAGATATTTCAGTTGACCCCAGCTGGCTCCTTGAAATACGACATCAAATTGGCAGCCCTTCAGTTCAGCAGCTCTGTCCAAATTGATCCACCTTTTTCCTCCTGGAAGGATCTACAGACTTTTAAACAGAGGGTCAAGTCCATGAATTTCATTGGGCAAGGTACTTTCTCTTATTATGCCATTGCCAATGCTACGAGGCTGCTTAAGAGAGAAGGGCGTAAGGAAGGCGTGAAAGTGGCTGTGTTGATGACTGATGGCATTGACCATCCAAAGAATCCAGATGTTCAAAGTATTTCTGAAGATGCCAGAACTGCAGGAATATTATTCATCACCATTGGACTTTCTACTGTAGTCAATGAAACCAAACTGCACTTGATATCTGGGGATTTACCCAGTGTACCCATTCTCCTGTTGAATGATTCAACCCTTGTCGACAAAATTCAGGATCGCCTGGTAGGTACCTAATGTGTTGATTTTATATATATTTCTCATTATAATGCTGATAATTTGTTTACAAATTCTGAAAGGCTAATAGGTCAAAAAGACGAAAGGGAAAAAAAAATCTACCTTTGAAATGGAAAGAAGAATCTTTCTGATGTGTCTCTATATTCTTGACAGTTTGCACCACATAAACTGGGGAGGTACCAGGCTAATTCTCTGTAATTGCATTCCTAACTTTACTATCAGCCAACGCTGAAGATTTTGGAAGGATCCACTTCCAATCATCCATCTGAGACTCCTGTTTGTGCATCGTGGGCTCAGGGAACACTGCTGACTTGCATTCGACTTGTGGTCAAATTGCAATCAGCCATATTTGTCTTAAGTTCTTTTTTTCCCGTTCCACTTGTGCAGAAATATTTTTTGACCCTTTGTCTCACCATTTGCCATATTATGCTCAAGTGAAGGTCACACACTTTCATTTTGAAAATTTATCTCCTTGCTTCTTAGGTGTTAACAAGGTCATCTAATTTTAAGTCATAATTGGCGGTATCACTGCTTTTCTTTATTGGTTGTAAGAACCCTTCCTCGCTGCCAGGGAGAACATAAGACAAAGCAATCAAAACAAAATTCGTCTTCACCACATTTCTCAAGGAGGAACTCCTGGAGATAAGGCCATTGCTTTGTTAAGTGTCAAAAATTAATTTTCTTAAAAATGCTGATTAAAAAAAAATTCTTGACAGGAGGGCTAGGCTCATGTGTCCTTTAAGGTAAGGTAAGGTAAGTTGAAGTCGCTCAGCCGTGTCCGACTCTTTGCGACCCCGTGGACTGTAACCTACTAGGCTTCTCCGTCCATGGGATTCTCCAGGCAAGAATACTGGAGTGGATTGCCATTTCCTTCCTGAGTAATTCATATGGCTCTTTGCTATCGACTGAAAAAACCTCAGGCTCCCGTTCAGAGATTGTCTTGTTCCTTTTGTCCCTTCTCTCAATTCTTTTTCCCAACATTACTTTGATTTTGTTACTCTCAGGTGCTTTTAGCACGAGATGCTGAGTTTTTCTTACCTAAATCATAGTGATTATGTCTTGAGTGCTGTGTATTAGGCATTGCTCTGAGTGCTTTACATATTTTATTTTATTCAATGTTTACAACAATCTTATAATGTAGGTACTCTTATTATCTCCATTTTATAGTTGAAAATTTAAGGCCAGGCAAAGACCCCAGAGTCTGCATGCTTGACCCTATAAAGTTACACTGGGAGAGAAGAGAGTAATTTTTTTAAAGGTTTTCTCAAGCAAAAATTCCTTGAAACAGTTAAGAAACATCCCTCCTCCAAAATCTACTGCTGTTTTTGTCCTTTTGAAACTTGGGCATTAAGGGAAGACGAGGGGGCAGTTCTGCCTAGACCTCGGACTATGGGCTCAGTCCCGGGTACCTGGGGTGAATGCTTACGTGAGCATCACTTCCTCAGGAAAATGAACGTGCAGGGGGGTCAGGCTAACTCCCTAGCCCTGCCTGTACCTAATTTGAGTCCTCACCACTGAATGGGACAGAAGTTCCCAGCATGTGCAGGAAAGAACCCTGGGGTTGTGATAATGAGTCACCTGCTGCTGCCTGGAGAAGACCCAGGACAGGCAGCTCCTTGTTTGGCCAGATGTGTCAGCTCAGGAGGTTCATATTCCCTCCAGACACGCCCTGGCTAAGAACTCCTGCCCAGCTGAGAGCATGGGCTCTTGGCAGTACATCCGAAGCAAAACTGTTTCTGGGGAAACCGAAAAATAACCAAGCATCCTAATGACTCTGCTCTTCCGAAGCATCCTCTGGTTTCGGCTTGTTTGTTCAGATGGAAGCTCTGTGAACAAGCCATTTCTTAGAAGGAGGTGCTGCTTTCCAAACAAATTGCAGGATCCAAACAGCTCATGGGGGTTTTCAAAGAGATACATACTAAGTATCAATGTTTCAAATGGCCACTGTCTAGGAAGCAAAACTGGACTTTTGCTCAGACTATTTGAAAAAGTCCTTACCTAATCTGTTTCTATTACATCTGTAGTTCAATTTTTTAAACTTTTTATTTTGAAATAATCATGAACTTGACTTAAAAAAATAAGTTACTTATGTATTAAGTACAAAACTTCATTTACTTTAAGTGCAAAATTCTGTGAGTTTTTCTAGATGTATTCATCCATGAAACCACCAACACAAATAGGATACAGAACATTTCTATCTTCTCTAAAAGTTTCCTTACGCCTCTTTGCAATACATGCATCCCTTGTTCCTGAAGTACTACTGACCTGACTTGTCAACCTAAATTAGTGTCTATCTTCTAGAATTTTATATAAACAAGCTCACACTGTGTGTCAGGCTCATACTCCCAGTGTAATGATTCTGAAATTCATCTGGGTGGTTTTTTGTATTGTCAGTTTATTCTTTCCATTGCAGAGTAGACTTTAGCTGAATTTATGGACAGGAGTGTACACAGTGAATAGATTTTGCAGGAGCCCAGACAAATCAAAGAATCACTGCATGTTCCTTGGAGCCTCTATCAGGGAGTATCATGTAAGAACCCCCTGAAAACAATGGTTCTAAATTACCCAAGAGAGACCTGATGACTCCAAGAAGAAAATATTTGTGTTTTTGATTTACAGAACAGTACTGAACCCTAGAGAAACACATTCAAACCAACCTTCTGGATATATTACTTCGTCCTTTAAAAGAGCACGAGAGAGTATGTGGATATTAAAAAAAATTCTTTATTACCTCTGACATTAAACTTTTTAAAAAGTCTTTATGGGAATAACAATTGTAACAAATTGGTCTCTTTATTTGGAGAGTGCTAAGAAAAACATTAATTTAGTGCATCTTCTCCCTCACAGAGCAAGAAGGGATCAACTTCAGCATTTCTATATCACCTTTAGAATCCTAGGCTTCACTGATTTATTAGGATGGTCCGCTTCCCGGTTTTTCAAGGCCTCCTCTGTTTAGAGCCTTATTTCTGTTCTCTGGGATTTGATAATGGCTCTTCTTCTGCTATATTAAGTTGCAAATATTATTTTTGTCATGGGATTTGTAATCCTTGCCTACTAAGTTCTGTATTCTCACCCCACTTGCTGTCATGCTGGTAAGTTTGGCAGCTTCCTCACATTTTCTCTGTCCCCTTCTGAGAGCATTGACCTCGTGGTCACTCACAAAATTGGCCATTCCAGTCTAGACTTCTTTTTTCCCCACATATCTACCATCATAAAACTCTGACTCTGTTAATAAAATGCCCCTTCTTTTTGCTCTGATGAGGTCCTTTCTCTATTTATACTTTTTCATTTAAATTACAGTATCCACCTAGACTTTCACTGAACACGCCCTTCCCTCTGGCTTTGACCACGTTTTCCCAATTGTTCTCCACATGGCCTGCCTCTCTGCTTAAGCAAAATGCCTTACTACTCTCCAAGCCTCCAGCTCTGTCCACTTTTTAAAAAATGTCCCTCCTCAGTGCTTCCTTTGTCTGATTGCCCACATTGGTCTTTATGCCTTTTATCCTTATCAACTTTGACATATAGAACAACATTCCACTAATGAGTTGGTCCTTTGCATTCCTTTATTCAAAATCATCCAGAAGGCCAACCATTTCCAAACAACCATCCTATTCCTCTTTCTCTGCCCTCCAAGTCTAGGCTCTCCTTCCCACGCAGCTTGCTGTGCGGTGTTCTCCATCACGGGGCTTTATGGACTACAAGTGTCCTTAGGGAATGCAGCTTTGTTCTTGTTTGAAACAGTCTTATCTATTGTGTGGTTTGGGTCCATTTTTGTTTCCATGGAAATATAAATTCAAGCAAACACAAAAGCCAATGAGTTCCAAAAATAATTAGTTGCATTGTTACAGCTTTAAAGCCTCATGGCACATATATTTAAAGGTAATGTGGCAAAGCAGAAATTGAATTTTCAAAGGAAAAGCTAAAAATGTGTAAAATTACACATCTGCCACACTAACGGCTAAATTCATGAGTTTAAAATCTATAAGGACATTGCTTAGTATAAAAAGGTGATAAAGGGACACAACTTTGAATTTTTCTTTATTTCACTAGCTATTTTACAATCTGACTTGAATTATTAGTTGCTTTACTGCCTCTCTTTCAGATTTCTTTTCCTTCTCTCCCTCTCAGAGAAAACCAAGTTTCTGATGTATATTTTAAATATTTTCACAATTTGGATCATGTTCTAGGCATTCATCTTCAACCAACTTTTTAGGAAATTTATCTGTTAAAATATATAAATTCAATACATTGACTTTAACTGCTGAGTGGTATTTTGCTTATTGATCCAATATGTTATTGATGGATATTTTATTTCAAAATTTTCACTATTAAAAAACAATGAATGCTGAACTATACAAGAATTTCTCTAGGGTGTGTCTGGAAAGTATGTCAGGATCACAGGTGGAAGCCAGGACTTGTCCTGGGCAGCCTAGAGATAAAGTATATAAATTTCAACTTTCTAGGCACAGCCAAATATTCTGGAGAGGGTAATGCTGTTTTACACTAGAATTGTCAGTTTAGCTGAGTTTCCATTGTCCACATGACCTACTAGTTCTTAAAGACACAAGTATCCCATCTGCTTTCAGCCTGGGTTTACTTTGCCTAGTAATTTAAAATCACTGGGGTAGGGCAAGAGAAAGAGAGCATAGTTGAGATGCTGATTTTGGTGGATACGGTCTGTGGCCAGAGTTGGACTGCTCCCAAGACCACAGGGTCAAGCGTCTTTGTTTTATAGACATGGAAAATGAACTGGAAGGATTATATGACTTGCCCACGGTCAGGTGCCTAGATAATGGTGGAAACAGGATGAAAATCCTAGATGACACTTAATTCCTAGTCTAAATTTTTCTCTGATTAAATCACCAGAACTACTTAAAGCATGTTGCTATATCTTCTCTAAACAATTCATTTGTATCAAAACAAACATAGAGTAAAAACAAAACTAAAAGGATGCAGAGTCCTCTGTAAAGGTACAACTCTGACTTATCTTTAGCTTCCTCATTACATTCTTTATTTTTAACAACTTACAACAAATATTCTAGTGCTTTTTGCTTCCATTTTCTATTTTATCATGTGTGAGCTACCCCTCAGATTCAGTCATAAGGCATTAATTTGACACATAAATTCTACCTTCAGAGAGTAATAATTCTACCTGCAAACATAGCTTGTGTCCCCTGATTCAGATATGATCTTCAGTACACTTTTCAGGTAATAATACCCCACTGAACTGGAGTGAAGTAGTGAGGCCTAAAGGTCTGACAAAAACCACATTGCGAATTTCTCTAAACTTATGAATTGAAAGTAGTTTTGAAAAATATTCTGGCTGATTCATCTCTGTGTGGTTAAGTAGGAAATAGTGCTGAGCTTGGTCAGGTAGCTCAGCCCAAGACTGTGACCTTGGGCAAGTCACAGCACTGTGTCTCAAATTTCTTTATGACAGAATGAGCCACTGAACCACACTGACTTCTAAGGCTCATTAATAGTTCATGAAGTTATCACCCTAAAATTAATGTTCCAATGCTAAACAATAAATGCAAATCTATATAGGGATAAAATAGCTTCCCTGATAGCTCAGATGGTAAAGAATCCACCTGCAATGCAGGACAACCCCATTCAATTCCTGGGTTGGGAAGATCCCTGGAGAAGGGATAGGCTACACACTCCAGTATTCTCAGTCTTCCCTCGTGGCTTAGATGTTAAAGAATCTGATCCGCTTGCAATGCGGGAGACCTGGGTTCGATCCCTGGGTTGGGAAGATCCCCTGGAGGAGGGCATGGCAACCTACTCCAGTATTCTTACCTGGAGAAACCCCATGTACAGAGGAGCCTGGTGGGCTACAGTCCTTGGGGGTTGTAAAGAGTTGGACACAACTAAATGACTAAGCATAGCACAGCACATAGGGATAGAAAAATAGAGAAGAGAAAATACACAATTACATGCGGCTGCTGCTGCCGCTAAGTCACTTCAGTCATGTCCGACTCTGTGTGACCCCATAGACGACAGCCCACCAGGCTCCGCCGTCCCTGGGATTCTCAGGCAATAACACTGGAATGGGTTGCCATTTCCTTCTCCAATGCATGAAAGTGAAAAGTGAAAGTGAGGTCGCTCAGTCGTGTCCGACTCTTCGAGACCCCATGGACTGTAGCCTACCAGGCTTTTCCGTCCATGGGATTTTCCAGGCAAGAGTACTGGAGTGGGATGCCATTGCCTTCTCCAACACAATTACATAAGTCTTTGTAAATAAAAGAAAGAAAATTCTCATTACGGCTGATTGAGCTTGTAGCCAAACTATGGAGATTTTAGAGTTGATAAAAAGGAACAAGAGAGAAAACATGGGATGCAATAGATGAAGTTCCCAGGAAAAAATTATTTTTAATGAATGTTAGTATCCTTCATGTATTCTATTAGTATATGGCTCAGAGTGCTCCTTGGGTGGTTGGCTGGGGCTTTACTGCTTTTATAAGGTTAAAAAGGCTGAATTGCTATTCTTCTTGGAAATTGCATATCCCATTGGGAATAATTAAGGCTAATAAGAAGCTGGAAGCAGAATCATGAATTGAGTTAATGTTTCATTCTTTTTTCCCTCCTAGGATATCTTATTTGAAAAGAAGGTAAGCACCACATGCTTTGATTACTATGAATTACTCTAAAACGCTCACATAATCAAATCAGCATTATAATTCACATTAGAAGGTAAGGTGTGACTAAATAAAAATCTTTACTTTTTAAAAATGAGCTGCTCTATTTTGAGGCAGCCACTTGATTTCTTTTATGTTGCCATATCCACTGCAGGTTGGAAATTTTAGAAAAAGTAGGAAATATTTAAATGATTTTAGAGAGCGGTTTTAGAAATCAGTGATAATGCACATGATAGTTTTGCTTACTTTGATGCTGCTGCCTTCATCCTAACTGTGTCTCAATACCCACTGCTCATGAGGGTCCTCCACTCTAGTATGCCTTGAGTGGGCCAGGATGAAGTAGTGTTCCTGGCTAATGGACAGGGCTCAGTCACCCCTGCTGCCTGATGACTGACTGAGCTCATTCTCCTCCCTGATGGTGCCCACCAGACCAATTGGCGAAGGAAGCTGGCCAATACTGGTTGGACAGTACTCAGCACAACTGATGCCCAGAAGCTTGCTGAGGACTGCTGTACTGGACGTATGTTTCTGGGTAGAGGGTTTGGAACATCTGAACTTAGTTTGAGCAATTGCTTCTTTAACATGAGGACACTTCTAAGTAGTATCACATAAAATATTTAGGAGCCAACCAAAGCTTGTAGAGAACCATGCTTCACTGAATCATACATGGTCAGATACATCACTATTTTATGTGCCATTTATGTGCATCTTTAAAAAGCTCTCTGCCACTTAAAATATGATACAGTGCCTTCTTATGAGTCACAACTTTTCATTTTGTACTTAAGGCAAGAGTCCTTTTAGATGTACTTAGATATAGATTTTTAAATCCTGTATCACTTTTGTGCATACTTAAGAGAGAAAATATAAGCAAACGAAACTGGTTATTTCTGCAACTTCTTTGCATTCAAAGTCGAAGTCTTCTGAATCACTTTCTGTCTCAGAGTCATTGCTGCCCTGGCTTTTGCACACGATACCGGCCCCTGGGCCACACAAAGTAAGGTGACACAGCATTTCTTCAAGTGCTCTGCTTGTGCCTTTGGAGTTTTCTTCCATCTCATTCTGGAAGAGTGGGAGGGCATGTGCAGAAAACACCCATTTCATCCTGGTCAAGCCTGACTCATAGAATACTTCTTCTGATTTCAAAGACGTGAACATAAGAAAAAAGATGCATTTCAGAATTGATAAACTATGGTTTAAATAAAAATTTTTCCTTTGTTGAGTAAAGCAGTATTTGATATTTGTATATTATTGAACCTGGATGTGTTATATAGAAGAAAAACAGAAGAAATTCCAAGTCCATTGAAAATGTTTGTTTTCTTGTTTTAACTGACGAGTAGATGTTATATTAATACATCCATTTTTAATGGAGGTCTATTTTATTTAACCATGCCAACATTTAATACTTTATTAGCTGGCTCTTCCTAGCTCAGAGTTTTCTTAGAAGAATTTAACAGAGAGAGCAAAAGCTCCATAAATTTTCAAGGTAAAGTTTCTTTAAGGGAGTGCTCCATTTCGTTATATGTTGAATGAGATTTAATATGCTGTATTTCACTGTGTGTTAACGTTGTGTTTCATTGTTGATTTAGTGTGAACGCAAGATCTGTGAATGTGAGAAGGGGGATCCCGGCGATCCAGGGCCTCCTGTGAGTATATTTCTGCTTTGAACTTAGGGTCAGCTCAGGAAGTCCTAGTCATGATACTCTATCCTGAAAACACTGGGCTACTTTGTGCTGTTGAAAAGCAAATTGCAGCAAAAACGGAAATGTTGTGTCTTTCTTTTATTCCTAAAGGGATACATTCTGTCCTAAGAAATAAGCTTGGGATTTTACTGACCTGAACTGAGGGCAGATTTGCCTTAAAATCAGATGTTCTTCCCACAAAGGATATTTCAGCATCTCTTCTGATGCGACAATTTGAGCCAGAATTTCTCAATACTGAAGTGAAAATATAGAGAAAGGGTTCATATAGGTCCTCAGTGAGCTAGGCAAAGCTTCATCCTACTTCCAACTACAAACAAGTGACTGCTCCAGAAGTTAACTGTCTTCACAGTTAACCAAGTGCAACCCCAAAAGGAGGTTGCTTGTTAGGGGAGGAAGCTTGTTAGGGAGCTCTAGATGTTAGTGAATTGTGTGAAATGGAAGATACCACTTGGCAACTGGAGATAAATGGCAGGATTTGCTAACACGGTTCAGTACTTGAAATGATAATCCCCAAAGACATGCGTGCTTCCCTTATATTCTGCCCTAAGACCTGGTAGGTGCCATGTCTATTCTGGGAAGGTGTTGGAAAAAACGTCACAATGACTGGAGATGCTAGACATTCCTCTAACACACGCTTTTAGACACCTCCATGATGCTCCTTCAGTTTCTCATTTTCTTCAGTGATTTCACACCTTAGTGGTCAAGAGCCCAGAGGAGACATTTCACAAAAATGCATGAATGATGTTTTTGAACTGATGCTTGCATCTGGGGGCAAGGAGGGAAATGTGTACAGTGAATTTCTTAGACACATTTTCTTCTGAGTCTTGGGTCCAAAACCTACACGTTTTCAAATCATTCTACCAATCAAGGCATCAGAAAGAGAGAATGTTTGTCTTAATTTTTTTTTTCAAAATACACACTAGATATACATCACACGAAAATGTGGCAGTCAGTAGAATCTGATTTTGGTCAGAGTAGAGGTTTAACTTCTCCTTCCTATGCAGTCTTATTTATACTTGTTACACCAAGAAATGGGCAGGAAAGGTTTGCTTGGGATAGTCAATTATGTTTTAGAATAAACAGAAAACTTATGATTGCTAAGCTAATCTGACCATTTCAGTCACTCAGTATTGCTGGAAGAGATTACTGTGCCATGTTTTTATAGGGATAGCCATATGTGTACATGTGTGCATAGTCACTCAGCTGTGTCTGACTCTTTGGAACCCTCTAGACTGTGGCCTGTCAGTCCACAGTCATAGAACTATGTCATTTAGCATTTATTGAGTGTTCCCAAAACCAGTGCACAGAAGAGTGAGATTTTTGGTGATTTGAGAACAGGAAAATAAAATGCCTTTCTGGAACAAAACTGAAGAACTCTCTTATCCTATCTTTTGAAACTCTCCTTTGGATATCAGGGAGAGAGAGACATTATCTTTTTTTGAGCAAATCTAAAGAGTCTGCCTATTCAAGACTGCCCTCTTCCTGGTGTGTAGTAAGGAAAAGCAGAGTTGAATATCTGCTTGGTAGGCAAAGTTTTGTTTTTATAATCTTCTCTCATTTTATGGGATGAAGCTGATAAGAAATTACTGTAAGGTGTAGGAAATGAATAGAATGGCTGTTCCATATAATCTTTTTCCCCTTTGCCTTCAGGGTACACATGGAAACCCAGGTATCAAAGGTGAGCGAGGACCAAAAGGAAACACGGTAAATGACCAAACAGCTTTTCTTTAAAGCAATGTATCTCCTTCTAGTTCTACTTAAAGAACAAAAATTAAGAAAACAAAGCATTGTACTTTATGCCAATGCCAAAAAAATCTGATGATTCCTGTGAAGAATACAGGCTGTTTGCCTCCTGCATTATCTGTCTGGCTTGTATAAGCTTATATTTACAAATTCAGAGAAGCATATGGCCATTTCGGTCAATAAATTCAGGAAACCTAGGGAGCTGAATAAAGAGAAACTCATTCTTAAATAATGGCGGCCTAAATTGAATACTACAATGTTTCATGAATCACTAATACATATTCCAAAACACATTGTGGTTGGCACTTGAGTTTTAAGAATTAAAACTCCTTTATGAATTCCTTAATTCTTTTCTTTGTGTGCCATCCAAAAAAGAAAATCTTTGACTTGAAAAATTATATCATTGTTGGGATGGTCTTTCAAGAGAACAGAAGGAATCATAGGAGACAGATTAGCAAGTGTAACCATGTGAAAATTTAAAGAAAAATTGTATTCAATGAAAAACAATAATTAAAATAAAGAGGAAGACATATACAGAAATGTTTATGTCAAATACAATGGACATTGAGGTAATTGCTATAATGCATCCATCTGATGTCCTAAGTCACTTCAGGTGTGTCTGACTCTTTGTGACCCCATGAACTGTAGCCTACCAGGCTCCTCTGTTCATGGGATTCTCCAGGCAAGAATACTGGAGTGGGTTGTCATTTCCTTCTCTAGGGGATCTTCCTGACCCAGGAATTGAACCTGTGTCTCTTAGTCTCCTGCACTGGCAGGAGGATTCTTTACCACAAGCACCACCTGGGAAGCCCTGCTATAATGCATAACGACTTTATAAAATAGGTGAGAAATGAATAATTAAATGGTCAAAAGACACAAACAGTTTTCAAGAGAGGAAATAACTCCAGTGAATAAAGAAATAGAAATATGTCTAATTTCACTGGATAATGGATGAAATTTAAAGACTGACAATGAGGTGCCCTTTAATACTAATTATTCACATTTTAGAAACTTTGGACTCCAAGGCTCTTGGGGCATTTTGGAGGGGGCAGTGGAGGGAAGTTCACATAGTTCATATCTAGTCCACATTGATTTTTCTGTATTTTAAATTTTAAAAAGTTTCTTAAAGTAACTAACATAGCAATATTAAAACAATAATAACTAGCAATATGGTGGTAAAACTACTTTCTTTTTCATTGCAAGGGTAACTTAGCACAAACACAAACATTTTGGGAAGCAATTAGGCACGACATAAGAAGCATTCAAATATTCAAAATTTTAATCCCAATAACTCCATTCCTGAGAATAGGTTTAGGGAGTTAATTAAAAATATAAATTAGAAGCAGGAAAGCATTTTGCAAATTGCCTGCTTGCCAAAGAGAGGGAACGTAAAGTATTCTTGGGTGGCTTTACAACACACACAAAGTCACACTCACACCCCTACACTCACCCACTTTCTATGGATCTGAATTAATGCCATCACGTCTTCTTTTTGTTTTGTTAAATACCTGTTGTAAGTCTTTGTGACCATTTCATTTATTTGGCTTGTAATTGTGTGCCACATAATATATTTTCCTAAGTCTTGCTGAAATCAAGCAATCACTCTTAAGGACATTTTGGAAAACATTTCAAAGCCCCTTGGAGAAAAGCCAGAGTGGCTGGCTCTGAGAGAGGGTACAATGGTCTATTTGAGAACAACGGCCGTGTTGTTAAACTAGCATGCGAGTCTCGGCCTGAGCTGTGAAAACATACCTGCATTCTGCACCCTATACATCTGGCTTCACTTCAAAGGGCAAAGGCTATCTGAACTGCTGTTTTCTTCCTTAGACTGCATGGTGAGAATGTCAGTCAGTGGTCAAGGTCAAAGATACTTTTCCCATCGGGTTGACCTATTAATCTGGGAATTCTGAAGAGTGCATTTTATTGAGCAATCACTTGCTCTGCAGGGCTGTGGAATTTTGACTGAATCTTTTCTTGTCACAGGGTGATGCTCAAAAAGGGGAACCTGGAGAAAGAGGCCCAGGGGTATGTACATGACTGAAATGCCTTCCTAAGAAAGTAATCCCAGGATGCTAAGATTCGGTAATGCATCATTTTGACCCCTGCAGTGCAAGTGCAAAAATGATTTATGTCTACCTGTGCTCTGGATGGCTCAGACAGGCAATCAGACAGATTATGATCTCAGAAGCTGAAATGTGAGGAGAAAATACTCTGTCCAAAAGGAGTGAGGATGGGACAGAGTGCTCCACCACATGACGCCCCTTGATGCTCAAGTTGAGATTTGTGAATGGCTCAAATGAGAAAAATATTTTGCTTTGCTTCTTGTGCTTTTTATAAAAAATAAAAAAAATTAATTTAAAGATCCAGGGAGCCTAAGAATGACATCATCTCAACTATGGTTTTGTAAATCCAATTCTACAGGCAAAAGAAGAAATCATTCTCGTTGATTTATCATCCCTAAAATTAGATGATGTCAGAGACTGAACGACTGAGAAATAATTACAAGACGTTTCTTCTTTTGCATTTTCCTGGAGAACTGCAGTGGTGTAGCAGAGAGGTATACAGGAACTTAAAAGGAAGCTGTATTATGTTTCTCTCTCAGCTTATCCCCTTGGATGAAAAAGCCCAGGACCCAGACCCAGAGGTTTAAAAAACACTTCTCTTGGCGTTTGTAATCAATGTCATGGAAAATCTGATAGAAAGCTTGATAAGCTCAATGGAAATTCCTTCAGAAATTTGTGTTATTCATTCAGGAAAGACTTCATTTTAGGTATGTTCTATGTATAAAGCATACTGTTAGTGAAAATAAAATTAAGACAAAGTACTTATTTTCAGGAAAATCCATTATCTCGGAGGAGAGGTAAAACAGCTATAATATGGGGCAGAATGTCAAAACAGTATAAAAATTTCATGTGTCAAATATTATGTATAAAGGGCATTCAGAGAAGACTAGAGCTGTCAGGGTGGGTTCTATGGGATGAGCCCTCATGAGTGAAGAGTGAAGGACCAGGTCAGATCAAGACGGACTGGAAGGTGGAGGGGTGGGCATTGCAGCTGGAGAGCGCTGTGAGCAGCAACCAGGGGGAGGACAGCGAGTGAGGAATGGTGAAATGGGGCCTCGGGAGGAGTGCTGGCAGATACAGCCTGCGGGGCCGGGTGGCTGGCCCCTGATGCCTGGAAGGCTGGGCTTTGCTGGGTGATGGACTCCCCTTGAGATTTTAGATGAGGCGCACGGCCCCAGAGCTGTGGTTTTGGAAGATTAATTGGGCCTGGCTCTGAAAGCAAAACTGAAGTGGGGATAAGCAGAGAGTGTACTTTGAAGAGGTCTGTTGCTACAGCCTGCATGAGAAGTAACAGGGACGTTAATTAGCCAGAGCTACTCTGGCCAATGTGAGCCTCTGGCCACGTCTGCTCAACTGGCCGTCAGGACAGGCAAGCCGGAGGGGAGGCGTGCTGGCGGACGAACTGCACACTGGATTTGGATGAAGTGAAGTGAAGTGAAGTTGCTCAGTCGTGTCCGACTCTTTGCAACCCCATGGACTGTAGATGACACAGTATCAAAAAAAAAAAAAAAGACAAAATATCTCACTGATAATTTTTTAATATTGATCATGTGTTAAAATGACAAAATTTTGACCTGTTAGGAGACATAAAACATATTATTAAAAATTAATTTCACCTGTTAATTCTTACATTTTTTAAGTGGCTATGAAGGAGTTGAAAATGACATATGTGGCTCACGTTATATTGGACAGAACTGAGCTACAGTGATGACAAAACAGAAAGGAGGGGAACACTGTGAGAACCACGAAGGTGCAGAAATGCAGGGATGTGGTGACTAACTCTATCTCAGCTGGTCAGCAAGATTCACTGAGCACTCGCTATGTGCTGGGCCCTATATTGCGTGGCGGGGAAATGGAGGTGAGCAAGGTAGAGAGACCATGTTTCAAGAAGTGTTCACGCAGCAGGAGGCAATCAATAGGTGAATCAGTGAATAAGAATTCCAGTCAGTGAGAAGGTTCAGTTCAGTCACTTAGTCACGTCTGGCTCTTTGTGACCACATGGACACCAGGCCTCCCTGTCCGTCACCAACTCCTGCAGCGCGCTCAAACTCTTGTCCATCGAGTTGGTTATGAAAATACAAAACAAGGTCACATGAGCTCCTAGGCAGAAAGAGCAGTAGGGACAAAGGCACCAAGGCGGAAGCCGCTTGGTGGGCCCAGGAAATGGGAAGAGAGCCAGAGCCTGAGGAAGAGCAGGGTAGGAGATGAGGCTGGGAGGCAGGCAGGGGCTGGATCACCTGGGCCTTGATTTGTAACTAAGGGCCCTGGGACCTACATGCAAGTCCCGTGGTGGAGACTCTGTGCTTCCATCGCATGAGGCATGCGTTCCATCCCTGGCCAAGCAAAGTTCCTGTGGTGTGGCCAAAAAACACAAAACAACATTGATTATACACAGAGGTGTAATTACCAGAAAACAAGAAGCTCTGTATGAAACCAAGTGCCCTGGAAGCTGTTGGAGAATTTTAACTGGTTGGATTAAAAGAATGGAAGGGGCAAGTAGAGAGAAAAGATGATTATAAACTTTTGATTTCTGTATGATTTGAAATATGATGGTACCATTAATAGAAATAGTAAAAAGTCAGAAACAAAATTTGCAGAGACCAATGAGCACAGTGTTGACTGTCTTAAATTTGAGTATTTTAAAACTAGTAAGTAAAACCAGAGATGTCAGGGAAAAAAACTAAAAAGAAAACAAACAAACAAAAAACCAAGAAAATAAAACAGGAAAAAAATTATACTATAAAAAATAACATTCCTTTATTTTTGTAAACTGTATTGGCTCCTTCCTAAATACAATCTCACCTCTCTGAATATAAAATAATGACAGGATTTTAAACATGATGGTGGGTTAGAAGGGATGCAGATCACCCAAGATTCCTGAGATGGGAAGTCCAGCCTTTTTTTAGTGCTGCAAACATGAATTATTTTTATAAAGAACACCAGTTTAACTACGGGCTTCAACTTTAAGCACTATACTAATCCTTAAACCGTTTACGTGGATAAGTGTTTCCAACAAGGGTTAAATTGTACCGTAACATTTCCTTCTTTTTACTAATTTTACTCTTCAATTTCTCAGTGACTGCACATTTGAAGAGAAGTGTTATTTGTTTCCTAAAGTTTTCCTTTTTATCTTTTGTAAAAAAGTCCTACACAACAAAATTTTGTACTCTGGTTCACACGTAACTACACTCACATCTTGTTTATTCCACTGGTTTCTCCAGCTCACTTAAAAATATATCTTACAATTCTATTTTTATACTTGGAAACCATAGTCATGTGAAAAAGACACTCGATCCAATTAAAGACTTGGTGTTGCTTAAAGCTGGTAATTTCCCAATCAGGTTAAAATTCAGTATCGTGCTACTTAAAGGACTGTGGGCAGTGACTCAACGGAGAAGGCTGTGCAGCGTTCCCAAGAGTGACATACAAGAGCTGCAGAATCGCTGGCCCCTTATTTAGCGTGGGCTAAAATATAGTAACTTAAAGGTCACTGTCTCACCAGGGTTGACAAAGGAACCATTCATTTCCTTGATGCTCTATATTCGAGACCGAATTTGAAAGGAGGACCTGAATGGATATAAATATTTACGGGCATTTTAAAGGTCATTATCTCAGCTCGTTTTCAAAGCCAATTTCTCTAACACTCTCCATGGAACATCCTCAGCTGTGAGAGTTCATAGTTTAAAAGTCAATATAACAATTTTGAAAGGACTGTTATAGGTTGTCACTGCTACAGTGAGTTTCAGTGTATATAGTCTCTCTTTTAGCTTTGGGCCAATTGGGTTTGAAAAAAATATGTGGAACTAAGAATAGAATATAATAAAAGGAAACATAGGTTCTTTTCTTCCCTCTACTATATGCACATTCCCTAAGAGCAAAGATAAGTGAACGAGCTTATCTTTACATGGTCTTACTTTCCAAAACTGTACAAATGTGCTTTGTTATACTTTATAAATGAAAAACATCAGATACTTCCTCTGACTATGCCTTCTAATATAGTATTCTACTTTTCTTTTTTGATTAGGGAATCCCTGGGTACAAGGGTGAGAAGGTAAGTTGGTAACAACAAATGGAATTTCATAAAGAAAAAGAGAAACATAACTGTATTTATATACTCATGTATATATGTTAGTCACTTAGTCTTGTTGGACTCTTTGTGACTCCATGAACTGTAGCCCACCAGGCTCCTCTGTCCATGGGATTCTCCAGGCAAGAATACTGGAGTGGGTTGCCATTTCCTTCTCCAGGGGATCTTCCCAACCCAGGGATCGAACCCAGGACTGCTGTATTGCAGGCAGATACTTTACTGTCTGTGCTACTAGGGAAGCCCGTTTATATACTTAATAAAAGTTATTTTACCTTATTTTTGGAAGTCTGGATTCTCAAATTCCTAAGTACATTTTAAACTCTGTCAACATAAAATAATAATAGAACTTAAGATATAGGTATATGCTATAAAGAAGAGAAGGTGGCCCAAGATTCCTGAGATCAGAATCTAGTCTCTCTTACTCCTGCAAATATGAATTGTTTTCAATACAGAATCCTGACTTTTACAGCCATGCATCACAAAAGTATCCAGCCCCAAAGTTTCTATATACAAAAGGACACAGCAATACTACAATCAGGCTAGTCCCTTGGTACTTAGCTTCCTAAGAAGCGTGGAGATAAGACCGTCTACTCGGGGAAAGGGGATGGATCATCGGGCTTAAGCAGTAAAGAACTACTTATTTCATTTAGTCAATCATCTAGGTAGAACTTGCAGGAGTGAATTTGACAAACAAAGGTTATGAGCTGTTAGGTTATTTTATGATTATTTGAAAATTACAAATTATGACATCAAACTGATTCAAAAGAAATGAATGTGTTAGACTGGAGTTCAGGAATCTTTGAGAGTGTTCAGTTGTTCATTCCTAAGTTTATGCTGCGATTATTATATGCCCTCTATGGTCAGATAAGCTATTTAAAATCAGAACATGTCGCTATCATTCATTCTGTCCTAAAACCCTCAGACCTGGGCAAGTGAAAGTGTTAATCACTCAGTCGTGTCCGACTCTCTTGACCCCATGACTATTGCCCACCAGGCTCCTTTGTCCAAGGAATTCTCCAGGCAGGGATACTAGAGTGGGTAGCCAGGGGATCTTCTGTAGCCAGAGGATCTTGCCGATCCAAGGATCGAACCTGGGTGCCCACATTGCAGGGAGATTCTTGACCATCTGAGTCACCAGGGAAGTCCAAGGCCTGCGTTACAGGGTCCTGTTCTGGGTCCCCTCTGACCTCCTCACTCATGATGGAGCCAGGAGTCTGCAGGGTGAGAGGCCCATGGCCCCTTCTCCCGGATCATCCTTTGGGTAACTAATACCCTAGAAGACCCTGCCAAATGGCCTAAGCCCGCTTCAAAGGCTTACACTAACCTCTTTCCCATATCCATCGTCTTCCTAGCCCTGAGGGAAACCAAATGGAAGCTTTGCTGGGGCAGGAGGGGCCCATGGAGGGGGCTTTGTTATGCTACTTGGGGCACCTTCACAGACACACACTCATAGCTTCTTTTGCTGTGGAAGGAGCTGGAGATGGGAAGTGAAGTGGGAGCCGGGCTGTAGGTCAGTTGCAAAGGTCTCCCACGTGGACCTCTGAGGAATTTCCAAACTCCTTTAACTTTTTACTCCTTTTGTAGGTTCATTTGTCAAGAAAGGAAGTTAGAACAGTACTAGTTTATTAGCTTGACTTGTAACTTTCAGCTACTTAGATATACGGTATGTGGGCCTCTGCTTACATTCTTCCCCCAGGGCCCTTGTAAACATTAGAGTTAAACCTACAAACAAGCAAATAAATATATTCCAAAACTGGAAATGTTAGGACTTAAAGGGAAAGAGGGTAAGAAATGCCATGATTCTGTACTTGGCCATAAGAACATGGACAACTCAATATCTTAGAATGTCTGTGTTTTCACCTGTATAGAACTGGATCAATGCAGGCCTCCTTAATTTATCAGGCCTTCTCGGTGGTTCAGTGGTAAAAAAAAAAAATCTACCTGCCAATGCAGGGGATGTGGATTCGATTCCTGAGTCAGGAAGATCTCCTGGAGAAGGACATGGCAAGCCGCTCCACTATTATTGCCTGGGAAATCCCATGGACAGAGGAGTCTGGTAGGCTACAGTCCATGGGGTCTCAAAAGAGTCAGGCATGGCTTATGACTAAACAAACAATTTACAGGGTGATTGGAAAGTGAAATAGAATAATGGATGTGAAAATATACTGTAAATTATTAGCTGGTCTATAAATATATGGTTCTATTATAAAGAGACAGGGAACAAATGAAAGTATGGGAAAGTTAAGAAAGTTTCATGATTGTAAATAATTGTGCTAAATGGGCTTCCCTGGTGGCTCAGATGATAAAGAACCTGTCTGCCAATGCAGGAGGTGTAAGAAATGTGGGTTGGATATCTGGGTTGGGAAGATCTCCTGGAATAGGAACTGGCAACCTACTCCAGTATTCTCATCTGGAGAATCCCATGGACAGAGGAACCTGGTGGGTTACAGTTCATGGGGTCAGAAAGAGTCAGATATGACTGAGTGAGCAACACTAACTAAATTGTCCTAAATATATAGAGCTGAAGAAAATTCTTCATGGTGCCATCTTGATTTATACAATATGTTAATTATCAACACCAGGAAACTCTCTGTATATATATATTTAAAAGATTCACTTAAACTTCTGGAGAATAATAAAGTTTACTGGAGGAGCCCTTGTTTGGAAAACACAAGATGTCAGAGTGAAAGGACCCTGAACTATCCACATTCAAGCCAGAATTTCACCAGGAGAAGTGGCATCAAGTTGGAGCCTGGGAACAGAGCTAATCTGTTCAGAGTTTTCTGAAGTGCTTGCTCTCAGGAACTTTGTAACTGTGACCACTCCACGGGGATTACTGAGCCCACCAAAGAAGAAAATGCCTTTGCAGAGGCAAATAACATGAGTACAGCATTTTCAT
Organism: Oryx dammah; assembly: GCF_014754425.2. Classification (NCBI taxonomy): domain Eukaryota; kingdom Metazoa; phylum Chordata; class Mammalia; order Artiodactyla; family Bovidae; genus Oryx; species Oryx dammah. Next base: position 16,047,953 of record NW_024070202.1, on the reverse strand, counting down.
CAATGGTGAAAATCCTCAAACCAATGCTGCCTCTCAGGACCCTAGAGTTAACAAATCTGTCTTGACAAATGGAAAGTGAGTTTTTAGCCAAAAGAATTTTGAGCATATTTACAGTACTTTTCTGTTTTATATTTTGGTGGTTGGTTCCACTCATTTTACTCCACAACAATAAATTAATTGCTTTCTAATTGATTCTTCAAGAGTGCTTTTCCATTTGCACTGAGAAATAAACGTTCGGCTTGTTTTCAGGGAAAGCTCAGTTTTTCCTGGGTCAGGCTGACTCACAACAGGATGGGGAGAGAGGACAGATTGCTTCTGAATAGAGGCATAGTTGGATCTAAAAATTGTACCTCCCTCTTGCCTGCTGCAGATGCCAGCAATATCCCAGGCAGGACCCCAGGCAGAATGCCAGGTTAGTGAAGAGTAACTTGCAGACCATGCCCTGTTCAGCTCTGGGTGGTTGAGGAAGAACACAGACTTGGTGTCTAACAGACTCAAGACTGTGGTCATGAACAAGCTGCTTAATCTGTCTGAGCCTCATTTTCCTTGTGATGAATGGAGACATATATGCCTTGCAAGGCTGTTGTGGGGATCAGCAATAACATCAAGACATTTTGGCACACACTCTGCATCCATAATTGGTGGTCACAATTATCATTTCCCTTCTCAGAGCAAAGTGTGATCGGTAGGTTGGCTGTCAATCTGCAAACTTGCTATTTTGTGTTGAGCTGAAGCTTGCAGCAGAGTATAAATCCACTGTATCACTAAACGTCCTGTTTAGCTTAGCTGACATTTTTCATAGCAAGATTTCCTTAATGAAGGAAGCAGGGCAGTGACGTTCATGCTAGCATAAGTTACTTATGTCACTGTGTATTAGTGGTTCAAGACGCATGCTCTAGAGCAGCACAGAGATAATAAAACAGCAGCAGAAATAGAAACTCGTAGTGACGGCACTGGATTAAGAGTCACTGGCTGGCATGGACGTTGATGTAAATCATCTAACCTCCCCAACAGCACTGCCTTCTCTTAAAAATATGAATTGCTTGGAGGCTCAGAATAAATAAATATATATGTGAACACACTTTGAAAATTCTAACTTTAGTTGTTTTTCTAATTGACTTTGTTACTTTTAAATTCTAATTATTAAAAGTCTTAGAAGTCTGATAAAATGGATTAGTATTCAGAGGCCCCAGTTCTCATTCTATCTGAGCAAGTTACATTTAAATCACAAATTTTCATTCTGTGAGACTGAGCTAATACTATCTACCTCAGACATGATTTACATTATTAAATGATTAAAGATTTACATCAGTGATTTAAATGATTTACATCGATGTCAGATTAACTGAGATAATGTCTATAAAATAACACTAATAATAAACAGTAAAGCATTATTTAAATGTTAATTTTTCCCCCATTAATATTCCAGGAAAGGCAGGACTGTAGGCTGAGGTGATAGAAAATACACAGCATGCTTGCCGCCACGCCTGACCCTCTCTCTCTCATTGCAGACCTTGCTCATTCATCGTGGCTCCCTTCTCTGTCAAGTCAGAACATGCTCTCAGAACCTTCTCCTCATGGATTTCTAGGCAAATGCTACTAATCGATCAAAGTTGGTGCTCAGGCTAGAGCATGCGGTGTTGTGGAAAGAACAAGGTCTCTGACTCTGAGTAGACCTGGTTTCAGACCTTGACTGTTCTTTACTAGCTCAATGATGGAGTGAAATTATCTTACTGAGCTTCAGTTTCCTCATGTATAAAATAAGATGAAAGTGAAGGGGATTAGGAGGTACAAACTGCCAGTTATAAAATAAATAAGTCACATGGATCTAGCACAGGGAATATAGTCAATATTTTAGAATAACTTTGGATGGTGTATAATCTATAAATATGTTGAGTCATTATCTTGTACACTTGAAACTAATCTAATATTGCAAGTCTACTATATATCAATTAAAAAAGACATCTAAGGACCAAATTGCAAAAAAAAAGGAATGGCAAAACTGATCTCATTGGGCTGTAGTGTGGATTCAATCAAATCACATATATGCAAAGGGCATATAATATATCATAGATGCTTATTAAGCCTTAGTTTCTTTTCTCTTAATTTCATCCATGTCTCAAAAATGTGAAGCCTCATTAGGTGGTATTACTAATTTGATTCTGTCAAGTTAGAAATGACTCAAGGATAAAATTTTTCAGAGTTCAATGCCCAAACAACCCACAGTATTGAGGATAAAATTGTGTTTAATTCATCAGACTGCTAATGTCATAAGATTCTGCTGGGAATCTTATAAAAAGAATCCTAACACTGAATGACTGTCTTCTTCATCTTGTGTATTTATTTTTCAGGGTGAACGTGGAGAATGCGGTAAACCCGGCATAAAGGGTGACAAAGTAAGGAACATGGTTTTTAAAATGCTAACAGCTGTGATCTCTTTGGGGCTGAGTTTCCTTAAGAGGAAATCCTGGGAAGCATAATGTTGCTCTCACTACTGGAATTAGAGAGTCACCGTTCAATTTTCACATCTGTGAAACATGAAGCCGAAAACAAAGCCACCCCTAACTTTAGTTAATGGAGCCCTCACGCACCTCTGCGGCACCCTAACCTTTGAGACCAGGCCCACTAAATGTTAATGGTGAAAGAGTAACTTAACTGGCAAAGTCAGTTCAAGATCCAATTGGATTAAAGTGGAATAGTTTTCCAGATGTAAATTAAACCCTGAGAACAAGCACCTTCCAAAATAGAATGAAGAACTCTATGAAATACGTTCATGAACTGCTCTTCAATAATAGGGAAGAACTAGACATAGATAGGGGCTTCCCTGGTGGCTCAGACGGTAAAGCGTCTGCCAGCAATGCGGGAGACCCGGGTTCGATTCCTGGGTCGGAAAGATCCCCTGGAGAAGGAAATGGCAATCCACTCTAGCACTCTTGCTTGGAAAATCCCATGGACGGAGGAGCCTGATAGGCTACAGTCTATGGGGTCGCAAAGAGTCGGACACGACTGAGCAACTTCACTTCACAGACATAAATAGGGGTTTGAAACTGAAAATGCAGCCAACCACAGATAACTGAGTAGTTATTTACCTTTCATTAGAAAATAAATATGAATAAAATATGTAAACTGGAGACAATATTAAAATGTTAAGGAGTTCCTTAATGGACCAGAAATACACAGAGAGTGTATTTGAAACACGATAAAGGATCCAAAATAGTACAGAGTGAAAGTAAATAGTTTTCATTACAGTTAACTGTTAACAGCATACTATCAACATAATAAAGTGTTTCAGTGTCCATCTTTTAATTATGGGAAGAGTCCAGGAGAGAAAATGAAGCAGAAGGTAAGAAGAAAAGGAGAAATAGTGACCCTGGCCTGTTAACTAAATGTTTTAAATAGCTTGAGACTTTCTAAACGCTTTTAAACTACTGTAGAGTTAAAGGACTGGAGAAGGCAATGGCACCCCACTCCAGTACTCTTGCCTGGAAAATCCCATGGATGGAGGAGCCTGGTAGGCTGCAGTCCATGGGGTCGCGAAGAGTCAGACATGACTGAGCTACTTCCCTTTCACTTTTCACTTTCATGCATTGGAGAAGGAAATGGTAACCCACTCCAGTGTTCTTGCCTGGAAAATCCCATGGATGGAGGAGCCTGATGGGCTGTCGTCTATGGGGTCGCACAGAGTTGGACACGACTGAAGTGACTTAGCAGCAGCAGCAGCAGCAGCAGAGTTAAAAGACAGGTGAATCTGAAAAATGTAGGCTTGGTAATTATCTCTGGGAAAAAATGAAAGGTGTGATAATGAATGGATTCTTCCCAGAGAATAACTGAAAATGGGAGATGGACATGGACTTGAAAATAACTGAAGAAGGGACACACAGAACAGAAATGAAAGTCAAACAATGACTGGAAAAACTATGTGAAATAAAAATGGCTGACAAAGATTTAAAGTAGTTCATTGACTAATATGCCAGGGATTGCTAAATGCCCTATTATTTTCAGTGCTAGAAAGAAAGAAAAGTACTGACAATTATAAATGTAAGATGGGATTGATTGTATAGTGTATTCCAATATCAGAGATGTAAAAATCTGAAAAAAGGCATGTCTAAAGTCAAAGAAATGTAGTGTCCTTGACATCATGAGTTCATGTAAGTTTACATGTAAAATGTACAAAGAACAGGAAAATACATAAAACAGAAAATATAAATGGATAATAAATGAACACATAAGCAGTGAGAAAAGTAAAAACATTAAAATATTTTAGCAATAAAATATTAAAAATATAAAGCAATATATAATATTCAGTATTGATGGGGGTTCTATAAAATGAAGATGTATTCTCTCTACTCAGGTAGTGAGAATGGAAATCTGAACACACTTTATGGAGGAAACGTTCCTTTATCTTTCCATATGGAAAGATAAAAGAGACAAGAGAAAGTGAGAGAGAGCCTTAAATGTGCTTACAGGTTCTTTGCCAATCATCATCTTCTAGGAAATTATCCTTAGGGATAGATCAGAAGTTGAACAAAGATTTATACACACAGATGTTCACTATAATATTGCTAACAATAGAAATCATCGGAAACAAACGTCAAAACTAGGGAAATGGGTAATTATAATTATGATAGATTCACATTCTTAGATATTATTCCATTTACTAAGAGTTTTTAATGACATGCAAAATATTTTTGATCAAATGGAAGACCAGATAAGTAGGACACAAAACTGGATATACATTTTGATCAAATTATTTAAAGAAAAGAATCTATTGGGAACAATACTGTATGAAAATATGCCTAAAATGTTAACAGCAGTTGCCTCTGTGTGATTGTTGTCCATTACTTTAGTTTTTTCTATAATTGTCATGGTATAAATATTATAAATAGGTTACATTTTGGTAATAAAAAAAGTAGAAATTTGAGAAAAGAGAGACTGGATTATACTCTTATAGAAAGAAACTTTAGAGGGCTTCCTAGTTAACAGACATATTGAAATATTTTGTTAGAAGAGTATTGAGTATAAATTGTGTTTTGCCAAGTTCCATGTCCTGAAGATGGGAAAAAGAGTGATGTATACATTGTGGAAACTCACTTAATTTAACTGATATTGCCTTGTTGGAAGAATACAGTATTCCACAAAGTATACTGCTTTTTAAGAATTCTTAAGAAACACATTTTTAAAATTCTGATCAAAATTTCAAATATATATAGGTAAAGAATTAATCCAAAATTGTAGTTTCATGGATTTTCTTACTAAAGAAAAGCTGGAACCCAAGGTGGCTTGTTATTAAGGATTATTTTGTTAACAATGAATCTGATGTTTGGATAAGCTGGGAAGACTGGCCATTACTGAGAATAAAGTCCCTTCTGTGCCGCCTAAGATCACTGCAAACTAAATAAATATTTAGAGTATCTTACTACTAACTTTATTTCACAGGGATCCCCAGGGCCAAATGGACCAAAGGGACCCAGAGGAATTCAGGTAAGGGAGTGAAAACCAAATCTAAGTCTGTATTAGAATCATCTAGGAAACTTTTAAAATCCCTTTGCCCACGTGTACCCTCTACCAATTCAGTCAGAAGATTCCCAGGTAATTACAGTGTGAAACAAAGTTTGAAAACTGATGCTCTAATATTTTGAATAACTAATCCAGGTTCCCTCAAGATAGTTACCAGCAGGTGAGTCTACTTAGAGAGTAGCTAAAGAGTAAAAGTTAGAAAAAACAAATAGAGTCTAGGAATATAAAAGCATAATGTCAAAGCAATTGAAAACAAAATGTACCTATGTTTGCACTGCTGCTGGGAAAGCTATGCATTTTATCTAAATTACAGCATTTGTATTGTTCCATCATAAGTAGTCACTGCTCAATAACATGCAATGATTCTTCCAGAAAATGATTTGAATCAGTTTTTTCCAGTCTGGGGACTTGCCTTGTCTAAACTTGTAATGGGAGGAGTGTGTATATGCGTGAAGTGCTAATTTCAGCATTTCAAAAAGTCTACTGAAAATTATACCTTTACCCCAGTTTCCTAGATGGCATCTTGTTAACCATCATCTTCTTTGTTCTGGTCTGGAATTGTGCCAGGGCAGGGCAGTAACTGATTATTATCAAAGGGTCACTGGACACTCCAATTTTCAGTTATATGTGTTGGATATTAATACATATTTTTAAAAGCTGTTTAATCAAAATCTTTCCAGAAAGTGGTCCAGCACAGGAATAATGGTGGAGGCACAGGTTTAGGAAATGAACAGCTCATCAACAAATGTTCGCTCCCAGCTTTAGGTACTATTTTAGAAGCTGTGTGTTTGACACAGGGAATTTTGTCTCATCCCATTTCTCCATGTGTGTAACCTTCACTTAACTCTGAGTCAGACAGTCTTGACTTCCAACTCCAGGATCTCTAGGGACCCTTATGAATGATTCATTCCTCATTGGCCTTTTGTATGCAGAACTAATTCTTGGTTTTCATCCTGGAGCAGGGCATTGCTGGACCTCCTGGGGATCCAGGCCCGAAGGGATTTCAAGGCAATAAGGTAATCATACCCATCGGTTATAGACAGGCAGAGTGCCTTTCCCCTATTGACCTATGGGTGATACATGTTTTTATTAAGCAGGAGTCCGTGGATTCTTTGGGGATGAATCTTTGGGAAAACGTAATAATCTCCAGGTGTCACACACAGAATCATGTTTGTCTATGTAGGAAGCTAGTATCATAGTTTTTCATTTATTATTATTATATTACTCAAAGGGGCATCATTAAATGTAAGCCATTATCCAGAATTTCTGCAGAGTTTCCGTCTTACTCCTGTGAGTTAGTCATTTTATGACTCACTAGAAATTGAAAAGTAGTAATAAATAACACAATTGAAATCACTCTATTGCCCACAGGTAATGTCAACTCAGTATACAATTGATAAGTGAAAGGGATTTATAACTTTCATATTGACAAAAATTAAGCTTTTTAATTGAAAGAGTGTAACCCTGTGGCTCAGATAGTAAAGAATCTGCCTGCAATGTAGGAGACCAGGGTTTAATTCCTGGGTTGGGATTGAAGGGCATGGTTACCCACTCCTTCATGGACAGAGGAGCCTGGTGGGCTCCATGGGGTTGCAAAGAGTCGGACATGACTGAGCAACTAACACTTTCAATCTCAACTCTCAGTATCAGCCTTGTAATGTCATTCCACAGATAACCAGGCAAGACAGCCAGGGTGCAGTTGAATAAGTCAGATAGAACCAAAAGATGAGATAGAAGGGATCTTTAAAAGACCAGTTTATAAGAGTTGCCATTAATTTGCAGAAAACAGGCGTTTTAGCGCCTTTTTAACTCTTCTAAATGCTTACAAATTTTCAGATAAAGTAAATACCCAGTAAACATTTTGAGTTAGTGATTGGAGTTCCATAGAATTTATGGTAGTAATAAGAGCAGACGATGCTGTCCCCAGAGGACCCTAGGTAAAGCCAGTCTTTTAAGGGTGCTCTTAAATTTAAGTTGTGGGGAGCCGGTGGGCTATTTGAGTGTTCTTTTTTCAGACAGAGGTAAGGGAAGGACACACATAGCATTTTTAATGAGATAATGACAATACGTGATTTCCCAGGGCAGTTTTAACTGGCAAATTAAAACAGAATGAGCTTCTCAGCAGGTATGTGCTTAAGCTTCCTCTGGGGAAACTGTCTTTTCCAGTCCTTGCTGCTGCTGCTAAGTCGCTTCAGTCATGTCCGACTCTGTGCGACCCCATAGACAGCAGCCCACCAGGCTCCTCTGTCCATGGGATTTGCCAGGTAAGAGTACTGGAGTGGGGTGCCATTGGAGAAAGAAATGGCTCTTTTGAATACTGAGTAGAAGTTTTTTACAAAATTGCTTTCGCCGTAGGTAAAAATCCTGCAGCCAGAAAAAAAAATATATATATATTTTGACATCCATACTTATTTCTTGGATTCTTTAGTCACCTAAGATGATAATTTTCACCTGTTCATGAAAAAGAGGCTTAAAATCAGGTATCAGATTTGAAGTTTGCAACAGCGATAGAATTATAGATATTTTGAGTCACGAGGGATATTAGAAATCATACCAGCCCAAAGTTGTCATTTTGGAAAATGAGAAATGAAGTCTGGAAGTCAGGGCATCTGTGGAGATGCTGGGCTGGGAGCTGGACATGCAACTTCAGGAGATGGCTGATGGCAGTTCATGTAAGAACGTGACTGCTTGATCATGTCTCTTCATGTCTCATACAATTACTACTTAGAGTTTTCTTTTAAAATGAGTTTATTTCCACAGAGTTTAGCTTTTAATTCTAACAAGGCATTAATTCTTAGAAAGAAAACATAATGAGTCAAGTATTTTGAGGCAGGCTGTAGTTTTCTAACATAATAACACTTCAGTCTTGACTTTCACAACTTCGCCATAAGAGGAGTCATTTTTCCAAAAGTAGCTGAGGACTTCAACTTTTCAAGAGCCTCTCTTTTAAAAATTTCTGCCCCCACCCCAAAACTGTGGTGTAAAATTATCACAGGTTTAAAATCACAAACTTCACTGCCAATTGAAAAGATGTCAATATCTAGAGAATACTGAGGGTTGTTGGAAGAGAGCGAGATGGGAGTGAGTTTCTTGTTTTTCTCCTAGTTATATTTTTGGCTTAGGGTCACAGATATAATGGTTTCTTGACTATTACATGGAGACTATTAGTAATTTCTACTCCTCATTCGATCTGCCAACCAGAGATGCATGCATATTCATTAACTGTCTTAGGTTTTATACATTTATTCTTATCTTAAAAATCAGATATCAGGGAGTGATTTCATCTTGCATCCCAGAATGTACTTCTAAAGCTTAAAAACTTGATAAACTATTTTTTTCCCAATTTGGAAACAAAGTTTTATAGTGACATTTCTTTTAATTCATTACCATTTTATTACAAAATGGTTTTATGAAATTGCTCTTGCAATTTGTGCCCCCACAAAATCTCTAAAATGTAGTAAATCTGTATTTTCCAGTGGACACAGGGATGACCATTACTGTGAAGTTTCTATAATTATAGCATTATGGAGTATATATTTACTATGTGCAGATGCCGTTTTAAATACCCATTTAACACCGCCTTCTGAGGCATGACCTAGTCTTACCCCTATAGTACAGAGTAGGCTACTATGGCACAGAGAGTGTAAGCAGTGAATTCAAGCCTGCACAACAATGAAGGGACAGAACCAGGATACCAACCCAGTCAATCTGCTCTTTACCCCCATATTTTATATTTATTATATCTCCTTAGGAAAACTGCTGAACTTCCTAGATAGCCAACCTGAGAAAAATGTCTTTCTTTTGGACAGCATGGAAACTGCATGTCTCCCCTTCTAGCATACTCTGGCTAGAAACAATACTCTGTTGGGGCTTCCCTAGCAACTCAGTCAGTAAAGAATCTGCCTGCAGTGCAGGAGACCTGGGTTTGACCCCTGGGTCGGGAAGATCCCCTGGAGATGGAAATGGCAACCCACTCCAGTATACTTGCCTGGAAAATCCCATGAACAGAGGAGCCTGGTGGGCTACAGTCGGACATGACTTGGTGACTAAACCACCACGCCACAATAGTCTGTTGAGTTATAGTCTACTTGGTTATAATGTTCATCTGAAAATGCAAGGAAAGAAGGAGAGGACTCTCATGGGAAAAAGAAGGCAGTAATGTGAGTTTTCAAATATTTTGTCTCTTATGAGACCTTAAAATAGAAACCTTTGGACTTGTAACATTTGCAAAGATTCCATGGGAGTTTCTAGAGGAGGCCTGTCTATGAATGTGAAATTATGAATAGTCTCTCTCATGAATGACAATCCCGTTCTGTTGCTCCAGTGGTTGGGTTTTCTTCATCAAAGGCTCTGCAGAAAAGGTGGCCAAAGAATAAAAGGAAAAAATAGCATGTGTGAAATCAAAGAAAAATGTGATTCTTGCCCTGTTTCATACATCATTTCTGTCATTAATAGTTTCCATATGTAAAGTACATCCTATTCTGCCCTAAATGACCTTGTTACCTTAGAAACAAAACATAGATCTTTCTCAGAATGAAGCCTTTGAGGCCACCTCAGCCTCTCCCAGACATGAGATGAGGGCCAAGAGTGGTATTTATAAGAAGATCATCCCATTGGTCTCTAAAATCAATTAGAACTATCATCACACAAGTGTCTGAGAAGCCATATCCTTAGGCCCAAACTGACACCACGTTCTTTCTCTGTAAAAACTGAAGGCCTCCAAACCCTACGCCACCTCCCAAGGGCTGTTGTGGGTCAGGCAGCCACTCCATCTGGTCATAGAGTGGGCCTTCCAATAACTAGAAAGAATGGCTTAAGACTGGCAGGCCTTTCAAATCACAGAGAACAAGTAACCAAAATTAGTTTGGAACAAATAAACATAGTAGAATGCTGGGTGTGCCAAGCCCACACTGGGTAATTTTTGCCATTTCTTGATGTCCTTCTGAGGTTATTTCTGAAGGATGTTTTCATCTCCAATCTCACCCAAATCTGCTCTTTCCAAGAAGACCCTCTTTGTGCTCTGGGAGGAGGAACTGCTCACTGTGGTCTGAGCAGGAAATAGCTTGTGACTTGCTGAAATATCCTAGCATGAGAGCTCAGTGCTAGGGCCAAAAGGGCTTTAGGAATTATCCCTGATGTATTCCCTCGTGTCAAAGTAGCACATGCTAATCCTCAAACAATCTAAAACTGCTGTGATATTTATATTATATATTGATTTCTTTCAATAGATGAATTGCCTCCCTTCTTTTAACTTCTTCCATTGTTCTACTTGAGGCTGTTCATACATTTTTCTTTAGGGATCCACCCCACCCCCCACCCCCTGCCACACTCCCACACAAGTGTCTTCTTGAGTGGTACTCAAGTGTAAGAAACTCAAAGTACTCTTACTTTATGTTCAATTTAGCTTCTGAGATGTTACAAAAACTCAGAGGCAGTGCCAGTCTGCTCCAGTTTAATACATGGATATGGTCAGAGTAAATAATCTCTGGCGAATCAAACATCCATCTATGCACCCAAAATAAACAACAGACCTAGTATCAATGAATAAGTGAGACTTAGGTTTTAGTGGGATTGGGGGCAAATGAGGCATTTAGCCCACTGTACATGGTTCTTGGACAGCCTACTCCTCCTTGTCTACCTCTGTCATGGTTCCATCTCATGTTTTGAGGTTCCCAAGCACAACAGATACTTCTGTAAGTAGTTGATGTTCTTATAAGGAAATTAAGTAAATGAAAGCTAAATGTACAGATCTTGAAATTAAAATTGTAAAGCTAGTAAACATCCCTACACAACAACCTGTTTTCTTCAAAATGCTCTATGAAAAGAGGTTAGTTTTTAAAATAGGAGTGGTTATCTTGACACAGCTACTAGGAATGCATTGCATGTTGTAGCTGGAAGTTTAGTTAAAGAAACTAATCAAGTTTCTTTATAGCTTTCATGCTCTATACCTTTAAACATGGTCAGTCCTCTTTCAGATATGAACCACTGGCAGAAGAATTAGACAGATGTGTACAGGTCCACTATGGTTTTGAAAAAATCCAAAGCAGAAAATCTAGAGACAACAGTTCAGGAGTACCACTATCATATCTGAGAGAGAAAAAAATTAGGATATCTACACTCATGTTTAAGATAAGCAGAAAATAAGCATTTGTTGAATGAAAGAATGAGGAAGTGGTCTTACATGGAATGAGCTGTCAACAGTATCATATTGCAGACAGGTCAAACAGGGAGGATCTATGGAATCACTTAGATTGTCGAGTGATCAATCGACAATTGAGGGCCGAGGGTTTTGGAGGGTTTTGGAAATGTTTGAGAGATTGGGGGAAGGGTGGTGACAAGGGATTGTAGAGGAATCAGAGAGAAGGGTGCAAAAGTCAGGAATTTTGACCATTCTTCCAAGATATTAGGATAATATATAGAAACAGGACAGTGTTAACATAACCCATCAAAAGCTTCTTGTGCATTCAATGACCTGATACCTTATTTATAATTCCACTTACTTCTGAGTCAGGCATGGAACTTAATTGTTTTTTTCCCCACAGTTTCAGATATATAAACTTAGAATCTTATGTTTTTTATAATGTCACTATTTTCACTAGAATATATATATCATAAATAAAACAACCATAAATCTTTGTGGTTGTTGTTTAGTTGTTAAGTAGTGTCCGACTCTTTGTGACCCCATGGACTGTAGCCCACCAGGCTCCGCTGTCCATGGGATTTCCCAGGCAAGAATACCAGAATGGGTTGCCATTTCATTCTCTAGGGGATCTTGCCAACCTAGGGATTGAACTCGTGTCTCCTGCATTAGCAGGTGGATTCTTTACCACTGAGCCACCAGGGAAGCCCCGTGAAGATTTAGTAATTTTAAAAATACATTCTGGGACTTCCCTGGGGGATCTAGTGGTTAAGACTCTACACTCCCACTGCAGGGGGTGAAGGTTTGATTCCTGGTCAGGGAAGTAGGATCCCTCATGCCCTGTGGCAAGACCAAAACCAAAATTTCTTAGCTTTGCTGCTGGAGAAGGTGTGGAGAAAAGGGAACCCTCTTACACGGTTGGTGGGACTGCAAACTAGTACAGCCACTATGGAGAACAGTGTGGAGATTCCTTAAAAAACTGGAAATAGAACTGCCTTATGACCCAGAAATCCCACTGCTGGGTATACACACCGAGGAATCAGAATTGAAAGAGACACGTGTACCCCAATGTTCATCGCAGCACTGTTTATAATAGCCAGGACATGGAAGCAACCTAGATGTCCATCAGCAGATGAATGGATGAGAAAGCTGTGGTACATATACACAATGGAGTATTACTCAGACATTAAAAAGAATACATTTGATTCAGTTCTAATGAGGTGGATGAAACTGGAGCCGATTATACAGAGTGAAGTAAGCCAGAAAGAAAAACACCAATACAGTATACTAACGCATATATATGGAATTTAGAAAGATGGTAATGATGACCCTGTATGCGAGACAACAAAAGAGACCCAGATGTATAGAACAGTCTTTTGGACTCTGTGGGAGAGGGAGAGGGTGGGATGACTGGGGAGAATGGCATTGAAACATGTATAATATCATATAAGAAATGAATCGCCAGTCCAGGTTCAATGCAGGGAGCAGGATGCTTGGGGCTGGTGCACTGAGGGATGGTGTTGGGGGGGAGGTGGGAGGGGGTTCGGGATTGGGAACATGTGTACACCCGTGGCAGATTCATGTTGATGTGTGGCAAAACCAATACAATATTGTAAAATAAAATAATAATAATAACTTAAAATTTTAAAAATATTAAATAAATAAATACATAGTATTAGTATTTAAATACTCGTTTTGACTTAAAGTTAGCTTAATAGCTTTAGTAGATCGACCTACTGAACATCACTTATATTTCAGCTATGATTTGGAAATAGTTCAAATACCACATATATGTACAACTATGGAGAAGCTGAAACTTTCTCCTTACACTAGAACTTTGGATAGTTTTATTTCAGCTCTCACACAACTCAAAGGCCTAAAAATACCCTAACATCATGATATTGCTTTCAACCACTGAAAAATGCTGATTTATAATAGGATATAATTCTTTATAACTTGATGGGAAGGAAATTAGGTGAAACATGTAGACCTCAACAGTTGCCAGTACAGAATAATTAACCAAACAGAAAATGTTTTTTTAAGTCCACAGATCTCTTAATAACAGAATGACTACATTTTTGGCTTCATGTAAATAAAGTATTTTAAGTCCAAGGTACTCAAACATGTCAGCTTTTCCAGTTGTCCAAAACCAATAATGGGCCTTCTGGTTCTCCTGGCAGGCTTACACCCTTGAACAAAGTTGTGACTGCTTGGTGCATAGCAGTGTAAAGAGAAGAATCACTTTACAACTTTAATGACAAGTATCTGTCTAATGGGTAATCAGAGCTGAGCTGCCAAACTGTGTGACTGTCTTCTTCTTCAGGGATGTCAAACTCTAAATACTATTGCTGTCCGGGCCCGGGAAAGAATCGTTAGTAATCCAGCGATACTGTGGAAAGGGCTTTGACCTCCATGCCTATGTGCCCACCAGGATTCTAAATGAACATATTAACTCATTTGATGTGAGACAACTGATATTGACAACTTCAAGTGGCTGCCAGAACATGGGGTGTGTCAGCCATTGGCTTCAAGACATGATTTTCCTCCCCAAATACCTGACGCATATGGTCCTCAGCAGATGGGGCGTGCTGTGTGTGCGTGTGAATGAGAGCATGCGTGTGCTGAGGCTGCCAAGATGAAAGCTCCGATGGATCAAGGAAGCCAAATGCTGCCCGGGTCTCCCGTAAAAGGGTGCTGAGTCTAACCCACATGCCCAGTCGGGTGGGGCACTAATCTGGGACAGAGTCAGTTACTGCAATGTCTTCAGAAGGATGTCAGAGATGGTTTTTGTTTTTTTTTTTAATTGTATCAGCGTTCTTAATTAATTCAAGTAAGTTTGAATTACCAGCAACATTGCAGCAGGGAAAATCAAGTTTATTCTAAGAGTGAGTTTTTTAAAATTATGGTAAAATATATATACTATTTATCATTTAACTATTCGTAAGCATACAATTCAGTGGTATGAAATACATTCACAGTCTTGTGTAACCGCCATCACTTTACAAAACTTTTTCATCATTTTAATATAAACTTTGTACTCTTTCAACAGTAACTCTTGTCACTTTCCTCTGCCCCCAGTCTCCAAGAGTAAGTTTTTAGGAAACATATCACACTGTTATGAACCTATCATCTCTCTGTAAATTGACGTCCTTCTTGGATTTATGGAGAGGGTTCACCCTGAGTAGTTTCTAGCAACTCATTTTATGCTGGAGGAGTCCTAAGAGTGTCCACCAAAGCTGAGATTCTCAAAAGCTCTACTGATGGACTGCGGAGCAGTCCCTCCTTTTAGGGAAAATGACCCACAATCCCTTAGATTCTACCATATATAATGAAATATGATTTTCCTAATAGATTGAAACATATGAATCATCCTTTGGTAAGTCAAACATAGTTGAATATTGACAGTGCCACATGATTTAACCTAGTAGCAATTAAGAAAAGGAGCTGAGTTACTAAAATCTGCTACGGCGCTACAGTTTTCATCACATTCTCCACCATTTCTTCATTGCTATGGGGTTTTTTCTTGTTTGAAAGCATAAGTAGGTGGGGAATATGGACAGTGGTCTTTTTTCTTATCCAACTAGATATTATTCAAAAAAGATTGCAACTGGAGATTTTGAATAATCATGGTCCAAATTCAGTGCAGTTGGTTAACAATTGCTTTATATGTAGAGTTACACTGTGTGATCATAGTATTGCCAAATATAATTTAGATGAACTTTACCACTGACTCAGTGACAACACTAATCCAAGTCAACTTTATGTGCCTGAAGTGGCATATATGTTAGCTTGTGAAAGTATACTTTCTCTTAGCTTATTTTTATGTTAGATTCTTTGTCTTCATATAATGAATCTTCAACTATGGGGAGATTGTAACTATCTGACTTGTATGTTTTTCATACTAAAATAAAGATATAAATTTAGTCTGCAAGCAAATGATTTTTTAATTACTTTAAGAATTGAGAAGCCCTAAGAGGCACTTTTGCATGGTGGTTATTAGCACTGGCTCTAAAGCTAGACTGCTGGGGTTCAGATCCAGCCTTATACTGTGTTAGCTCTGTGATCTGGGGAACTTACTTTTCCTTCTCATGCCTCAGTTTTGTCATCCACATAATGGGTCAATAGTAGAGTTGTTCTGAGTATCACATGAGTTAATACATGAAAAGCACTTAGAACAGCACCTGTTACATAGTAAGTGCCATATGTGTTGGCAATAATTAGGCAGCTAAGTATTTTGACAACCTTTTTTCATTAATGTAGAACAGAGCTGGCCTGATACATTTTCTAAAAATAAGCCTCTTATTAAATAACACTTCTCTGAAAGAAAAATTAGGAACTAAAAATAGAGCTTGACTTAAGGAGAGCTGATAAATGTTAGTTTCCTGTCTCCACCATTCCCCTGCTTTTCATACCTTTCTAAAAAAGGGCTTTTCTTTATTTTTTTCCCAAGCCTTTTAATATAGTAATCACATCACTGAGTTTCAGCTAAGACTGAATTTTGTGCACGCGTGCATGCTAAGTGCCTCAGTCGTATCCAACTCTTTCTGATCCTATGGACTGTAGCCTGCCAGGCTCCTCTGTCCACGGGATTCTCCAGGCAAAAATACTGGAGTAGGTTGCCATGCCCTCCTCCAGGGGATCTTCCCGACCCAGGGATCGAATCCATATCTCTTACCTTTCCTCCATTAGCAGGCAGGTTCTTTACCACCAGCGCCACCTGGGAAGCCCATTTTGTGCATACTTGAACCATTTTGCACCTTACAAAATACTCATTCATCATTTCCTCCCACTGGGAAAGTATGAGAATACTTGTCACAAGACTTAAAGTATTAAAGTTGGTGTTATCCATATCTGGGAAATGATAAAAAGAAGTTGCTAAATATCTGTCTAATGTTAAGAGTCCAAGGTATGACTAAATGATCCATAACTGTATTGTTTTAGAAAAGGTAAAGTTCTGTTCTCAAAAAATCCAGTCTTGGAGAACCACTGATTATTTATTATTTTAGGGATATGAAAGATATTGACTTTGGTTAGAGCCAGTTCCAGGAATGAGGAGTGCTGTATTTCTGAGCTGAACTTTCCATACAGTGTAACCTTATACCATCTATTGGGGTTTCATTATGACTTCAACTGAAAAAAATGATTAGCTGTGTCTGGGTAAGTTTGCAGGAGAAAATGTGATAAGGAGTTGATATCACTGTGTAATGTACGCACAGTTGCTCTCAGCTGAAAATCTAAGTAAACCAGTGGGAATGCCAGAGGAACAATTCCAACCCCCCAACTCCGTCTGCCTAGACCAAGCTTCTTGTTTTGTTCAGCCCTAGCAGCTGGCACAATACCTGCTCTTTAGTTGCTGTTCAGTAACTGTTTGTGGCCTGGATGGTTGAGTAGATAATATCAACTAGGCAAACACTGAGACTGGAAAGCTGAGCAAATCATGAAATCCTCCTCACAGTCTGTGGGAAGACATATTAACACAGGTGAAAATGCAAACCTGCAACGAATGCTCAGGAAAAGGAGAAATGATGCTATCGGTGTCTCTAGAATAGGGATTTCACCTGACCAGACAGGGCCTCCTTGAAGCCAAGCTGCTTAAAATGATATCTGAGGGATTACTAAAGACTAACTAGGAAAAGAGAGAGGTAACCACATCCCAGATAGAGACAACAGCACATGCGGAGGTCCTGGGGCAGGAGGGAGCATGGCAAGTACAGAGGCCTGAACAAAGACCAATGATGCTAGGTGGCTAGTGAAAAGTTCTGCACACCACAGCACCACACCATGCAGGGGCTCACAAGCCTTGGAAGGAGCTCTGTCCTTACCCTAAGAGCAAAGGGAAAGGACTTGAAGGGTTTTACTCAGATTACTATTAGAAGATTGCTCTGGCAGCAATGGGTGGGTGGGAGAATAAATTAGAGTGTGCTAGAATGGATGCATGAAGAGTATTAACATTGTTGTAACCTGAGAAGGAGATGATATTACTTTGGAGTAGACTACAGTTCAGTTCAGTTCAGTCGCTCAGTCGTGTCCGACTCTTTGTGACCCCATGAATCGCAGCTAGCCAGGCCTCCCTGTCCATCACCAACTCCCGGAGTTCACTCAGACTCATGTCCATCGAGTCCGTGATGCCTCCAGCCATCTCATCCTCGGTCGTTCCCTTCTCCTCCTGCCCCCAATCCCTCCCAGCATCAGAGTCTTTTCCAATGAGTCAACTCTTCACATGAGGTGGCCAAAGTACTGGAGTTTCAGCTTTAGCATCATTCCTTCCAAAGAAATCCCAGGGCTGATCTCCTTCAGAGTGGACTGGTTGGATCTCCTTGCAGTCCAAGGGACTCTCAAGAGTCTTCTCCAACACCACAGTTCAAAAGCATCAATTCTTTGGTGCTGAGCCTTCTTCACAGTCCAACTCTCACATCCATACATGACCACAAGAAAAACCATAGCCTTGACTAGACGGACCTTAGTCGGCAAAGTAATGTCTCTGCTTTTCAATACACTATCTAGGTTGGTCATAACTTTTCTTCCAAGGAGTAAGCGTCTCTTAAGTTCATGGCTGCAGTCACCATCTGCAGTGATTTTGGAGCCCCCCAAAATAAAGTCTGACACTTTCCACTGTTTCCCCATCTATTTCCCATGAAGTGATGGGACTGGATGCCATGAGGCATGGTAAAGGACACAGAGGTGGGGGATTTGAGAGTTAGCAGAATATTGCTAGGTGTTGATGATGCAGTGCATTCGATGGGTAAGGAAGTGAGAGATGTTAAGAATGACTTGTAGGCTCTCACTTGACATGTGGGAGGGGCCCTTCCCTGAGATAGAGAATGCTAAAAGATGATCAAGTTTGCAAGTGGAAGATTATCACTTTATCTTTGGAAACAATGAGTTCCTTTTGAAATTCTCTTTTTCCTGACTTCTTTTATACTGGCTTTGTCAGCAAACACAGCCCCCCACCCAATTTTTCTTGACCACTGTCTTCCACAGATCCCAAGACACTGTCTTCTTTCACTCCCACCTGACTTAAGTGTCGGTACTCTCCATGGTTCTGACCTGAGCCTCCAGCCTCTTTAATCATTCTAAATCAGTGCTGTTCAGGAAAGGAGAGGTGGGATGAATAGAGAGAATAGTACTGAAACATATATATTGCCAAATGTAAAACTGATCGCTGGTACAAATCTGCTGCATGATGGAGGGAGCTCAAACCTGATGCTCTGTGAATACCTAGAGGGGTGGGATGAGGTGCGAGGTGGGAGGAAGTTTCAAGAGGGAGGGGACACATATATGCCTATGGCTGATTCGTGTTGATGTATGGCAGAAACCAACACAATATTGTAAAGCAATTATCCTCCAGGCAGGCAGGCTAAGTCACTTCAGTTGTGTCTGACTCTGTGAGACCCTATGGACTGTAGTTCTCTGTCCATCGGATTCTCCAGGCAAGAATACTGGAGGGGGGTGCCATGCCCCCTCCTCGAGGGGATCTTCTTCCAATTAAAAATAAATTAAAAATATAGAGTAGCCACACATGACTTCTGAGCACTTGAAATGTGGCTAGTCTGAACTGAGATGTACCATATTATTAAAAACACATGGGATTTTGAAGACATCACATTAAAAATAATGAAAAATAAAATTATTACTAAGAGTTTTATATTGCTTATGCTGAAATGATAACATTTTGGATACACTGGGTTAAGTAAAATCTATTATCACTTTCTGGAAAATTACAAGTTTTAAATGTGTTTCTTCATATATTTCTCATGGAGAGTGAGGCTCCACACAGTGACCCTACCGTCACCTTCATTCCTGTCTGCGTGAGCCCACAGAGCTGCTCACTGTGCCCAGAATATTTCACACCATACACTCTCCTTTTCCTGGAACTTTGTCCCCTTTTCCTACCAGATGAGATATGATTCATACTTTTTTTTTTGTTCAGAGCAAATATTTTCACTACTGTATAAAACTTTCCCAATTCCTTAAGGTAAAATTAAACATTTCTGCCTTAGAGTCTCGTGTGCTGTGCTAATACCTTTGTTATAGTTAATTCACATGCTTATATTTTGTTTTATATTCATTTACCTCTCCAGCCAGATTGTAAGTGTCTGCAAAGTACAGGTGCAACCTGATTTATGTCTATAATTATGTAAGGAGGTTCTGGGTACCAGGCTGGTGCTCAGTGAAAGTCTAGTGAGCAAAAATTGCTCTACAAATGTTATACAGCCAACCATGTGACTGGTTACGACTCAGACATTTTAAGATGCTATTTAGAATCCTTTCAACAATGCTGCAGGGTAAATATAATGACCCTCATTTTGCATATGGGGATCTTGCAAAAGCTCAAACTGGTTATAAATTATAGAACCAGAATTCAACTAGACTGACTGAAATAAAAAGCCATGTTTTCCCCCCTGTGATACCATGCATACTTAAAAATGAATTTAAAAATAGAGATGATATTCCTACATCATAAAATGGGAAAAAAAATACCAATTTCCTAAGACGGTTAGAAGATTAAGTGAGATAATCTATATAAAGTTAGGGCAGTTCTACTTGAAAATAGTAGGTTTTATTAAACACTGACTTTCTTCCATCTTGAGGCCCATGGTATCAGTTTAGTTCAGTTCAGTTGCTCAGTCATGTCCAACTCTTTGTGACCCCATGGACTGCAGCACGCCAGGCCTCCCTGTCCATCACCAACTCCTGGAGCTTACTCAAATTCATGTCCATTGAGTCAGTGATGCCACCCAAACATCTCATCCTCTGTCGTCTCCTTCTCCTCCCTTCCTCAATCTTGCCCAGAATCACTGTCTTTTCCAATGAGTCAGTTCTTCACATCAGATGGCCAAAGTACTGGAGTTTCAGCTTCAGCATCAGTCCTTCCAATGAATATCAGGCCTGATTTCCTTTAGGATGGACTGGTTGGACCTCCTTACTGTCCAAGGGACTCTGAAGAGTCTTCTCCAACACCACAGTTCAAAAGCATCAATTCTTCGGCACTCAGCTTTGTTTATCGTCCAACTCTCACATCCATACATGACTACTGGAAAAACCATAGCTTTGACTAGATGGACCTTTGTTGGTAAAGTAATGTCTCTGCTTTTTAACCAGCCTATGCTGTCTAGGTTGGTTATAACTTTTCTTCCAAGGAGCAAGCGTCTTTAATTTCATGGCTGTAGTCACCATCTGCAGTGATTTTGGAGCACCTCAAAATAAAGTTTCTCACTGTTTTTATTGTTTCCCCATCTATTTGCCATGAAGCGATGGGACCTGATGCCATGGTCTTAATTTTATGAATGTTGAGTTTTAAGCCATCTTTTTCATTCTCCTCTTTCACTTTCATCAAGCAGCTCTTTAGTTCTTTGCTTTCTGCAATAATTGTGGTGTTATCTGCATATCTGAGATTATTGATATTTCTCTTGGCAATCTTGATTCCAGCTTGTGCTTTATCCAGCCCAGTATTTCACATGATGTACTCTGCATATCCTGGAGAAGGAAATGGCAACCCACTCCAGTACTCATGCCTAGAAAATTCCACGGATGGAGAAGCCTGGTGGGCTATAGTCCATGGGGTCACAAAGAGTTGGACACGACTAAGCAACTTCACTCTGCATATAAGTTAAATAAGCAGGGTGACAATATACAGCCTTGACTGTACTCCTTTTCCTATTTGGAACCAGTCTGTTGTTCCATGTCCAGTTCTAACTGTTGCTTCTTGACCTGCATACAGATTGCTCAGGAGACAGGTCAGGTGGTTTGGTATTCCCATCTCTTTCAGAATTTTCCACAGTTTTTTGGGATCCACATGGGGATCACAGGCTTTGGTCAAAGGCTTTGGCATAGTCGAGAAAGCAAAAGTAGATGTTTTTTTTGGAACTCTCCTGCTTTTTCAATGATCCAATGGATTGATTTGGCAATTTGATCTCTGGTTCCTCTACCTTTTCTAAATCCAGCTTGAACATCTGGAAGTTCATGGTTCACGGACTGTTGAAGTCTGGCTTGGAGAATTTTGAGCATTACTTTGCTATAGTGTGAGATGAGTGCTATTGTGCAGTAGTTTGAGCATTCTTTGGCATTGCCTTATTTTGGGATTGGAATGAAAACTGACCTTTTCCAGTCCTGTGGCCACTGCTGAGTTTTCCAAATTTGCTGGCATATTGAGGGCAGCACTTTCACAGCATAATCTTTTAGGATTTGAAATAGCTCAGCTGGAATTCCATCACCTCCACTAGCTTTGTTTGTAGTGATGCTTCCTAAGGTCCACTTGACTTCGCATTCCAGGATGTCTGGTTCTAGGTGAGTGATCACACCATGGTGGTTATCTGGGTCATGAAGATCTTTTTTATATAGTTCTTCTATGTATTCTTGCTACCTCTTCTTAATATCTTCAGCTTATTTTGACAGCAAGATCAAGTATTGTGAATTTTGAGTATCAGTTGACTACCTTGTTTCTTGCAGCTGGTATAAAATTTAAAATTGATCTCATAAAATGTCTAGGAGTCAGATTTTCATAAGCAACCATAGATCTCCCCACTGTGCTCTCTGTTGCTCTCTGGCTGGCATCTGAACATACGAACTCCCTGAGTGTGAGAATAAGACTTCATAATTAAACTCATGTTGGTGTCAATAAATAAAGACACATTATCTTGTTAAACAGAAGAAATTAGCATTATAAAAAAGAAATGGCGATCCACAGCCACTCTCCTTTTCTCTGTCAACATGACAGGACCAGAAGCCTGAAAGACACAAGGACCCACATTCCTGTGGGTGATTCCGAGGTGTGAGTTTGTGCAGGCCAGATAATCCCTCTGGGACTCCGCTTCCTCACCGGTGAAACGCAGGAGTTTGAGTGCTGTGATCACGTTCAATTGTATAACGTCCAAGCTCCATGATGGGCCTGCCACCTCATAGGCTGTATTAAGTGAACTGCTTCTGCTATCTAGTAACAAATATCTTGACTAATAGCAGTTCAAATCGTAAGAATGCTTCTTGTTGAGTGAACTGAGTGTTTGAAGGCGAGTAGTCAGGACCGGATGGGGAGCTCAGAGAGGCTGTCCAAGAGCTAGGCTCTTCTACACTTTTTCTGCCTTACCCTCATCAACTGTTGGCATTCATCTGGGAGACTGGTGCCTCATGGTTATAAGACGAGCTATTACCTCTCCAAGGAACAAAAGAAGCAGAAGCAAAATTTCCCTTTGCATCCCATAAGGTCCCCACATCTTGTTTCTCGGAACTGAGCCAAAGGATTAACATAGACTCATCAGTGGCAATGAGAAAGAAGAGTCTCCCCTTATTTTAGACTGATTCTCATTGATCTTACACCTCCGAGGGTTAAGAATACCTGCCCACTGACCTGAACAGATCAGATTCATAACAGCAGGGAAGAGAGAAGGGAGAGGATGATCACCGGGTAGGAAGCAAATGTGTCTGCCAGAAGCACTTAATAAAGATGTTCTGAACAAATGAATGAAGGCCGAATTATGACTTTTCATGGATCCTAAAATCTTTTGTGCTTCTGGGGAATTTTCCTCCATAAAAATGTTTAAAATTATAGATTTCAACTGAGTTGGTATGAAGAAAATGTGGTCCAGACTGGATTCACTATTATAATCAAAAATTTTTTTAAAAATCTGATTTAAAAAATTTAAATGGAGACATTTTCATGAACCCTAGAATCTGGGTCTAATGTGCCTCATGGCTAATTCCATCCTGGGTCTGTGTTGTCTGTCCAACTGGATGGTAAACACTTGAGGGTGGAGACCGTGAGACTGTGTATTAGGTTGTACTGATGCCCTCAAAGCCCCTATCACAGCACTATACGTCTAAGAACTGCTCAACAAATATGCTGGAGTTGACCTAACATCTAACTGTTTCTTTCTCCAGGGTGAACCTGGCCCTCCTGGTCCCTATGGTCCTCCAGGAGCCCCTGGTATTGGACAGCAAGGTGTTAAGGTAACGATACTTGCCTCTCTGCCCACTGATGATTTCTGAATTTATTGTAAGGCTGGGAGGACTGTGACTTGTGCTCAGTCTTACCCTCAGAGACACAAGGAGTCTGCCTGTAGATGAATTACTTACAGTCTGGATGCTTGGACACTTGCAATGCCCTAGTTGGGGCCAGTTACCCCAAGAATAATCTATGTATTTTTTGATTGTTTGGAATGAAAATTACTTTTGGCTCCAAATACCCACCCTCTTGCCAATGTACATCTGGTTCTATTGAGTTTTCATGGACTCTAAATGTTATCAGGCAAAAATGTCATTAGGATGTGAAATACATTAACACATCAACTATCACCTGCTCACATCAAATAAGCATAGAGGGGCAGAAGTCAGAAGAACGCTGACAGTGAATAAGTAAATGCTGACAGGTTTGCTGGAAACTAGGAAGGGCTGAATCTTCCCAATCCAAGGATTGAATCCGTGTCTGTTACACTTCCTACATTGGCAGGTGGGTTCTTTACCACTAGCGCCACCTAGGAAGCCCAGAAAGGACTGGAACACCCAACACTCTGGGGTGCTCTGCATCACGCAGGGTGTACTAGAGCAAAAGTGCTTATTTTAAATGGCTTTTCTATGTTATTGGGACAATAAGACTTCAACGTGGGGCTAAAACAGAGATCAGTACAAAAAAGTGCACTTCGAGTGTAACCAGGGGTCCCCATGGATGGCATTTAGACAATAAGCACATTGAGACTCCAGGGAATGTGGAGTTTATACTGGCAGAGTTACCGGAGAAGGGTTCTGAGGGAGATGAAAGGTGAAACACGAATGGCGAGGTGAAATAGAACAGGACAGGGCGGGGAGGGGAGGGGACGGGAGGCATCCCAGGACGGTGGCAGCGGGCAGGGACAGCACGAGCTCTGTCGGGTGGCCTCCTCAGTAACCAGGACGACTTGCATACAGTCTGTTCTGCCAACTGCTAATCATTTCTGAAAACTAAAATTGCATTTACATAGGAAGGAATGAGGAACATTTGGGGGTAATTTGTTCACTTAAATTCAAGGTGTTCTTCAGGCTCTGTTGTTTAGTCACTGAGTCATGTCCGACTCTCCCATGGACTGTAGCCCACCAGGCTCTTCTGTCCATGGAATTCTCCAGGCAAGAATATTGGAGTAGGTTGCCATTTCCTTCTCCAGGGGATCTTCCCAACTCAGGGATTGAACCCATGTCTCCTGCATTGGCAGGTGGATTCTTTACCTCTGAGCCACCAGGGAAGCCCTTTCCTCCTTTAGATTTTTTTTTTTTAATCTTTAGGAATTTGAAATGTTTGACGTTTTTGCTATCTATCTTTGTTGAAATCTCCAGAGTACTTTGTGCTATGTGTGTTCTTTATTTAAAACCTCAAGCTTGCATTCAATTATTTCTTCTTCGTAGGGGCAAAGAGGCCAGGAAGGAAGAACTGGGCCTCCAGGACCTACTGGTGTTGGTGAACCGGGCCAGACAGTGAGTAGCAAAAAATTCTAGGTGGAATTAAAAGGATAAATTCTTATGTGCTCCTTTGGATTAGACTATGGTTAAACTAAGCTATCTTTATCTTTTAGAACAGCAAAAGTCAATAGATATACAAAGGTCAGATCCAAGTGTTAGTCTTCATAATACTTGAAAAAGGGATAATTATACATAGGATATGTACATAGGCTCTCTCTTAGTATAATCTCTTATGAAATTAATCAGCTTGTCCATGAAGAAAAGTGTTCTCATATGACAAAATTTCTTAGGAGATAGGAGATCTAGGTTCAGACTTAATATCTATAATTTGTAATTGACTTTCCTATAATCATAAGAAAAATCACTAAGAATAATCCCCCAATCCTGAGTATACTCTAAAGTTAGAATTAATAATGGTAGATGGGTAATACACATGCTATTTGCAGCTTCTACCTTATGTAGCTTTGATATTTACTGTTGTTGGAAAGGAAAAAGTTTTCTATCAAAAGAGAGCTGGAGAGGAAATGAATAAAACATGACTTCTGGAATAAGAAGGTTTTAAACTTTTCAAGTAATCATTATCCTTCTAGAAAAGAACAGTAGCTGACTTGCTGGGCTACAGATAAAAACAACCGACTGAATAGTTGGTCTCTCAATTGGGTTTTGTAGTTTCTCACATGTAAATATTAAGACAAATGTGTGCTTCCTTGCTATACTCTGGGAATGAAATGGCAGCATGCTATTTGAGGGTTAGATTTTTCACCAATGTCTGAATACACAGATTTAAAAAAAACAGAACATCAAATAGAGGGAAAAAATACTGGTTTACAGAGAAGGCAATGGCAACCCACTCCAGTACACTTGCCTGGAAAATCCCATGGGCAGAAGAGCCTGGTAGGCTACAGTCCATGGGGTCACGAAGAGTTGGACATGACTGAGTGACTTCACTTTCATGCATTGGGGAAGGAAATGGCAACCCACTCCAGTGTTCTTGCCTGGAGAATCCCAGGGAGGGGGAGCCTGGTGGGCTGCTGTCTATGGGGTTGCACAGAGTCGGACACGACTGAAGCGACTTAGCAGCAGCAGCATACTGGTTTAATTATCTGCTGTTTCCACTAACTAGATAGTACTCTTAAAACTTAACTACTGAGAAAGAATATGAGTTCTCTGCAGACACTGCTCATTCTACACTAGAGGAGACTGGAAACCTAGAAAAGCAAAATGACATCAGCTAGAAGGACACAGGCCCACACATTCTCCCATGTGTAGAGGGAGTACAGCAGAGAATTTAGGAAGTTTTTGACAGAAATGAAAAAATCTTCTCACAATGTTCTGAATAATTGGGAATAAAAATGAGTTCCGTGTTTCAACGTCAAATCTTTATGAGCTGTCCAAAAGAAACCTAGATTTTTGAAACAAACATAAGACGTCTTCTTTTTCTTCCATATGCCTACTTTTAAAAAATTAATTTATTTTTAACTGAAGGATAATTGATTTACAGTATTGTGATGGTTTCCACCAAAAATCAACATGAATCAGCCATAGGCTTACCACCTACTTTTAACTTCATAAACAGCTCTGCCTTGCTGTGCTGAATCCTAATAGAGACTGCATGGCTAACCAAGGGACAATACGTGACCATACATGTTGAATTATTCATCATGAACTGGGTGTTACATAAGACATTCTAGGCTACATGCAGTAGAAGTCCAGCATCAATTCTTGAAGATACAAATAGTTTCATGAGTAATTGACTTGGAGACTCTGATGGCATCTTCTCCATTGTTACTCTTCCCACAAGCGATACCTATAGCCCCATATGAACAGACAAAGGGAGAACAAAACTGAGCATGTTAGGCTGGCCTAGCTGGAAGTAGACTCCTGTTCTCTTCATGAGCACAGAGTATGAAAATATTTGTGTCCTAGGTGAATGCTCACCAAACCACACCCATTTCAAAGATGGTTCTAAATAAGCAAATAGACAGAATGTCAATCAGTCTCATTTCCTAGCTTTACTGCCATCCATGCAGTTTTACTGAGTGGCTGGGATGGAGACTATACCCAGGAGCAACATCAACTTCTTTTAACAAAGCTAGCTTGGATGTTGCCACCGCTGACTATGCCCAATCTGCAAAAGGTACATGGAAGCCTGATGTCACCTTTCTCTGGAAAGGGCCAGTTACATTTCTGATAGTATGCTGACTACCATGGAACTCTTTCATAATGGAGAGGGCCATGATGATGGCCATAATTGGTGGGAGGTGGGGGCAAGCAATTAATCAATAATCAAGTGAGGATTTGCCATTACTATCCACCACTGAAGGTCTTACTGTCTCCATAGATTTACCATGATGCAAACACATATGGATATATTTTCATTTATATTGCTTCAAATTCATGAGTTTCATATCTCTGAGAAATCAACAATTTTGCAAGTTATTAGTTATGATCTCTTCAGATATTTTCTTTTTTACATTATTTATTTAAGAATTCTATTATTTAGTTGCATTTTGGGGTGGTTTCCTAAAATCTAATATAATGCACAAATTTATTTTTCTCTACTTAGAAAATGTCCTTAAATCATCCCTTGTGTTTTTAACTTAATAAGTATTTTTTAAAATTCTTGAAGCTATTTTTAAAAATCTACCTCTTTTTATTAATATATTTTTGCTACACTGTCCTCTTTGCTTCTTGTATTTCTATTCTTAAGACCATTAATCATTTAAAGTCTATCTTCCCTTTTTTTGGTATCTATTGGTTCACTTTTACTCACTGAGAATTAATTTCTCGTATGTTTTGTACCCTGGCATCTGAATTTATTGTCAGCCAGGTTTAACTGTGAAATCCCCAGTGTTCTATGTTGGAACATGTTTGAGACGAATGTGCATTTATTTGCATCTCTTATGTATTCCAGGCACATACTTGATGTTAATGCCTTGACTAAGGTGCCCCAGGACCACCAACGTGGTGTCACTTGAAACTACAAAGCCGTACGCAGCATAGGACCCGGTTAGGAGTTGTTAGGTCCATTTAGAGCCCAAGTGAAGTAGACACGATTCTTGTCATTCATAACACTGTGTTGATGGGAACATTGTGTTCCACCCCGCCCTTTCATTGAAGATACATAACTTAGAAGGTCCTAGTTTTCTGGAGGGATTTCAGTTCTAATTTCCTCCTCGTCTTCCACTGATTGAGCCTGTCTTTGTTCCCATTTCTTCCTCCTAGACTCCTAGACTTTGCCCTAGTACACAACCACACTTTTCACCCAGAGCAGTTACAGTGTTAGCTATAGGCATACCTCTAGTGTTCAGCTCTCTTTTTGTTTTGAAACCCTGTAACTTCCCTTAATTGTTGATTTTTGGGGGCCTTCATTTTCAAGAAAATTTTGTATTATTTGCTTTTCTCTTTGTAGCTAGAGGGTTTTCACAGTATTGGCAGAACATGAAATTCTTGTTTGTTTTCTTGAGCTCTAAGCCACAATTACACAAATTAGAGTGACACCATGTAGTCTGTGAAATAATTGGGAACTAAAATCCTAACAAAGAAAGGATAAATCTCAAGAAATATATGAAAATACTGTCTCAAAATATCATAATAAAAATCAATAATGAGCTTTTGAATTATTTCAAAGTAACACAAAGGCTTAGGACTGACAAAGCTTCTGCTGAAAGTTCTTTACATTTGTTTCTTTGCCTGAATCATTTCAAGTGGTTTCTAGTTTAGTACTAACTACTCTTTTTATATAATAGTAATATAAATCTGATCAAGTGAATTAATATTCCAGCACCTTGACTGAACTATTAACTGACAGCTACCATCTTTAATTATATGATTGTCACTAGTGTGTTGGTCTGACAGATGACTGATTAAAGAATAATAAATTGGTTCAACACTCTTAGGGTGCTTAGTTTGGTTTTTTGGGAGCACTTTCAGTAAGAAAAATCCCCTGAAGTAAAACTAATTATTTTGAAGTTAAAAATAAATTTCATGAATATTAAGGATAATTTTTAATATTATTTAGCATATTTATCTTTAATGTTTATAATGTATATTGAAACCAGTTTTATTGATTATCCACAGTATTGAGATTATTAAGGAAGATAATGATAATGGACAATTATATTTTATCTTGTTAATGTCTCATATAAAGCATTTCTGGTCAGACTCTGTTAATTGATAGTTTCTTCCACTAGATATTTGGACACCTTAATTAAAGGTGTTCATTAGAAGCCAAATAAGAATGTCAGAGTTATAACTAGATCTGATAGCTTTTGAAAAAGATACTTTTTTACTGAGCATTTTTGTCTTTTAAAAAATAATCTGTTGGTACCATCTTAATAAATTGAAAGTATAGTTCATCTAATCCAAGTACCTGCTTTTTCTCTTCTCTGGTTAGCAGTCATCATTCACCTTGACTGTTTAACTAGAAAACTTGAGAATATTCTGATGGTGCAGAATATTACTCTGACAGTTTCCAGGTTTCCAGTAATTAAGCCTTGAATCACTGTTTTTTTTAAAATGCCCCTAAGTGATTGTTCACAAGCATTAACTCTCTGTTCTCAGCAGCTTGGAAAATGTGACTCCTCAAAGTCTTCATTATTTTCATGTTCACCTTGGCTAATGCCTTCCAGAAATGCAGAGATGGACGCAAGTGTCAGTCTTACTCTATGTGGCATGCGTCTCTCCACATTGCTTAACATAGACCATACTCTGAGACTACTTTATTTGTAAAAACTTCATAAAAGGACTTTCTTAGCAATTGAAGGATCCAGGGAAAACACTTTTGATAGTGACAGCAAGCAGATATTTATTGAGTGCTTAATATGTAAGAGCTTTACATCTCTCTGTTCTAGTCCTTATATTAATACATGTGGTTGAGGTAGGTACTATTGTTACCACTATTCTGATGAGAATGCTGAACTTAGAGAGATGGAATTATTTAAGATCATACTCCTGATATGTAGCGAGAGGTGGCTTGAACATCAGTCCAAATGACTCCCAAACATGCTTTTAGTTTATCATGCAAGACTGTAAACTCTATGAGACAAGGAGTGGGGGCTGTCTGCTGTTTTCAGACGCTAGCACAGTGAATTGCACCTACCAGGCATTTGGTAAACACTTGTTGAATGAATGGGGAAAAAAATTGAATGTGCTGGAAAAAGACTCCTTTGCATTCCATGAAAATTGAGTTATTTTCATTTGAGGAAGAGGAATAACTTGTTAATATTTTTTTTTTGTATAGTGTGTAATATCAGCTAGGGCTTCTCTGTCTAGTTTGCAATCTAGTTTTCATACCATATTTCTTTTTCTCCTAGTTAATTGCTCTAACATTGGATTACTCCGTCATGGATATTAGGACTTTGATTAAGCCCTTGGATGGTTAAGAGCCAGTTTTCCCATAGGCACAGCAATTTAAATTGAATTAAATGCTAGTTTTTTACTTTAATTAAAGCCTTTACTAAATTGGCTATGCATAAATACTAAAGAAGGCTGTCTTTTAAAACATACGATTTTAAGGAAAGCCCCCCAAATTAGATATGGGGTACAATTAGTTTTCTCTCTCACAAATCTGTGGTTGTGATCGGCCGCTGATGTGTGTAATGCTGCATCCTAGCTCTGCTCCCAGGCTTGAGTAGAAAACATCTCTTAAATCACCCGAGATTACTATAGACTGAGCTCCGAGATCACTCAGAGTGTCTACAGCAGGGGACTTCCTTCAGGGCTCTGGGCAACTCAGTCTTGTTCCATCATAGATTTACTTCCCTGCCAAGAGAGTCCTAATTATCCTTCTATGTCCACTAGAGGAAAAGCTCCAGTTCATGCATCTACCATTCTTGTTATTAGTCCCCTTTCTACCTTTTTTTTTTTTTTTTTTGCCTTCTGGTCAAGAAGAAAGAGAGAACAAATTTATAATCTTTTAAAATTCCTGGTTTAAGTGAATATTTTGTTGTTGTCTTTTTCAACTAGCACGCTGCCTGTTCATCCATTTCAAAACCTGAGACTGTACTGTTTTTCTTTCCTTAGGTGAGAAGTCCTCACCTTACTGAGTGCCTTTCTGAGCAAGAGTCACGCGGACTTCTTAATTTTAATCATTGATATCAAAAGTCTTGTTACCTCTTAAAAGATTCTATCGAGATTTCTATTTGCACATAAACCTCCAGGGGATTCAACCAGTTCCAGAAAGAATTCAAGTGTGAATCCAAATTTATCAGGATGGAAATTAAAACAGCATGTAAACAGAATTCAGTGCTTTGAAACAGCTGTGTGGTGATTTCTTCCCCTGGTGCCTAATTAAATTATTTCATCACTGTGCATCCTTTTTTGGGCCACACAGTCCTAGATTTTTAGCCTTTCCTCATAGGATTGATTTCCTCATCCTTATTCTGAAGTATCACTTCACTTCCATTTTCTGCCAATTTGAGAACATCAGAATAGAATATCTTACGCTAATCCAATAGAACAAGTATTTAATACAATGAGAATATTATTCTTCACAACCATATGATTCTACTTATCAGCATGGTATGTACTAGGAGGATCGATTCTCATTAATCATGTGAATAGGACTATATCACTGCATGCCCCTGTGAACTGAAATGTGACCATTATCTTTCTTCCTCTCTCCTCCCTTCCCTCTCCTGTCTCCTGTTTTCTCTCTCTCTTCTTTTGCTCCTCACTCTCTTGTATCCTAACCAGGGTCCCCGTGGGCCTGAGGGACCCCCAGGAGAGAGAGGCTTACCAGGAGAAGGACTTCCAGGACCAAAGGTAACAGCACCTTCTACATGGAGGAGAAACGCATTGTATTGCATGATCATGAATTATAAATTCAAAACCTGTGTCCTCGCCAATTATCCCAGGTCAAGTATTTTCCTGATCATCTTCACCCTATTACATGAATTTGTATGTAAATTTTCCCTTAACATGAAGCTGTACTGACATTTGCAATTATAAATAAGTAATTGCAAGGCTGCTGCTTCATACAGTTACTGCATATGAAATTAGAAAATCTCTTAAAGTCATTCATAGTCATTAAAACCACAGGGATAAATAGCATCTTTATGCCCCAAAAATTAAGTTATTGAGCATAGATATATACCAAGTTTTGGAGAAGGAAATGGCAACCCACTGCAGTATTCTTGCCTGGAGAATTTCATGGACAGAGGAGCCTGGTGGGCTGTGGTCCATGGGGTCTCAAAGAGTCGGACACGACTGAGTGACTAACATACGCACACAAGACATACCAAGTTTTACCCACAGCTTTGTTCTGTGAAACAGACAAGAAACAATCTAATAAACCAATTTATCATACTATTGCCATTAATATAAGAAAGGTAACATGGGTGGATGGAGGGAATCGAATTTGCCTTACCACCAGAACGAGCAAAATGTTATGCAAGACCTATCTCTCACCTGGCAATTGAGATGTTAAATGTTTCCACCTCCTCCCACATGTAATTCTTGTAGCTCAAGTTCCTCTAGACCAGGGCTTGGCAAACTTTCTGTAAAGAACCAGACAGTAACTATTTCAGAGTTTGTGAGCCATGTGGTTTCTGTTGCAACTACTTAAATTCTGTTGCTAAAGTATGAAGGCAACCCTAAACAATGGGTGATCTTGGCTGTGCCTCAGTAAAGCTGTATTTACAAAAAGCATGCAGTGGGCTGGGATTGGCCAATGGGTCACTGATCCCTGGTCTAGACTCTTTATCCATAATATATGGCTCACTTAATAAAGACCACACAGGAAATGATTTTCTGAGACACCTTGTGTAGCAACAACAGAATTTCAGGGTAGGTAAGGTCCCTGGGTTGGGAAGATCCCCCAGAGAAGGGAACGGCTACCCACTCCAGTATTCTGGCCTGGAGAATTCCATACAATCCATGGGGGTCACAAAGAGTCAGACACGACTGGGCAACTTTCAATAGACTGAAAGTGAACGTTCACAAGGATAAATTGGGGGTCCTTTTTCCTTCTTTCCTAAATGTTTCCCCCAGACATACACTCATGCACACACACTACCCAGAGAAGCATGTGCTGTTTTCTAAGGGTTTAAGACCTTCCACTTCATTCAGTCGAGTCACTGAGATCTGACCTTCTCAGTACGGTCTTACACTCTAAAATTGCTTCTCATTTTCAGCCTCTTCCACCATGATCAATATTCAATTATCTATGAGAAACCTAAATCTCAACTGAAGGGAAATCAATTAGGTAAAACAAACATATCACATCAAGTTGTGAGTGACTGCTGGGTTGAATTTTAAAAGAAGCCCTTGTTAACCAACAAATTTTAATTTGTTATAGTAAATGGAAATAATATGTTGGGAAAGGGGATATTACTAATGCCCTCGCCTAACTGAAATATCATCCCAAGAAGGCAGAGGTCAGCAATTTGGCACATTTCAGAAAGTTTTATCATACATAATTTACTTTTTTTGGCACATAGTAAATTTCTAATTATGTATAGCCCAAACAACCTGGAAAATTCAAACAGCCAGAATTATTTCTCCTTATAATCTGTGGGGTTTAAAGAAATAAATAAATGAGAACAGAGTAAATAAAACACTGAGAAGCATATTTCAGGGCACGTTTTACTGGCAGTTTCAACGGCATGGTATAACGTTACATTCCTTCATAATAACCCATACCATTGCATTGCCCTCTGACTCATCAAAGAAAGAACTCTTTATATTCAGTGTTGTTTTAGGATTGACTGTACACAGATGTACTCTGTGGTAACAATCAGAACCCATTAGACAGAATTCTTCACTCCTCAACTAGCAAGACCAGTGGGAGTTCTCTGTATGTACTTCTTGGGGCTACTTTGCAATGACATGGGGCTTAAGTAATAAATAATGACTACAGAAAGACATAAAGGTATATTTTCCTAGGTTTCTTGTAAATGTTCTTTGATTTTACTCTTGGTTCAAATGAATTTATGAAATGTGTGCTATTTCTGGTCAATTCTGTGGTTTGTTTTTCATACAAATGAGAAAAGTGTTACAACTTCATTGGCATGACATTACAACCAGAGTGATTCACAGAGGCCATGTGACTCTAGAAGCATACCCCAAAGGATTTTCCATAAATTCTTTTAAAACTAAGTTTTCAATACATGTTTATAAATTTTGGTATAAAACACTTACTAAATAATTCCATCTTAGCAAATGTTATTTCACATACTGAGAGACAGATTTTCATTATGTAATGGATACAGTTACAGAAATGGTGAGAAAATAGGAGACTGATTCTGTTGCTTGTAGTACATGATCGATTAGATCTCCTACTTTCAGATATTTCGGATTATATTAGGAATGGGGCTCTTTTCCCACTTCAGTGATGTTGTGTAAATTTTCTGCTTCAACAGATTCTTTTATATTTATGAAATGTTAACGCTATTTTTTTTTCAATTACCCATTTGTAGTTAGCAGTGAATTTTGATGTTTTGAATGCTTTACCTGTTTTAAAATCCTGAATTTTATTACTGCATTGATAGCTCTCTCATATACTTTCAGGGTGAAAAAGGTTCTCAAGGACCAATTGGCCCACAAGGAGAAGTGGGCCCATCAATAAAAGGGGACAAGGTACTGCATATAGGGTGGATAACAGGAAATATGCCAATAAAATGACTTTTCATTGTTCTTTATGTATGTACATTTATGAACTATGTACAACCCAACAACCATACCACGCAGGTATCCAGTTACCTATAAACGTTTTAAAGACCAGTAGGAAGGGAAAGCTGCCAGAGAGGGAAGGGATATAAGAAATGTGTGAAAAACCCAGATGCCAATTAGTTTGGAGTCATACATATATGTCAATATCTAAACACATCATTATATTAGAATAACAATTGACATGGATGCTTATCTTGGGTGTTATATATCTACTTGAATTACTTATTTCTTTTGTTTACTATTTCCTGGGTATCTGTATTTAAGTAATAAATAATGGGTACCTGTATTTAAGTAGCAGAGACAGTAGTAAATGGTGAACTATACAAATTTCAGACATCATACAATTTTTGGTTCAAATAGTTGAGTAACTCCAGTTCCAAAACACTCTAAAAATACACAAGATGCTCTTTCTTCCTTTGGAGTAGTGACTACTGAGTACCACACAAATGCTGTCTTATAAGTTCAGTAAATTAACTTTTCCAGGTATTGTTGACATGGCATTTGTGGTTTCATATCTGGAGCTCATGCAAAGAAGACACTGAAATATCAGGACAAAGCTTTTATCTGATTTTCATTCCGTTTCCCTTCTCCTTTCTTCTTTCCCTACTCTTATATTCTTGGATTCAAGTGATTAGATAAACACTTCTGTGATAAGGACTCTCAAAAATACACTATTTTACAGAACAAGGAAGTAGCTTCAATACAGATATTTAAATGTAATGTAATTCCCCAAAGAGGTCTGTTATATGAGTTGTTGAATATTTGCAAAACAGTGACTATGAGTTGGGTTCGGAGTTGGAGGGAGAGGACTTGAATCTATCAGTTGTGTGACTGTGAGTTGAAAGTAGTAAAGTGTTAGTTGCTCAGTCACGTCTGACTCTTGGTGACTCCAGAGACTGCAGCCAGGCTTCTCTGTCCATGGAATTCTCCAGGCAAGAATACTGCAGTGGGTACCTATTTCCTTCTCCAGGGGTGTCTTTCCAACTTAACCTCATCTGGAAAATGGGGGTGCTTACTTTCAGAGGGTTTCTGTGAGGATTAAATGAGATAAAGATGAAAAGCATTTGGCACAATGAATGCCTCATGATAAGCAATCAAGTTCTGAATCAGAATAACCCAGCTTTGAATTAGAACTTGAGTCCATTACCTGTTTCCTTCTATGGACATTTATTTAGACTAGGGGTTGACACATAGTGAACCACCAAGAGGCATATGCCAGGGCCTGTCTTAATGACAGGTTCAGGTTTTTAATATTATATAAACTATGATCTAATCATGCACTTTTGTTCACAAAAGCATATTTATTTAGCCCTGCTGCTGCTAAGTTGCTTCAGTCATGTCTGACTCTGTGCAACCCCATAGATGGCAGCCCACCAGGCTCCCCCGTCCCTGGGATTCTCCAGGCACCCCAGGCATTGGCAAACTATAGGGTGGGCTGCCTGTTTTTGTAAATAAAGTATTAAGCAGACACACCTATTCATTTAACTACTGTCTGGTCGCTTTCATACTACTGAAGCAGCATTCACTGATTTTGCAAGAGACCTTATTGTGACTCTCAAGCATAAAATATTTCCTATCCAACTGTTCAAGAACAAGTTTGCAGATCCTGATGTAGTCTAAATACAACTGGCATTAAAATAAGTGTATTGGGCTTCCCTGGTGGCTCAGTGGTAAAGAATTCACCTGTCAATGTGGGAGACACAGGTTCGATTCCTGATCTGGGAAGTTCCCACATGCTGCAGAGCAACTAAGCCTGTGTGCCACAACTATTGAGCCTGTGCTCTAGGCCCGGGAACTGCAACCACAAGAGAAGCCACTGTGGTGAGAAGCCCATGCACCACAGCGAAGAGTAGCCCCTGCCTGCGGCAACTAGAGAAAACCCATACAAAGCAATGAAGACCCAGCACAATATAGATAAATAAATAAAGCGTATTTACCCATACCCACCACGTAGTCCAGTGGTCAACTCTTGGTTGTCAATTTACTTGGCCTATCAGTAGCATCTTCCCTGGTGGCTCAGAGGTTAAAGCGTCTGCCTGGAATGCAGGAGACCTGGGTTTGATCCCTGGGTCGGGAAGATCCCCTGGAGAAGGAAATGGCAACCCACTCCAGTACTCTTGCCTGGAGAATCCCATGGAGGGAGGAGCCTGGTAGGCTACAGTCCACGGGGTCACAAAGAGTCAGACACGACTGAGCGACTTTACTTACTTACTTATCAGTAGCATCATCTGCTAGGATCCTCACCTTCCTGAAAGAATATCTTCATCTGATCTCTCTGGCTGTATACTTTTCGGCCTCCACTGCTGGTTCTTCTTCATCTCTCTGACCTCTAATACTTGCAGCACCCAAAGGGCTCAGTCCTTGAACCTTCTCTCTTCTCTTTCTGCTTGAAAACTCACCGAGTCTCGGCTTCAAATACCATCTATATCGTGAGAGCTCCCAAATTGACATCTCCAGGTCACACCCCTTTCATCTACTTGATATCTTTGTTTGGATGTTTATTTTAGGTATCTCAAACTTAACATATCCAAAACTGAGCTACTGGTGTTACACCCTTCCCCAGCCTTGCTTCATCTCAGTCTTTTCCCTGTCAATAAGTGACAAGTATGTTTTCCCAAGTATGTTATCTGGTCCCATCACTTCATGGGAAACAGATGGGGAAACAGTGAGAGACTTTATTTTGGGGGGCTCCAAAATCACTGCGGATGGTGATTGCAGCCATGAAATTAAAAGACACTTATTCCTTGGAAGTAAAGTTATGACCAACCTAGACAGCATATTGAAAAGCAGAGACATTACTTTGTCAACAAAGGTCCATCTAGTCAGGGCTATGGTCTTTTCAGTGGTCATG
Source organism: Oryx dammah (assembly GCF_014754425.2). Lineage (NCBI taxonomy): Eukaryota > Metazoa > Chordata > Mammalia > Artiodactyla > Bovidae > Oryx > Oryx dammah. Next base: position 16,010,352 of record NW_024070202.1, on the reverse strand, counting down.
TATGGATGTGAGAGTTGGACTGTGAAGAAAGCTGAGTGCCGAAGAATTGATGCCTTTGAACTGTAGTGTTGGAGAAGACTCTTGAGAGTCCCTTGGACTGCAAGGAGATCCAACCAGTCCATTCTAAAAGAGATCAGTCCTGGGTGTTCATTGGAAGGAATGATGCTAAAGGTGAAACTCCAATACTCTGGCCACCTCATATGAAGAGCTGACTCATTTGAAAAGACCCTGATGCTGGGAAAGATTGAAGGCAGGAGGAGAAGGGGATGACAGAGGATGAGATGGTTAGATGGCATCACTGACTCAATGGACATGAGTTTGGGTGAACTCTGGGATTTGGTGATGGACAGGGAGGCCTGGCGTGCTGCAGTTCATGGGGTCACAGAGTCAGACATGACTGAGCGACTGAACTGAACTGATGTTTTCCCACAAACCTCAAAGATATCCTCAATCTGTAGCAAATCCTGATGGCTTTATTTGCAAAATCTATCTAGGATTGAGCACTCCCCACCACCTTCACTCAACAGCCCAGTCCAGGCCACAATCATCTCTCATACGAACATCTCTTTCATTTGTTCTCAATGTAGCTTGCAGAGTGAACATTTGAAGACTAAGCCAGATCTTTTACTTCTCTGCTCAAAATCCTCTAGTGGCTTCTCAGCTCACTTAGAGAAAAGGCAAAGCCCTCACAATGGCCTAAAAGGCCCTATCAATTTCTCTGCCTGAGCCCACTGACACACATCCCTGACTTCATCTTCCACCACTTTCCCTCATGCTCACTAGCTCCAGCCACATTGTCTCCTTGCTGTTTCTGGAATGTTCTGGGAATCTTCCTTGCATGGATGTTTGCTTTGCCTGGAATGCTTTTCCTCCAAGTTTCTACTTGGTTTATCCCTCTCATCCATGAGACCATCCCGAATCACCTTTCCCCAGATTGCAGCTATCTCTCCATTCCTCCATTTATTTTTCTCCTTAGCACTTATCGTCATTCAGCATACTATTATTTCTTCTGTCTTGTTTATTTTCTTCTGTGTTCCCCAAGAAAATGAAAGATCTATGAGGAAAGAGAGTTTTGTCTGTTTTGGTCACTGCTATTTCCCCATGTTTGGAGCAATTCCTGGCACATAATAAACACTCAACAAATATTTGTGGAAATACATAGAGAAAGGATGAATGATATTGTTCTCACTGATAACTCTCACTTTATTTCTCAAAATTATTCATGGAATAAGAAGGTGAAGTTCTTTCAGTTTGCTGCACTTACCTTAGATAATTTCTTAAGTTTTAAAATGCATTTTCGTTAAGATTTGGAGGAAAAAGGTATTTAGAAATTAAAAAAATATTATTCTTTAATTCCCTTCTCAAATACTGATCTTCTTACATCCTATGAATTTTATGCTTTTAAATATTTCTGTGATCCTAACAAGAAGCATTTGTGTCATTATAAAAACAATTTTAAAATTTTTGGTTTCTCTATGGAAAAATGATTGATGAATATAAGCTGGTGCAAACATACAGCATTTTTGACCAAATAGTGAAAACATTATTTGCTATTTTGGCAAATTTGAACCACACACTATTTAAAAGCCATGGTGTTTTGTAACTTTCCATGTTGAACTTCTTTACGGTTTAAAAGATAGACTTTAATCCATCATATTGCAAGATTAGCAAAGTGTGAAAGAATGAGGTTGGCTGTATTATTATATTTCTGACTTATTTCTACACAGGGGGATATGGGACCTGTGGGACCCCAAGGACTGATGGGCATCCCTGGAATTGGGAGTCAAGGGGAACAGGTAATTGATGCTTTCTCTCTTTCCCTTTCATACAGAACATTCTGGCCTAAACCTGGTGTTCACTGAAGGCCAGTCCAGCAAACAGCTATGAGTACATTTGATAGTGGAACTGCAGTGGTATATCCAAGTGGGTATGTAGGAAGGGATAAGATGGTTCCACAAGATTCTAGTTTTGAGAACTTACAAAGACTTAAAAAATAAATTGTGTGTTTCTTGGTGCTGTGACTGTTAACATTAAAGCCTAATTTACAGGATAAGGGTTTTGGAGTTTTCAGTTTCCCAAGGGAAACTAAATATTTTATTTACCTGGTGGGTCATGTTTGTTTTTCCCCTTGAATCTTTATGACTGATGAAATCCCATTCTGTTCTGATACCAGTAAGTAGTGCTTCCCATTTTCTAGTCACATAGCAATCTAGGGAAAAAAAAAAAAACTAAACAAGGACCAGCATTAGAGGCACTCACTTTACTGAAGGGGCACCGTTCCTGAATAGAAGCAAACTACAGAGCAGGTTTATAAATGACTCTTGGTCCTTCTTGGTCAGAAGAAAGGAAAGATCTGTAAGGCTGTCTCTACATTCATGGGTGGAACTTCTTCCAAATTCTTCTCATCATAACTTTTCAAAAAGCAAGGCAATTTTGTTTAACTGAAAGAATATGAATATAATATTACTGTCTACCTATATAATCTCATTTAATCAAAGTGACCAACAAATCCAAATTTATTTTGAATGTCCTCTTGTGTAGAAAGTGGCAAAAAGTTTAAAATTTATGATTATGGTTTGAATTATTCCATTGCCTAGTGAACAAACAGTACTTCCTTTATCTAGGATGGGTGGCTCAAACAGTAAAGAATCCGCCTGCAATGTGGGAGACCTGGGTTTTATCCCTGGATTGGGAAGATCTGGAGAACTGAATGGCTACCCACTCCAGTATTCTTGCCTGGAGAATTTCATGGATAGAGGAACCTGGTGGGCTATAGTCCATGGGGTCGCCGAGTTGGACACAACTGAACAACTAACACTGATCTAGAATAGGGAGAGAAGGATAAAACAAAGAGATAATTGAGAATCTCATTGTTGACATAAACTCTTGAGTTTATTTTTAATTATATGCTAATTAATCAGTATTTTTTGTTGTTAATTCAAGCAACAGCCAAGTTGGATATTACTCCTTTTTCTATTTCCTTCCCCTTGGTACCGGTCCTAGCATAATACATCAGGAGGATTAAGGTGCAGGAGAAGCCAAGATAAATCTGTATATAAATATTTAGATAATAATTAAGAGCTGTTGTTTTTGGACTACACAAGGATCATGGTTTGACTATGCCACCAGGCATTCTCAAACTTTGCAGTTTTCTTCGCTAGTTTCAGCTAGTTCCTGATCTTGGAAGTGACAGTGCTGTCGCATCCTGGGTTTTGTGCTGTTCCTGGCGCTGAGTCACCATTGTGGGGCTGAAAATGAGGTTCAAAGAAAGCTAAGCCTTTTCAGATGCTGTTTCTCACTGAAGTTGTTCTACAGCTTGAAAAGAAAAAAAAAAAAAAAAAACCAACACACCTCTTTGACTTCTTTTGCTTTCTCACCCTCTTCTTTTCTTTTTCAAGAGTAAAAACCTTTCAAGGTGTACGTGACCATATGGAGCTGACTCCTACTGGGTAGGAAATTGAATGCAATATGTCATTTGTAAACTGAACAAGAAAAAAACTTGTTTACCCTTTTAATACAAAGGATTTATATTCTATTTAAATTTAACCTCTGCACAGGCGGTTACCCATTTTTCTTCTTATCCTTACTATAATATACTTATCCATTGAGTTACTGTTATTGTTAAATCTTCTCATTTCTCTTATAGACATTAATTTTCCCATTCATCTGTTTCTGGGGGAACTTCTGTTTCCAGCAACATGTTTACAATCTCTCTCAAGTGGCCTCTGCAGATATTCATTAAATATCTGGAGGCTTGACTACTTCAAATATCTTATAAAATAAAGTGAAGTATAAGTAACCACATATCTTTTTAATTTTTTGGATCCTCATGTGGTTCTTGTAGACTGTTGTAAAAGTCAGGAAGGATTCCCTTCTTATAATGGTTCAATATAAATACTGAACCTTAGCTTCCTTAAATTGTTCAAAATGCTTCATCTTCATCAACCTGAGAAAAAGGGAATGGTATCTGTACTTAAAAAATGAACAAGCAGATGTATCATCTAGCTGGAGAAAATAGTATCACATTTGTAATAAAATTATCATGTATTTGCAACCATTATTTGCATAATCGTGACCTGTGGGGGATAAATAAAACAGAGTCTTAGTTTTTCTTTCATCATCCCTTTAAATTTTTTATCAGTGGGGAAAGCTTTTTCTTTTTCCTACCACAGAAAAAAAAAATTACCATCAGGCTACAGACTTTCCTATCACTTTTAGGTAACAGTAAGTGATAGGATCACCTCTAGGGGCTTCCATGGTGGTTCAGGGGTAAAAGAATCTGCCTCCAGTGAAGGAGATGTGGCAGGAGCTGTGGGTTTGACCCCTGGGTTGGGAAGACTCCCTGAAGCAGGAAATGACTAACCAGTATTCTTGCCTGGAAAATCCCATGGACAGAGGAGACTGGTGGGCTACAGTCCTTGGGGTCCCAAAAGAGCCAGACACGACTGAGTGACTAAACATACATAGGACTACCTCTAAATTCCAAGTCAGTTTTAATTGTGTGATACAAACTATTTAGTCAATGTATGAATTTTCCTTTTAATCTTCATTCATTTTGTGTGAGCTTGTGGTCCATGGGGTAGAATGTACTTCTGATCCCTCCCTGGCTGAATCAAGGATGGGAGGATGGGAGCAGGCGGGAAGGGCATGGAGGTTCTTTCTTGGCTAGTCTATTGTCAGACGGCTTCGGGTCTTCTGGTCTTGACAGATGTTTGATGCTGACATTCTTCCTGGTGGGGTTCCTGCACTGCCCCTCCTGGGACACTGACGAAGGACTCTCTTCCTCTAGCTGTTTCTCCCCATCAGCCTCTGCTTTTCTGGGAATATATGTACTCTATATGGACTCTCTCAGCTGGAGTTACATTATTCTTCCAGATCCTCTTGGACAGAAATCAAAGCAGTTCCAGGCCAACTCCAGGAATCTAGAGTACATCTGGTCCACAGGGAAAAAAAAACTTGCATGGCCTTTCCACTGACAAACTCTGATGCACAGGCTTACCCACCCCAGCCCTCTCTTGGCTATCACAGCATAGTTTAGCTTTCTTCAGAATGAGTCAGACACTGGTCCACTGTGTTCCAAAAACAAAAATCAAGGTCTCCCAGTGGCTTCACTGATGTTCCCTTTCTATAATGTGGCAAACTTCTCCATTTGCTTCAAAGAAAACACTTTAGGAGATTGTTTTCTCTGGAGAAGACCTCATTAAATCCCATATCTTCTCCTTTTTTATACCCACAGTGTGAATGAGAGGCAAGTATTAGAACATTCTTCAGTTTGGTGTTTGCAGGCTTTTGCTTCATAAAGCCTAGGTCAAATTTTCAATTTTACATCCTGATAGATATCTCTTGGTAAAGCTAGGATACAGGTTTGCCTGTATGTGACTGAGAGGTGAAATAGGTTAGTAAGATGAAACTGTATTTCTCCTGTTTAAAACTCCAAGCTGGTGTGTTGCCTTGTTCATTGGGGTCTTCAGAGATTCTGGCTTCTTCATTCTTGTTAGTCTGACATGCCAAAAGTGCTTTCCCCATCCACTTGATCCAGAATAGGCCGGCTCCGTGTCTTCACTTCAGCAAGAGGGAGGGGAACAGGGATGGAGCGATATATCCTTCCTTTAGCGTGAACCAGAAATCGCCCAAATCCTCTCATTCATATCCCATTGGACAGAATCCAAGCAATACCCGCTGCAACAGGGATTAGGAAAGGTGGTTTTTACTCTAAGCAGAAATGCAGGCCTGTTAAAATTACTCTTACTATGGAAAAATGGTAGAATTGCATATTATGGTTCCACTAGCAGCCTCAGCCACCCATTCAATAAGTATTAATTGAGTACAAGTAATCAACTATGGGATGTGAACTGAACTTTTACTTTAGAGGATTTGAAACTTCTCTTGTTTAAATTCCTTCTTAATTTCGCTAATATTATTCTTCAAATTTTATTTTAAAGGGAATCCAAGGTCCCATTGGCCCACCTGGTCCACAAGGGCCCCCAGGACAAGGCTCACCTGGTCCCAAGGTAACTTTCTAAATGAGAGAAGAGTTTAAGCTATTTTTTAACTGTTGTTTTCTGGTCAGTGGCCAATGCATTTGGAAGGCAGCAGAGGGGATGAACTTCAAAATCAGAGATCTCTATTTAATGCAAAATGCTACTGATATTCCTAATGGTTTAGAAAATGTAATGTGCATTCTCTATGCTCTTAGTAGCTTTCACATTTGTCCCTTGGCATCCATTGGAAGGTTGATTGTAGGATTCCCACTCCCTTCCCCATACCAAAATCTTAGGATGCTCTAGTTCCTTAATTTAGTCCTGCTGCTGCTGCTGCTGCTGCTGAGTCGCTTCAGTCGTGTCTGACTCTGTGCGACCCCAGAGACGGCAGCCCACCAGGCTCCCCTGTCCCTGGGATTCTCTAGGCAAGAACACTGGAGTGGGGTGCCATTTCCTTCTCCAATGCATGAAAGTGAAAAGTGAAAGTGAAGTCACTCAGTCGTGTCCGACTCCTAGTGACCCCATGGACTGCTGCCCACGAGGCTCCTCTGTCCATGGGATTCTCCAGGCAAGAGTACTGGAGTGGGGTGCCATTGCCTTCTCCAATTTAGTCCTATCTCCCTGTATTTTATTTTTTATTTTAAAAAACTTTTTTTTTAATTTTTTATTTTACTTTACAATTCTGTATTGGTTTTGCCATACATTGACATGAATCCACCACGGGTGTACATGCGTTCCCAAACATGAACCCCCCTCCCACCCCCCTCCCCACAACATCTCTCTGGGTCATCCCCATGTACCAGCCCCAAGCGTGCCATATCCTGCATCGGACATAGACTGGCAATTCGATTCTTACATGATATTATACATGTTTCAATGCCATTCTCCCAAATCATCTCACCCTCTCCCTCTCCCACTGAGTCCAAAAGTCCGCTATACACATCTGTGTCTGTTTTGCTGTCCTGCATACAGGGTCATCATTGCCATCTTTCTAAATTCCATATATATGTGTTAGTATACTGTATTGGTGTTTTTCTTTCTGGCTTACTTCACTCTGTATAATCGGCTCCAGTTTCATCCATCTCATCAGGACTGATTCAAATGTATTCTTTTTAACGGCTGAGTAATACTCCATTGTGTATATGTACCACAGCTTTCTTATCCATTCATCTGCTGATGGACATCTAGGTTGTTTCCAGGTCCTGGCTATTATAAACAGTGCTGCGATGAACATTGGGGTACATGTGTCTCTTTCAATTCTGGTTTCCTCGGTGTGTATGCCCAGCAGTGGGATTGCTGGGTCATAAGGCAGTTCTATTTGCAATTTTTTAAGGAATCTCCACACTGTTCTCCATAGTGGCTGTACTAGTTTGCATTCCCACCAACAGTGTAGGAGGGTTCCCTTCTCTCCACACCCTCTCCAGCATTTATTGCTTGCAGATTTTGGGATCGCAGACATTCTGACTGGTGTGAAGTGGTACCTCATTGTGGTTTTGATTTGCATTTCTCTAATAATGAGTGATGTTGAGCATCTTTTCATGTGTTTGTTAGCCATCCGTATGTCTTCTTTGGAGAAATGTCTATTTAGTTCTTTGGCCCATTTTTTGATTGGGTCGTTTATTTTTCTGGAATTGAGCTGCAGGAGTTGCTTGTATATTTTTGAGATTAGTTGTTTGTCAGTTGCTTCATTTGCTATTATTTTCTCCCATTCGGAAGGCTGTCTTTTCACTTTGCTTATATTTTCCTTTGTTGTGCAGAAGCTTTTAATTTTAATTAGGTCCCATTTGTTTATTTTTGCTTTTATTTCCAGTATTCTGGGAGGTGGATCATAGAGGATCCTGCTGTGGTTTATGTCGGAGAGTGTTTTGCCTATGTTCTCCTCTAGGAGTTTTATAGTTTCTGGTCTTACATTTAGATCTTTAATCCATTTTGAGTTTATCTTTGTGTGCGGTGTTAGAAAGTGATCTAGTTTCATTCTTTTAGAAGTGGTTGACCAGTTTTCCCAGCACCACGTGTTAAAGAGATTGTCTTTACTCCATTGTATATTCTTGCCTCCTTTGTCAAAGATAAGGTGTCCATATGTGTGTGGATTTATCTCTGGGCTTTCTATTTTGTTCCATTGATCTATATTTCTGTCTTTGTGCCAATACTATACTGTCTTGATGACTGTGGCTTTGTAGTAAGCCTTATCTCCCTGTATTTTAAAAATCATCTCTAGATAACTTCTAATACCAAATACATTGTAAACGTTACAAAGCATTTAGTTGGTGGCACGTGGCAAATTCAGGTTTTGCTTTTGGAAATTTTTGGAATTTCTTTCCTGAGTATTTTCCAACCAAGGTTGGTTAAACTGTAGCAGAGTCCAAGCTCATACCACTTGCTGCATGAAGGGCCAGTAAGTTGAGATGCACAGTGTTGGGGAGAGGAAAAACAACTTTTTTCAGAAAGCCAACAAACTGAGAAGATGGTGTGCTAATGCTCTAAAGAACCATCCTAATTTGGGATAGAATTCAAGCTTCTTTATTGCTAGGGAAGGAGGAAGCTGGAAGGGGTTAAGATCAAGAAGAGAGGGACGACCACAGTGAGGGTCCAAAGAGGGTTGTGATAACATTTTGTTCTTGGTCAGTTGACCTGAGTCTGGTCCTGATGTTCCACTAAATCTTGACAAGACAATCGTTTTTGTTCATACTTTCTTATCTCCTCATGTGAGGTAAGTTTGCATAACCTGTAATCTGCAAGCAGAACCCCTTTAGTAATTAACAAGTCTACATGCAGACCTGAGCAGAGGCTCATGACTCAGCGATTAAAGCAGCAGAACCGATAGGTACAATATGGAGTCAGAGGTGCTAAGCTTCTACAAACAAGAGGCAGGTAGTGGAGGCGGATCTTAGTTCTTAAAGAACAACTCAGAGATACCCATCAGCTTGTTATGTAGGTCCCTAAGACCTAAAGTTCCTAAAGAGAAGGAACTGCTTTATCACTGAACTTTTGTCCCTACTTTTCTTGTTTAACTGGTTTTCCTTTGTTTCTGCATTCCTTCACTTCCCTAATTAGTAACTGCCTGTGCCTGCTGTTTGGAACTCCGGCCCAGGAGACTCAAGTGTTTATCCACAAACAAGAAGTAGGGGAAATGGAGGAGCTTTTGAACCCAGGAGGGGTCCACAGGGTCCTGCTCAGTTTCAATCCCCCCTTTTCTTAGATACTTCTTAATCCTAATGGGAACAGGACAGACAAGAAAGGGAATAATAAAGTTTTGAATGGAGAGGTTAATCACAAACTCAGCAGAGGGACTTAGTTTTATGGGGACTCTTTCAAATCCACAAATGTGGAACCGGTGGCTACCAAGGAGGCAGATTATACTTACACATCTTAATTTATTGTTTTTATTACTTTTACTTGTGAGACCCTATCCAAGCAACTCAAGCAGTAATATCAGTAGAGGTTACTGTGGGTTGGCTAGTTTTTATTCTCACCAATGATCCCACAGTAGGTCCAACAACCAAAATGTTTAAAGATACAGAGTCGGAAATAACCTAGCCAATAAAAGTTTTCTATGAACTTGGAGGCAATTTATGTTCTAATTTAGAAGATAAATTATTTATCCTTATTTATCCTTTGGGGAGAAGCATGACACTGTTTAACCAGCTGTCCTTAATGTTGCTTCAAAGAATCACTAAGCATTATTAAATAAACACTTCTCTGAGTGTTTCCCTTGTGGCTTCCCTTGTGGCTCAGCTGGTAAAGAATCTGCCTGCAATGCAGACCTGAGTTCAATCCCTGGGTTGGGAAGATCCCCTGGAGAAGGGAAAGGCTACCCACTCCAGTATTCTGGCCTGGAGAATCCATGGACTGTATAGTCCATGGGGTCGCAAAGAGTCGGACATGACTGAATGACTTTCACTTCACTTCTCTGAGAGTACCTTCCTTTCAGTATATTCCTTTGAGAGTCCCCTGTGAGAAGTAGCTCAATAGAATACAGTTACTGTCCTTGAAATTTCTGCTTTGAGCTCAATGGTGAAAGCTCAGGTTGTTCTCTCTGGTTACGATACTGCTTTGGATCAGCTGAATCTTGGTGTCTCATGTGTCAATTATAGTTGCTGTGGATTGTAACTGCTGATCTTTTCCACATGCCCTTCTTGGGGACTCAAAGTCAATTCTGAGTATTACACACAGCCTGTCTTTTAAATCAGCCCATATATACATATATTTGCCTGAAATATATCTATATTTGAATAGATAAATGCATAGACACACATATGTGAATGGAGCATATGAAACTCAGTTTTATTTTATTTTGCTGATATGTTTTGCTCTTAGGAGATCAAAGGTAGGTATATGTTATTTTTATTTTGGTGCTAGAATCAAATACTCTTCAAATACTCTTTCCTCACTAGGGAGAAGTTGGCCAGATGGGCCCTACAGGCCCTAGAGGACCAGTGGGACTCGGAGTACAAGGTCCAAAGGTGAGTTGTCTAAGGTGCTGCTGCTGCTGCTGCTGCTTCAGTCGTGTCCAACTCTGTGCAACCCCATAGACGGCAGCCCATCAGGCTCCCCCGTCCCTGGGATTCTCCAGGCAAGAACACTGGAGTGGGTTGCCATTTCCTTCTCCAATGCATGAAAGTGAAAAGTGAAAGTGGAGTCGCTCAGTCGTGTCCAACCCTCAGCGACCCTATGGACTGCAGCCTACCAGGCTCCTCCATCCATGGGATTTTCCAGGCGAGAGTACTGGAGTGGGGTGCCACTGCCTTCTCCCGTCTAAGCTCGTTGGAGGCATTTATGTCATATTATGTAAAGCTTCATTTATATCCAGAGGAGAATATTTATTCAGAGGAGAGTCTGATGCTTAACTGATAGATATGGTTTAAGAAGAACCAAAATATTAGTTTATTTTAATGATGCCTGTGTTTCTATTATTAATTCATTAGCATAAGAGGTCCTCTTTCACCTCTTTCCGAGTGATTCTTTAAGAACATTGTTGCCTGCCATATTATAAAAGTTTAGTAGAATTTCAGTAAAGCTTACTTCCCCTTTCTTGTTTTGTGGCTGGCTCCTTCTCATCCTTAGGTCTCAGCTCAAAAGATACTTCCTCAAAATTCATTTACTAAACCTAAAGTATGTCTACCCCACTATTGTTTCCCAGTTATTTAAAAGCACAGTGTTTGTTCCCCTTGATTTTACCACTTAACTTGCATGTTTTTTGAACTGCTCTTCATTGTACTACACCCTCTAGAAATGCACTGCCCTCTAGAAACGGCAGGCACTTGCCACATGGCATTACGGAATACTTGACATGTGGCTGGTATGAACTAAGGGATGATATAAAGGTACTATACACTCTGAATTACAAAGCTTGGTACAAAAAATGAGTGTAAACTACATGATTAATATATTTGCATATGGCGTACATGTTGAAATGACAAAGTTTCAGATGTATTAAGTAAAATATATTATTAGAATTGTCTTTATCTGTTTCTTTTAAAGTTGTAAGTGTGGCTATTAGTAAAATTATAATCACATATATAGCTTGCTTTATATCTCCATTGAACAGTGCTACTCCACTGGGGCAAGCAGAATAACAAAGAACACCCATGTATTCCACAACCCAGCTTTATCAGATGTCAACATTTTGCCACATGTGTTCTAAAATGTTTTAAAGAAGTATGGCAGATATAGCTGAAGGTCTCCGTCTGTGCTCCCCAATTCTGCTGTCTCCCCTTCCCTTCCCAGACATAATCATGAATTTAGTGTTTATCACTCTTTCAAAGTTTATACGATTTTCCCACAATTTTACTCAGAAGCCATATACTGCTTGTTTGTATTCTTGAACTTTACATAATATATCATTCAGCAATATATTTATACTCAGCCTTAGGTCTTGTGTTTTTATATGCCCTTGACTCAGTTTAATTGCTTTATGATACTACACTGTATGAGAATACTTCATTACTGATAGACGTTTAAATTGCTTTCTGTTTTGTGCATTTGCCGATAACGCTGCCATAAACATTCTCTGGGTTTCGTCTTATGTAAGGATATAAATTTCTCCTATCAGTAGATGACAGATTGCTGTGAATTGGAAGATCACAGAGTATACAAGTTTTCAATTTTCATATTGTGAAAATTCTGCCCCAAATAATCAATGGGTACAGTGTTCGGACCAGTTTGCCCTCCTTCCAGCAACAGATAGCAATTCGCTTTTTGCTACATGCTTGCCAGTGTGAAATGTGTAAAAAAAATACATCTCTTTGGTTCAGTTCTTATTCCCTGATAACTAACTGAACAGTTTTTGACTGCTTAATGGACCTCAGTTTTTCTTTTTTATAAATTCCTGTAGATACTCATTTTTTGGATACTGAGTATTCCTCTCCAAGCTTAAGATACGGCTTGTCTTTTTCACTTAAAGTGCTTTTCAGTGCATAGAAGTTTTCGATTTTGAGGTATCTCTATCCCTTTATGGTTTGAGTTTTTGGAATATTATTTTAAAACATTTCTTGACCCCAAAGTCATAATATATTTTTACATATTTCCTTTTGAAAATGTTGGTGTTTTACTTTTTAAAATTTATGTCTTTAATACACTCGGAATTTATTTTTGTGGCTAGGGCAAGGTAGGGAATCTATTTTTCCCTATATGATAATCAAATATCCTAGCATCAGTTATTAAATTGCCACACTGACTTGTAACACCTCCAATGTTATGTATCAAGTTTCTGTACGTGTGAATATCAGTGCCTGAGTTCTTTATGCCACTCCATTTGCCTATTAATATCTCTCAGTGCTACTATTTCTCTGTCTGGATTATGACAGATTTATAATGTTTTATCATCCATAGGGAAAATACTATCATCTTCTTCCCTGGCTATTCTTGGTTCTAACATATACATTTTATAAATGACTTGCCAAATTTGACAAAATATTCCATTGGAGTTTTTGAAATTGCACTGAATCTTTAGATTAAACATTGAGTCTTTCAAACCACAGAGTAAAACTCTCTACTTTTTTACAAAAATAGTTTTCATTTTATCCATAAACATCTTCTACTTTTTTTAGTTAAAAAGGTACCTTGGGTACATTTTTATGACTGTGAATTGTTTCCTTTTTTTGTACTTTTCAATTAACTATAACGTGTCTATAAGGAAAGTACTGTCTTGTTATTATTGTCTTATTTTGCTATATTGATTTTGGTATCCACCCACTTGATATAACCTTTTATTTCTAATTGTAAAGTCTCTTGCTTCTTTACTTCTTGTGAACATAGGCATATTGTCTAAAAATAAAAACAGTTATGCCTATTCCTTTTCAGTTCTTTTTCTTATTCACTTTTTACCATTTTATACTGCTAGGATCCCCAATGCAATATTTAAAGGAAGTGGATGTGCTCCTAAAATTTCACTTGTAAATGTGACATTTGCATAGGTTTTTGACAGATACTATTAGGTTAAGGCGATTCTCTATTTCAATTGTACCAAATTTGCTTATTAATCATAAGTGAGTATTGGATTTTACCAGATTTTACATCACTAAGATAATCATATTACTTTTCTCTTTTAATTTGTTAATACTACATTTCCAGATTTTTGAGATGTTGAAACATCCTGACATTCTTTGAGATAAACTCAACTGATTGTGATATATATTTTTAATAACAATAATTCAATTAATTAATCTTTTATTCAGGACTTGTGCATCCACTTTAAATAATTCTATTTATTGCATGACTGACATACAATAAAAGCACATGACTAAAGTGTACAATTTGGTAAGTTTTGACGTGTGTGTGTGTGTGTGTGTGTATACACACGTTCTTGAGAATGATAAAAGCATCTATCGCCCTCCAAATTATTATGTATTTCTTTGTAATATCATCTTTTCATCTCTCCCTAATTTCTCCTATCTTTATTAATCTGTTTTCTGTAGATCTGCTTTCCTATCATCTGGTAATCACTGATTTCTGCTTTTTGTTATCAGAGATTAGTTTACATTTCCTAGAATTTCATATAAGTAGCATAATTTACTGTATAGTTTTTTCCAATCTTTTTTCACTCATGAAGTTATTTTGAAATCTATGTTTAACATATTTAATAATTTGTTATTATTTATTGCTGAATAGAACGCCATTGTATGCATATAGTGAAGTTTGGTCATCCACTCACCTCTTAGTGGCAATTTGGTTTTCTCCAGCTTTTTAATATTATAGATAAAGCTCTTATGAATATTTATGTACATGTCTTTGTATAGACATATGTTTTCCTTTCTTAGGGGTAAAAACCTAGGAGTGAAATAGCTGGGCCATATGATAAGTATCTGTTTAGCTTTTCAAGCAATTGTTAAATTGGTTTCCAAAAGAGTCTGTATTCTGTATATATTTTCACTGGGTAAAGAATTTTATATTGATGACTTTTACTTCTTAAAAAAATTATATATTGATTTATTTTATTTGGCTGTACCAGGTCTTAGTTGCAGCGTGTGGGATCTAGTTTCCTGACCAGGAATTAAGTCCAGGGCCCCTGCATGGGAGCTCGGGTCTTTGCCACTGGACCACCAGGAAGGTCTCTCTTTTCTTCCCCCCCAGTACTTTCATAATGCTGGTCCACTGTCTTCTCACTCACAGTATTTCTGATAAGAAATATGTTGTATACATCTTTTTCACTACATAATGTCTATTTTCTCTGGTTACTTTTGGGATTTTCTCTGTATCACTGGCTTTGAGCCACACAATTCTAATGTGCCTTAATTCGATTTTCTTTATATTTCTTATGTTTGAATTCCATTGTTGTTCTTGGATCTATGAGTTATTGACTTCATCAAATTTGGAAAATATTAGGTTAACATTTCTTGAAATATTTCCCACCCTCAGCCTTTAGCCAGGAAACTCCCACTTAATTTAAAGGCTTGAAGTTTTCTCACAATTCTCTGATGCTCTGCTTATTCTTATTCAGTCCATTTTCTTTGTATTTCTTTTTGTCTTTGTTTTTCTAATTAAATATTTTAATTGGAGGCTGATTACAGGATTGTGGTGGTTTTTATTGTACATTGACAGGAATCAGCCACCGGTGTCCATGTATCCCCCAGCCCCAAACCTGCCTGCCACTGTTTCATTTTGAGTAGAGTTTATTGTTATATCTTTCCATCTGTTAATCTTTTCTTCTGAGATGTCTAATCTGCTTTTAATTCTATCTAGTGTATGTTTATCTCATACTTTGCGATTTTCAACTCTAGAAGTTCAAGTTGTATCCTTCAATATCTTTCATGTCTATTCAGTTCAGTTCAGTCACTCAGTTGTGTCCGACTCTTTGTGACCCCAAGAATCACAGCACGCCAGGCCTCCCCGTCCATCACCAACTCCCGGACTTCACTCAAACTCATGTCCATCGAGTCGGTGATGCCATCCAGCCATCTCATCCTCTGTCGTCCCCTTCTCCTCCTGCCCCCAACCCCTCCCAGCATCAGGGTCTTTCCAATGAGTCAACTCTTCACATGAGGTGGCCAAAGTACTGGAGTTTCAGCTTCAACATCAGTCCTTCCAATGAACACCCAGGACTGATCTTTAGGATGGACTGGTTGCATCTCCTTGCAGTCCAAGGGACTCTCAAGAGTCTTCTCCAACACCACACTTCAAAAGCATCAATTCTTCGGTGCTCAGCTTTCTTCACAGTCCAACTCTCACATCCATACATGACCACTGGAAAAACCATAGCCTTGACTAGACAGACCTTTGTTGGCAAAGTAATGTCTCTGCTTTTGAATATGCTATCTAGGTTAGTCATAACTTTCCTTCCAAGGAGTAAGCGTCTTTTAATTTCATGGCTGCAATCACCATCTGCAGTGATTTTGGAGCCCCCAGAAATAAAGTCGGACACTGTTTCCCCATCTATTTCCCATGAAGTGATGGGAGTGGATGCCATGATCTTAGTTTTTTGAATGTTGAGCTTTAAGCCAACTTTTTTACTCTCCTCTTTCACTTTCATCAAGAGGCTTTTTAGTTCCTCTTCACTTTCTGCCATAAGGGTGGTGTCATCTGCATATCTGAGGTTATTGATATTTCTCCTGGCAACCTTGATTCCAGCTTGTGCTTCTTCCAGCCCAGCGTTTCTCATGATGTACTCTGCATAGAAGTTAAATAAGCAGGGTGACAA
The DNA here is from genome assembly GCF_014754425.2 of Oryx dammah. Lineage (NCBI taxonomy): Eukaryota > Metazoa > Chordata > Mammalia > Artiodactyla > Bovidae > Oryx > Oryx dammah. The sequence goes on along the minus strand of NW_024070202.1, from coordinate 15,994,236 downwards.
TATACAGCCTTGACGTACTGCTTTTCCTATTTGGAACCAGTCTGTTTTTCAAAGTCCAGTTCTAACTGTTGCTTCCTGACCTGCATACAGGTTTCTCAAGAGGCAGGTCAGGTGGTCTGGTATTCCCATCTCTTTCAGAATTTTCCACAGTTTATTGTGATCCACACAGTCAAAGGCTTTGGCATAGTCAGTAAAGCAGAAATAGATGTTTTACTGGAACTCTCTTGCTTTTTTTGATGATCAAGCAGATGTTGGCAATTTGATCTCTGGTTCCTCTGCCTTTTCTAAAACCAGCTTGAACATCAGGGAGTTCACGGTTCACGTATAGCTGAAGCCTGGCTTGGAGAATTTTGAGCATTACTTTACTAGCATGTGAGATGAGTGCAATTGTGCAGTAATTTGAGCATTCTTTGGCACTGCCTTTCTTTGGGATTGGAATGAAAACTGACCTTTTCCAGTCCTGTGGCCACTGATGAGTTTTTCAACACTTTCACAGCATCATCTTTCAGGATTTGAAATAGCTCAATTGGAATTCCATTGCCTCCACTAGCTTTGTTCATAGTGATGCTTTCTAAGCATCAGATTGATTACATTCTTTGCAGCCAAAGATGGAGAAGCTCTATACAGTCAACAAAAACAAGACCAGGAGCTGACTGTGGCTCAGATCATGAACTCCTTATTACCAAATTCAGACTTAAATTGAAGAAAGTAGGGGAAACTACTAGACCATTCAGGTATGACCTAAATCAAATCCCTTATGATTATACAGTGGAAGTGAGAAATAGATTTAAGGGACTAGATCTGATAGACAGAATGCCTGATGAACTATGAAATGAGGTTTGTGACATCATACAGGAGACAGGGATCAAGACCATCCCCATGTAAAAGAAATGCAAAAAAGCAAAATGGCTGTCTGAGGAGGCCTTACAAATAGCTGTGAAAAGAAGAGAAGGGAAAAGCAAAGGAGAAAAGGAAAGATATAAGCATCTGAATGCAGAGTTCCAAAGAATAGCAAGGAGAGATAAGAAAGAATTCCTCAGTGATCAGTGCAAAGAAACAGAGGAAAACAACAGAATGGAAAAGACTAGAGATCTCTTCAAGAAAATGAGAGACACCAAGGGAACATTTCATGCAAAGATGGGCTCGATAAAGGACAGAAATGGTAGGGACCTAACAGAAGCAGAAGATATTAAGAAGAGGTGGCAGGAATACACAGAAGAACTGTACAGAAAAGATCTTCACCAAGATAATCATGATGGTGTGATCACTCACCTAGAGCCAGACATCCTGGACTGTGAAGTCAAGTGGGCCTTAGAAAGCATCATGTCTATTAACAAGTTTTAATTTTCCTTTGGTTTCTTGAACATATGGAATGCAGTGTAATAACTGTCCTAATGTTATTCATAAATTCTATCCCCTGTGTCATGTTTTTGCAGCTTTTCTGAATCCTCAATAGCTTTTGATTAGCTGCCAAACATTGTGAATTTTACCTTTTTAGGTGCTAGATATTTTTTGTATTCCTATAAATATTTTTGAGCTTTTTTTCTTACATGCTTCTACATTACTTGAGAACAGTTTGAGCATTCTGATCTTGCTTTTAAGATTTGTTAGGTAGGACAGGAACAGTATCTAGTCTGGGGCTATTTTCCCCCCACTACTAAGGCAATACTCCTTTAAGCTTTCATCCATGCCCTCAGCACTGTGAAGTTTTTTCCTGCCACTGGGAGCAGGCACCGTATCTCTCCTGCCTCAGTTCTCTGATCCTTTCAAGTGGTTGTTTTCATGGCCTGGGGTAATTTCTTCACTCTGTGCTGAACAGTATTCACCTAAATACTCAAGGGGGGTGCTCAGTAGATCTTCATACTTCTCTTCATGTCACGCCTTCCTCGCTGGTAATCTATTTTGTGAGTTTTTGATATCTTGGCTTATCCAGACTCTCACCTTTGTCGCCTTAAATTAGAGAGACTTCTGGACTTGCCCTGCATTCTCTCTCCCTGAACAATGGCCTGGAAACTTTATCCAGATAGTAAACTTGGGGAACTGTAGCATGAATGTCATTGTTTCATATATTTTGTCTGCTTTTTTCGTTGCATCAGGTGGGAAGTTAAATCTAGTCCCTATGCCTCCAAGGCTTCCCTGGTGGCTTAGATGGTGAAGTATACGCTGGCAATGCAGGAGACCTGGGTTCAACCCCTGAGTCGGAAAGATCCCCTGGAGAAGAGAATGGCAACCCACTCCAGTGTTCTTGCCTGGAGAATCCATGGACAGAGGAGCCTGGGAGGCTACCGTCCATGGTGTCACAAACAGTTGGACATGACTGAGCAACTACACACACACACACACACACACACACACACACATTCTTCCATTTACATGAGAACTTTAAGTTGGAATCTTTTTCTTAGGTAGGGTCTATAATTTAGTTTTTTTATCTTGTATGGTTTTTTAAATCACAGTTTTATTAGCCTCATAAAATAAATTGGATAGAGTTCCCTCTTTTTCTATGTTTTAGAAACAAGAGAGGGGGTATCTGTTGTTCAGATGTTTAAAAATTTGTTAAGGTTTGACTGGAAAGTCAACTAAGCCTGTGATCCTGGAGGGAGAGGAAGTTCCAGACTTGCAATTACTGCCTGAATTTATGTAATTGCATTGCTTTATTTAACTTTTCCATTCCTTCTTATGTCATTTATGTAATTTATATTTTTTTGAAGATTATCCATGTATTAATGTTTCCAATATATTTGTTTGAGATTATCACAGAAATTTTCTATAATCAAAATTTTTTACTATGTATATAGATTTACTTTTCATTCCTAATACTGTTTTTTTAATGCCTTTTATTTTACAAATATTTATCATTACAGTTAGATGTTTATTTATTTTCTTAGTATTTTTAAGTTTTTATTACCTTTTAATTTTGTTATTCTTGATTTTTGCTATCAAGTTTATGATTTTCTCTCATTTTTATTATATCCTACTATTTACTTTTGGAGAAGGAAATGGCCACCCACGTCAGTATTCTTGCCTGAAGAACTCCATGGCAGACCAGCCTGGTAGCCTACAAAGAGTTGCAAAGAGTCGGTGATGATTAAGAGACTAATACTACTATCACTACAATTTACTTTCAGGTTCACTGTGCTTCTTTCACTAGTTTTTAAAGTTGAGTTTAGTTGAAATGATTTTCCATTATTTTCAATATTTTTTGCTCTTAATAAATGCAGTAAGGACACATTTCCCTGGAGGAGGAAATGGCAACCCACTCCAGTGTTCTTGCCTGGAGAATACCATGGACAGAGGAGCCTGGCGGGCTAAAGTCCATGGAGTTGCAAAAGAGTCAGACACGACTAAAAACAACAACAAAGGACAGCGTTATGTTGCTTGATAATAGCATGTGTTTTTTCTGAACATTTTAAAGGACTAAATACAAATTGACTTCAAAGAGGGTATAACAATTGAATTTTACAATTGGAAGCATTGTTTCAGTCAGTTCAGTTCAGTCGCTCAGTCATGTCCGACTCTCTGTGACCCCATGAATTGCAGCACGCCAGGCCTCCCTGTCCATCACCAACTCCCAGAGTTCACTCAGACTCACGTTCATCGAGTCCATGATGCCATCCAGCCATCTCATCCTGGGTCGTCCCCTTCTCCTCCTGCCCCCAATCCCTCCCAGCATCAGAGTCTTTTCCAATGAGTCAACTCTTCACATGAGGTGTCCGAAGTACTGGAGCTTCAGCTTTAGCATCATTCCTTCCAAAAAAATCCCAGGGTTGATCTCCTTCAGAATGGACTGGTTGGATCTCCTTGCAGTCCAAGGGACTCTCAAGAGTCTTCTCCAACACCACAGTTCAAACGCATCAATTCTTCGGCTCTCAGCCTTCTTCACAGTCCAACTCTCACATCCGTACATGACTACTGGAAAAACAATAGCCTTGACTAGACGGACCTTAGTCGGCAAAGTAATGTCTCTACTTTTGAATATACTACCTAGGTTGGTCATAACTTTTCTTCCAAGGAGTAAGCGTCTTTTAATTTCATGGCTGCAGTCACCATCTGCAGTGATTCTGGAGCCCAAAAAAATAAAGTCTGACACTGTTTCCATTGTTTCCCCATCTATTTCCCATGAAGTGATGGGACTGGATGCCATGATCTTCGTTTTCTGAATGTTGAGCTTTAAGCCAACTTTTTCACACTCCTCTTTCACTTTCATCAAGAGGCTTTTTAGCTCCTTTTCACTTTCTGCCATAAGGGTAGTGTCATCTGCATATCTGAGGTTATTGAGATTTCTCCCAGCAATCTTGATTCCAGCTTGTGTTTCTTCCAGTCCAGCGTTTCTCATGATGTACTCTGCATAGAAGTTAAATAAGCAGGGTGACAATATACAGCCTTAATGTATTCCTTTTCCTATTTGGAACCAGTCTGTTGTTCCATGTACAGTTCTAACTGTTGCTTCCTGACCTGCATACAGATTTCTCAAGAGGCAGGTTAGGTGGTCTGGTATTCCCATCTCTTTCAGAATTTTCCACAGCTGATTGTGATCCACACAGTCAAGGGCTTTGGCACAGTCAATAATGCAGAAATAGATGTTTTACTGGAACTGTCTTGCTTTTTCCATGATCCAGCGAATGTTGGCAATTTGATCTCTGGTTCCTCTGCCTTTTCTAAAACCAGCTTGAACATCAGGGAGTTCACGGTTCATGTATTTCTGAAGTCTGGCCTGGAGAATTTTGAGCATTAGTTTACTAGCATGTGAGATGAGTGCAATTGTGTGGTAGTTTGAGCATTCTTTGGCATTGCCTTTCTTTGGAATTGGGATGAAAACTGATCTTTTCCAGTCCTGTGGCCACTGCTGAGTTTTCCAAATTTGCTGGCATATTGAGTGCAGCACTTTCACAGCAGGTCCCAATTATTTCATTTCATTTTTATATTAGTTTTTTTAGAGTTGCTGCCACAAATTACCACAAACTCTGTGGCTTAACGTAACAGAAATTTATTTTCTCATGGTTCTAGAGGCTAAAAGTAAAAAATCAAGGTGTCTGCAGGGCCACACTTCCTCCAAAACCTATCAGGGACAGTTTTCCTCTGCCTCTTAGTTTCCATTGGTGGCAATCCCTGGCATTCCTTGGCTTGTAGCTACGTTACTCTAATCTTGGCTCTCTTGCCACATGGGGTTCTCCCTACGTGTCCGTCTTCACATTATATTTTCCTCTTATAAGGATACCAGTCACACTGGATTAGGACCCACGACAATGACCTCATCTCAACTTTGTTACCAAACAAGGTCCATTCACTGGTGCCAAGGTTTAGGACTTCAACGTATCTTTTGGGGGAGGGAGCTGGTCACAGTTCAACCGACAATAAACAACATAACCCCAAACTGAGATCCGGAGATGTTAAGTAACTCACCCAGGGTCAAGTAGCTTAATGACTATTAATTACTATTCAGATTTCCCTGCTCCTAGACTTTTCTCAGATATTATAATAAGATGCATCCCACTGCAAGTACCTTAAAGTGAAGTTCCATGATAAATGTGAGCTTCTGGGAAATAAAAATCTCTCCTCATCCACCAGGGGGAGCCAGGCTCAATAGGGCTCCCAGGACAGCCAGGAGTACCAGGAGAAGATGGAGCTGCGGGGAAGAAGGTAACACTGGTTTTCATATTATTGGAATAAAACTATTAAACCACATATATCTTGGTTCTGCAAGAGCTCAAATGAAACCATTCAAGACAAACTTAGTCTCTTTAAGAAAATAAAATCCCACAACTCTAAATTTCCTTTTTCACTTAGTCCAGATAAAAGAGCACCAATTCAAAGTCCAAGTAACTATCTAACAACCTCTGCCTTTTCTCTGTTGTTTTGGCCATGGTGTTCCAGTGACCTACTCCCTTTGGGATTCCTAGAAAGCACTGTTGTTTAAACTTTGAGAAAAAAGGCTTTTTTCCTCCCCTCCAAAAAGGAAAAGTCTGTAAATGTATTCAGGAAGTAAGGCCAATATAAAGATTTCCTGAAATATTTTGAGTTGACATTTGAAATACTCATTTTTCAATATAAGTAGAGAAAAACAGCAGATGGTAAGGCTGAAGGTCTGTCTTGTTTTTTCAAAAAACAAACCACCAAATGTGAATGAAGAGCCAAAAGAAAGCGAGCTTATTGCTTTGGCAACTGGCTGGGAAATTGGGCTTTTTCACAATATTTCAGCTGCTCTGAGCTAAACTGAAGTTTGATATTAATTTATTCATGTTGGTGAACTTCCAAATGAATTTTGAGACTAGAGTGAAGGTCTTTTCTGTACTGGAGGATCCAAGCAGAGACTCTGTTGGCTGTAAGATGAGACAAGGTGGGTGTATTCATATTGGCTATGCAGGGTCAACTAAGACCTTTGTGTCATTTTCTCTAGGGAGAAGCAGGGCTTCCGGGGGCAAGAGGCCCTGAAGGACCACCTGGGAAAGGACAGCCTGGCCTCAAGGTATGGAATCCACAGTAGTAGGGCAAGGGAAGCAGACTGCTGAGTTCTGGTCTTGATAATAAGAAGCCAACTTAGGAGAAATTTGATGTTATTCTTGCTATGTCAAAGATGTTTACTTCTGGCTTAAAATTATGGACTCTAGCTTTTGAGCTTTGGTAGACAGCAAGTATGTATTATTTATTTCCATTTTCCTAACATCTGTCACAAAACTAAGCTTATAGGAAGAGTTCAACACATGTTTTCTTAATAAACAGCCAAGTTGACATTTAAAAAACAAACACACAGTAAGGGAAAAGAAGACTTGAGATACATCCTTGAGACATCAAAATCCATAATTTTTTTTTCAAATATTTATACAAGCTCATAGAGCAGTAAGAAATATAACCTTATGAAGTAGCACTTTCACAACATGGCATAGATTTATTCAATACATTTTAGAAATGCTTGTTGAATAATATCTTTATATGTCAAGAGGAAAATACCCAAACTCATCAATAAGACCATAACCTACAACCTCCAAGGTGTCAGATATTACTACAGTTCTTAGGTGCAGTCATCAATGCCTATGTAAATATTCTGAAGAATTATATATGAGCAAAGTAAAAATAAAATCCATATACTTACTAGTGTTCTATTTTTAATTCTATCAAAGTAGTAATTGATAGCTTAGATGTCTATGTATTATGAAAAATATTGGCTAAAATTGAGTCATTAGCCTTAAACATGAGAATTTGAAATATAAATGTATTTGTAGCATTTCAAACATTTTAAATGTTTAAAATTTAAAACTGACTAACCAGACTATGAGATCTGGTGTTGTTTTTTTTTTTTTTTTTTTTTTGGGGGGGGGGGGGGCGCCCCCCCAGGGTGGGCAGCAGGGAGTGGAAACATGTACAGAGAATTCCTTTTTAACATCAGGAAAAAAGTACTTTTAGAGATGATTGCCTATTAACGTTCAGGAGAACTAATGTTTCCCTGAATATCCTTTTGGAAAATAGCCCCTCTGAGTTAATAATTGAAGCTGTGGGGATGAAAGACAGCTCTGAGAAAGAGAGCTAAGGTTGGAATCCTGCATTTTACAGCAGCTGGAGAGAGAGAGAGCATTCTGTACAGCAGGAAGACAGGCTGAATACAGAGCACCATGTTAGGGGAACCAAGGAGAAAGGGCTTCAAGAAGAAAGCAATGGGTGTTGTCAAATACACCCGCAGAGCAAGGAAAATGTGCGTGAACTGGATTTCAGGCATCGAGGGGATATGGGGCTTGTAGAAGGCTATTGCAGAAGAGTGGTAGGTAGGAATATGTAATTATCAAAGTAGTCAGAGTGCGGTGCTGGCACTTTACTACATTTAGGTGGATCTGGGCTTCCCTGGGGGCTCAGATGGTCAAGAATCCGCCTGCAATGTGGGAGACCTGGGTTGGGAAGATCCCCTGGAGGAGGGCATGGCAACCCACTCTAGGATCCTGGCCTGGAGAATCTGCATGGATGGAGGAGCCTGGCTATACAGTCCATGAGGTCGCAAAGAGTCAGACATGACTGAGTGAAACACACATATACTGCTGTTGGTTTCTGGGATCATTTAGGTCAGTAAGTTAAACATGGTACTGAAGAGGAGAACATAAATAGTTGGGGTAGATTTCGATGCTATTGGCAGATGATAATGGCATGGTAAGTGCTATCTGGATATTCAACAGTTTTTTCAATCAGCTGCCATCACTGCCCTCCATTAGTGCGGGTACTAGGGAGTTGTCTGCGTGTCTGTGGAGTCTATAGGTCTCTCTTCTTTTAGTGGAGTGTCTGCACTGCTGATGACCTCGGTATAGCCAGTGGTTCTCAGGGCGCAGCCCCTGGAACAGCAGTGTCAGCGTCCCCTGGGAATGCGTCAGAATGTAAATTATTGGGCTCTACTACAGACCTAGTAAATAAGAAACTCTGGATGGGGGGCCCAGAAATCTCCAGGTGATTCTTATGCATGTTTAGGTTTGAAAATGGTGGTTTAGTCATTTATGTCATAAATATTGGACAGCCTCATGGTAAAGAATCTGCCGGCAATGCAGGAGACCCAAGTTCAATTCCTAGGTCTGGAAGATTTCCTGGAGATGGGAATAGCTATCCACTCCAGTATTCTTGCCTGAAAAATCCCTTGGATAGAGGAACCTGGTGGGCTATAGCCCACGGGTTCACAAAGAGTCAGACACAATTGAGTGACTAACACTTTCAGCTACACACCCCAAGAATTCTTTTGTTGAGCTGGGCACATGCTTTGCTATGGTGCCTTGGAGTTGAGCCCTAGGGTAAGGATAGTTCTGGGATGCTCTGAGGCTTCTGGTTGAAGGTAACAAAGTTCTTTGGCAGGGAGCACTGGTGTACACAGCCCTGCTGGGGAACACGAGGCAATTTGTAGCTCTGTGCCACGTTAATGCTCACTCATCTTTCTACCAATTGAATTACTGGCCTCCTTGGGGAGAAAGAATTAAATTCCACAGAGGAAGAACCAGGGCTGATTTTTAAAATGTCTCATTTTATGTTTCAAAACTGAAATAGCACAGAACCTGAACAACAGCATGGAAAAGCATAGATGGCTTTCTTCTTTGAAACTGTGCCTGTCTCAGAACCACTACTTAAATAGACCAAGAGGGCAAAAGAACTGTAAAGTCAAATCAAAGTCTCCAAGGAAAGATAGTGAACACACAGTTTAGGAAGTGTTAAATCATACTGAGTAAACGGTGCAGTCTGGACAGTTCTGAAGTTATGTAATCTGCACAAGAACATTGACAGACCCTGTGCAACTGAGCTGGGCTTGAGGAACATGACTTTGAAGTTGGTTGCATTGAGAGTCTGGCCATGATGTAGTTGCTATAAGATGGAGGTGGATATATTATAAAACAACTGTATTTTTATAATTCTTTTTGTCAGGGAGATGAAGGAAAGAAAGGGAGCAAAGGAAATCAAGGACAGAAGGGGTCTCAGGGGCCCGGAGGGCCAAAGGTATGTATCTTAAATTCTCATTTATGCTTTGGGGAGATTGTTCTTGTGTCGAGTTTTAATGGAATCTTAGATCTACACTGTTTCCTTCTTAAGAAATACAAAACCAAAGTCTCCAAAATGAAAAAGGCTTTAGAAAACATACTATTCCAGATCATTACAAAATGAGATAGAGATTGTATAAAATGTGTGATCCTCATTGGAATATTGATGCTGCTAGGAGAGAATCCGTATGTTAGTGCTCTTTATTAACAAACAAATATTCCATAGTTGGGACACATTAAGACTATCAGTTCAGTTCAGTTCAGTCACTCAGTCGTGTCCGACTCTTTGCGACCCCATGAATCACAGCACACCAGGCCTCCCTGTCCATCACCAACTCCTGGAGTTCACTCAGACTCACGTCCATCGAGTCCGTGATGCCATCCAGACATCTCACCCTCTGTCGTCCCCTTCTCCTCCTGCCCCCAATCCCTCCCAGCATCAGAGTCCTTTCCAAAGAGTCAACTCTTCACATGAGGTGGCCAAAGTACTGGAGTTTCAGCTTTAGCATCATTCCTTCCAAAGAAATCCCAGGGCTGATCTCCTTCAGGATGGCCTTGGATCTCCTTTTGCAGTCCAAGGGACTCTCAAGAGTCTTCTCCAACACCACAGTTCAAAAGCATCAATTCTTCGGCGCTCAGCTTTCTTCACAGTCCAACTCTTACATCCATACATGACCACTGGAAAAACCATAGCCCTGACTAGATGGACATAGGAATTGATATTTCCTATGATTAGATGGACATAGGAGATATCAATTCTCTATCATCTTGCTTTGCTGAACAAGAACAAAAAAGTCCCAGACTGAGAGGCAATATGGGGAGGATGTAGAGTGGGGCTTCAGAACGCATGGGAGGGGGATTCTCACCCTGCTGCACCCCAAAACTTTTGGAGGTCAGTCACTTTAATCGTGGAAATAATCATGGTAATAGTGTCTATTTCACAGGGTTGTTGTGAAGACTTTAACGAGTGACTAAAGCCCTTATCATGGTTCCAGGTACATTGTTAGTGTTCAACGCATGGAGTTATTCAGAGAGGAAAAAAAATCAGTACAATGAAATGGAAAGTAGGGCATATATTTCCTGATAAACTGCCTGAGACAGGGTGCTGAGGAAAAAGTCAGGAAAATGCAAAGAAAGCAAATAGGCACGTGTCCTGACTTAGCAGGAGAGAATGTTGAGGTCATCTGGATGTGTCAGGAAACAAAAATTGCACATCTGAGAGAGTTCAGGGCTCCAGGAAGATGCTAAACTTAGGAAAGAAACAAGGACCAGAGGATTAAAGATCAACTTTAAAACAAACAGGCCTCCCAAAAAGATACACACAGATACAAAGCAAAGGATCCCCTACATGCCAGTGATTCTTAAACTTCCGTGTCATCATTATTGCCTGGGAGCTTGTTACAAAGTCATATTTCATGGAACCATGACAAGAAATCTGGATTTAGTATGTAGGTGGGACCCAAGAATCTGCATTTCCTAAATAACTACCTCCTGCTGCAGGAAGTTCAAGGAGCACACAATGAGAAAAGCCATTATATAGGAAATATATTGTATTAACAACAGTGATTACTCTTCATGTCTTAGTTATACTGACTCAAGATGAATATTTTCTTGCATTTTGAAATAAGGCTTTTCCTGATAAAGAATTGCCAATTGTAAAACATACTCATACTTTAATAAGGGTCTTTTAAAAAATTTGTATACTTTCTATGTATACAATTTTATATTTAAAAGTAATTGGCTTCTTTAGACATATTAGATGACTAGCAGGCACTTGAAAAGATGCTCAACATTACTAATTATTAGAGATATGCAAATCAAAACTATACTGAGGTACCACATCACACCAGTCAGAATGGTCATCATAAAAAGTCTACAAATAACAAATGCTGGAGAGGGTGAAGAAAAGGGAACCCTCATACACTCTCAGTGGAAATGGAAGTTGCTGCAGTCACTATGGAAAACAGGGTGGAAGTTCCTCAGAAAACTAAAAACAGAACTACCATATGATCCAGCAATCCCATTACTGGGCATATACCTGAACAAAACTATGATTCAGAAAGATACATGCACCCCTATGTTCATAGCGCCACTATTCACAATAGACCAGACATGGAAATAATCTAAATGTCCATCAACAGACTGATGGAAGAAGAAGATGTGGTATAAATATACAATGGAATACTACTCAGCCAGAAAAAACAATGAAATAATGCCATTTGCAGCAACATGGATCTAGAGATTATCATACTAAGTGAAGTAAGTCAGAAAGATAAATACCATATATCATTTATAGGCTAAATCTAAAATATGGCACAAATGAACCTATCTATAAAAGAGGAACAGATTCACAGAATAGAGGACAGGCATGGTTGTTAAGGAGGAGAAGGGTGGTGAGGGATAGACTGAGAGTTTGGGATTGGCAGATGAAAACTATTACATATAGAATGGATAAACAATAAGGTCCTACTTTATAGTTCAGGGAACTATTAATATATTCAATATCCTGTGATAAACCATAATGGAAAAGAATATAAGAAAAGAACATCTATATGGGTGTAAGTGAGTCACTTTGCTGTACGGCAGAGATTGGCACAACATTGTAAATCAAGTATATTTCAATAAAAAATTAAACAAATTTAAAAGTAATTGGATTCTTTTTATTAAAAAAAAGTAGAATAAATTAAATCTAGACACATAATTTCACTTAACCTGGTTTTAGTGAAAATTTTAACAGGTTAACACTTTATCCCTTTGCTACGGGACTGAATAGGGTGGTTATCTGTGCCAGAATCCTGGCCATGTCCTGTGCCACTGACATACAGGTTTGGATTAAGGACTGGCCTTGGCATCATCTGGCCCCAGCAGGCCAGTGTGTTCAGCCCATTGGTCATATGGGTAACCAGAACAGCAGGAGGCCTCAGCTGTGAAGATGGACCTGGCTCAGGGCAGGAGTCCCTACCAGTGAGTCCGAGTGATGGAGTCCTTCCTGGAGGCAGGAGGATTACATAGTTCATTCTCTAAGACATGCTTTGGACTGTAGCCTGCCAGGCCCCTCTGTCCATGGGATTTTGCAGGCATGAATACTGGAGTGGGTTGCCATGCCCTCCTCCAGGGGACCTGCCCAACCCAGGGGTCAAATCCATGTCTCTTATGTCTTCTGCATCGGCAGGTGAGTTCTTTACCACTAGCACCACCTAGGCAGAGAAGGCAGTGGCACCCCACTCCAGTACTCTTGCCTGGAAAATCCCATGGACAGAGGAGCCTGGTGGGCTGCAGTCCATGGGGTCGCGAAGAGTCAGACATGACTGAGCTACTTCCCTTTCACTTTTCACTTTCATGCATTGGAGGAGAAAATGGCAACCCACTCCAGTGTTCTTGCCTGGAGAGTCCCAGGGACGGGGGTGCCTGGTGGGCTGCCGTCTATGGGGTCGCACAGAGTCGGAATGACTGAAGCGACTTAGCAGCAGCAGCAGCACCACCACCACCTAGGGAAGCTCTCTCTAAAGGCAAGAGGAGGCAAATTTTTTGGTAAAGGTACAGGGAGCAAATAGTTTAGGCTTTTTGGTTCAAGAAGCAAATTGAGGATATTATGGAGGCACCTATATAGCAATCATTTAAAAACGTGAAAGCTATTTTTAGTCCTTGGGGTACAAAAACAGGCAACAGGCAGGATCTGGCACCTACTCTAGATCAGTAGTTTCTAAACTGCTTGATTACAAATCCTTACTAATAAAAAAAAATTCGACCATGTTGCAATCTATGTTTGCTTATTGCGTTTTCAATTGTAATTTTTATTTATAAACTATTATATAAATATACATTATGAGATTTACATAAATGATTGAAATTTTAAAAGACGAGATAAAAGTACAGAGTGTAGCCCTGATAAATTTTTCTAATATCCCAAATGTGTTATTTTGAACACCTCATGGGGTGTGTGACCCTCTTTTAAAGATAATCGCTTTACCAGAGATTATCATACTAAGAAAAGCCAGAAAGAGAAAGACAAATACCATATGATATCACTTACATGTAGAATCTAAAATATGAGACAAATGAACCTCTCTACAAAGAGAAACAGACTCACAGACATAAACAGACTTGTAGCTGCCAGTGGGGAGTGGGCTAGAGGAGGAGTGGTCTGGGAGTTGGGGATTAGCCAATGCAAACTGTTATATTTAGAACGGATAAACAACAAGGTCCTACTATAAAGTCAAAGTCAAAGTCACTCAGTCATGTCTAACTCTTTGAGACCCCATGGACTGTAGCCTGCCAGGCGCCTCTGTCCATGGCATTCTCCAGGCCAGAATACTGGAGTGGGTAGCTGTTCCCTTCTCCAAGGGATCTTTCCAACCCAGGGACTGAACCCAGATCTCTCACACTGCAGGCACATTCCTAACCATCTGAGCCATCAAAGCACAGGGAACTATATTCAATATCCTGTGATAAACCATAATGGAAAAGAACATGAACATTTATATATGGTATACATAAATCATATATACATGTTATAATGGTTCAGCTACACATGAATCACAGTAAAAATTAACACAACATTAAAACATACCTCAATAAAATAAGTAAACAAGACAGACAATTGTTTTGCATAGTGTTTCAAAGTACAGAGTGGTACCTATATCAGAATCACCAGAGGTGCCTTACAAAAATTCATATTTTTTTTTTTACCATAAACTACTTCTGAAAAGGGACATGAGATATCATACAATGGAAGACTGATATACTGTGGAGCATAAAATAACAAAGGAAAAAGTTATAAACTAGAAAGAACATTCTTTGCCTATCACTGCTGCTGCTACTGCTGCTAAGTCACTTCAGTCGTGTACGACTCTGTGCAACCCCATAGATGGCAGCCCACCAGGCTCCCCCGTCCCCAGGATTCTCCAGGCAAGAACACTGGAATAGGTTGCCATTTCCTTCTCCAATGCATGAAAGTGAAAAGTGAAAGTGAAGTCGCTCAGTCATGTCCAACTCTTCGAGACCCCATGGGCTGCAGCCTATCAGGCTCCTCCGTCCATGGGATTTTCCAGGCAAGAGCGCTGGAGTGGGGTGCCATCACCTCCTCATCACATGTACCTTAAAACTTACACTAAAGGTATTTGCTATAACTGAATAAATATTTCCCTCTGAGCTTCCTGACATACAAACACAAAACTGAATCACCATGCATTGCATGATTTTTGTTACCTAATAAAAGGATGCACAAGAGAGAGAAATTTCCTATTACTAAGGAATTAATTGAATTTATTTATTATAGGGAGTGAAATCTTAATTATTAATAACTTTAGTAGTGGTTAACAAAGATGCTCAAATATTTTCATGTGGTTTGTGAAACAGGTCACAATATTTTAAAATGCTGGAAATGTATTTCTATATTTTTCATAATATAATTCCATATATCATTTCCTTGTTTGAAATGTAATGAGTATTTTGTTCTGTTTTTAGGGTGATCCAGGAATTATGGGCCCTGTTGGGATGCCTGGAATATCAATTCCTGGACCACCTGGACCAAAAGTATGCATTCTTGGGAATATTTTTTTCTTGGATTTTTTGGAAGTTGGAGTGGGGAAAAGATTCATAAAATAAGTGAAAGAATTTTAGCTTTGGAAAAACTCAAAGATATTATATAGCTCAACTCTGCCATTTCATGATTAAGCAGATAGAGGGCCAACAGCAAATTTAAGACTAGAAACCAGGTTTTCTGCTCCTGGTCTTGACCTTATCACTCTACTTTGAACTACCTTCCTTAAATGCTAGCCTTAATGCATGTAAGAATTTATTGCATTTGTTGAGAATAATCTGCTAATCAGAAAGTCTGGCAGAAAAGAAATCCACTCAGATGTAAGAGCATTCCCAGACATTTTCACAGTCTAAATATTTGTGTCTAGAGAGCCACTTATTATTTCAGCTATTCTCCGAAAAGCTTAGCAGTCTTTACTGACAGTTTTTATTTGCTTAAGATTTGAAACTCCTCTCAAATATATTAGAAGGATGTACTCTCTCTGAATCTGATTCTAAGAGATTAAGCTCTTTATAATTGGCCAATGGCTTTTTATGCCCTTTGCCATGATGGTTTCTCATAAAATCTAAAGCCTGAAACTGTGAAAATTATTTGACATGTGCAGGGAGACAGAGGTGGACCTGGTATGCCTGGATTTAAAGGAGAACCTGGAATTGCTATTCGAGGACCAAAGGTATCCTTTATTCATCTTCTTTTATTTATTGAAATAAAAAATGAAAGTAGATTTAATGCATCATAAGTTATGATTGAGATTGTTCTACTTAAGAGTCTCTACACTGATGAACGGAGATATAAGAATATATTATTCCCCTTTTAAAAAATCAAGCCAGCAGATCATTTATTTTTCATAAATGTGGAGGATGATAGCTCCTCTAGTAAAATGTTTGCTGACTAAACAGCTGATTGAAAATGCTGTTTTTCTTTTTGTAATGTCTGTAATATGATATTATATGGCCTCTGGCCTCCTTCATTTACATATTAATGGCCAATGCATCTCTTCTGCAAAACACTGTCCAAAGAGTTCATGTTTAGAAACTTTATTGAATTAGATTTCCCTGCTTGTTGTTCATCTTTCAGAGTTATTTTAAATGAAAATGCAAATAATGATGGGAGAAGACAGTTTTAAGTAATCATCACTATTTTTCCCATGGCAACAAAGTACCATTTCCCTCCTCACATAAAACCTAGCCTTACAGAGAAATGGGACTTTCCAAATGTCAACAAGCACATCCCTGTTTATGAGGACAGGCTTCGGGGCTCCATAATCAGCACTCATTAAATTAGTAGCATGTTGTTATGTAGCTTTGAAGCTGGCTTATTTTATCAAATTGTCTGTTCTCAATGAAAGGGTTCAAGTACTGACACCAGTGACTTTCAAACTTCAAAAAAGATAACTTAGAACTGTCTTTGCATATAATTCAAAGCCTATTATATACTAACATAAGTTGTAGTGATTCCTCTTAAAGCAAGAGGTAGGATCCTGACCTCTGCTATTCTTAATCACTTTGAAAGCTGTCCTTGCTAGAGTGCTATCTTCTGGCTTACTGGGGACAGAAGACATTTCTGGGATATTTTCAAGCTAAAACTGAGAATGTCCTGGGAAAATCATAACAAGATGGTCACCCTACTGCCCAGACTCTGAGGCACATAGGAACCCAAGCTATGTAAAAGACTACAGAAACCCAAGTTATGCATGACTCAAGGAGAAAATTCCAAACTTCCGAATGCTAAAACTACAGGCATGGCCTTAGTCAAGAACATTTGAGTGACAATTTTCATATTGTTTGATAGCTTCCTGAATCTATGCATCCCTAGGTCCATGATGCAAGGTTATTTCTCTGTACTTACACTGTTTTTTACAAGAGAAGCACCATCTAAACGTATCGTTGATGTTTATAAGCTCTGACTGTTTTCTACTGATCGTTATTGGTGATGGTATTTAGAGTTATTTGCCTTTTCACTCCAGTCATTTTTCTAATCCCTTGGTCTCTGATGATTACTTGTTTTGCCATTTTTCCCTAAAGGATTGTTTTTAAGTTCATGGAGGGTTAGCTGATAAAAATTTTGGCACATTAATTCAGTTTTATGTATTTCTTCAGGGACCTCCCAGATTTATTATTTTTAAAGCTCATTTTGAAACACCTGATTAAGATTTCTACCCTAATTTCTGTTGAATAAGAGAGACACTTCAAAGAGAATCACTCTGCAAAACATTTTCTTGAATCCAGTGCAGAAAATCCAAGGGGCAGAATTCCATCCATGAAACTACCAAGAGGCTTCCAAAATAAAAATCTGAGCAAGAACACTGCCCTTTCCCTATCCCTTGTTAGCATAAGAAGTAACAAGTTAACTGAAATTTCTGCAGGAGACAGGACACAGATCTCTAGGAAAAAAATGTTCCTAAACCATGGATGTTTCAATGACTTTCCCTGCAGTGTGGGGGCCAGAGGATAAACAATAACAGCTGCTGATAATTTGTTACAGGCTTGGAATTTAGGAATGAAAATGGAAAGTGAATTTTGATTCCAATTTCTTTTTAAATTTCAGCTTAACCAAGGGGAAGTTACTGCTTTGTTTTGTGGCTGGCCTGCTCCTTGCGTAAGCACGCGGAGAAATAGGCATCTTATTTGGGGACCTGTCCCCTTAGGAAATGCTTAGCACTTCAACCTTGCACATAATTGGAATAGTATAATAAACTGCTTCTCAGACATGACCAGTTCCTTAGTGGGCGATCCACCAGAATTCAGTGCTCCAGAATAATTTGTTTTTTGCTTTGTTATACATCTTTAAGAGATCATCTTGGATTTCTGTTGATGTACGTTAAGTACATAGTGCATTCTAAATAGTTCATTTTTATAAGTGGCCACGTGTTTTCTGAAGACCATTCTTAAGATGGTTAACCATACAAGGCCAGTCTCTTTGTCTTAATAGGAAATGACAGCTGTTGTATTCATGATTTTCAAAATCAATTTAATTTTCTTACGGCATAAAAAAATTTTTCCCCAGTTATTTATTTATAGGAGTAAAATCAGAAACCGTTTTTGGGAATTAGGTTTGGGGCAACACTTTGGCTTGGAATAATGCAGCTTGATTTCAGGGTTTGCTTACATACAAGACAAATATTAAGAATCTGGCTACTTTTTCCAATCTTGGAAAACACATGTCTATTATTAGAGTTTCTTCTAATGATGTAGAAAACATAAGTATTTTATTTTTATTTTTTAAAATTTATTTAGTTTAATTGGAGGCTATTACAATATTGTAGTGGTTTTTGCCATACATTGACGTGAATCAGCCTTGGGTGTACATGTGTTCCCTATCCTGAACCCCCCTCCCACCTCCCTCCCTGTCCCATCCCTCAGGGTCATCCCAGTACACCAGCCCTGAGCACTCTGTCTCATGCATCGAACCTGGACTGGCAATCTATTGCACGTATGATAATATACAAAATATAAATATTTTAAATCATGAACAGCTCTTTATCAAAATAATTGATGTGTATTGACAAAGGCCACTGTAAGAGTTATCACAGCAACAGAATGGGATGTGGGATGTAAAGAAATGTTTTAAATATAAGTGCAATAGGATTACAATGAGTAAATCTTCTTTGGTAAGAGTCTTCTTCATTTTTCTTTTTTCCATTTTATTCTGGTGAGAAATTTCTCTGAGTTTCACTGGTACAGAGAACTCTTGTTTGAAGGGCAATAACCCTCCTTGATTCCTTATCCTTTATATAAGAGGCCAGTATTACTACTAAAAGTTTCTGATGCCCAAAGTCATCATGATAAAGCAATGTCTATCACTTTTTCCTAGTTCTCAGGATATGAACCACCAATTCTGTGCCCTATTCTTTTTATAAAGTGTTTTTAAAAAATTAATCTGCTTTTAATTTTTATTTGAGCTTTTTTTCCCTCACTTAATTTGGGCCTCACTGAGGAAGATAATAGATGTAACATAATAATAGGTAACACACACTATCTTATTTTATACTTAAATTTTTGTTTATATTCTTCTCTACTCTTCTCACATGGTGCTTACTAAATTTTCTCATTTTATACTTCCCCTTATTTTAAGATGCACTAAAGTTTTGTAATTTTTAAAATTAAAATATCAGCAACTAGCTCTTTTCTAACCCCCATGAAGTGTTTCCTATGGAGGACTTTGTAGTAGTTCATATATACTCCTTACACTCATTCCACTCATCATTTGCTTCCCATAACAGAAATGGGAAAGACTTACAAGGAGATAAGAAGTTTCCATATTTCCTTCTAAAAATTCTCAGACCATTCCTCTGCCCTTATCAAATCTGCCTTTGGTGTGCTGAGTTGGTACTGAGCTTAAGTTTTGCCAGCTGTTTCATAGTTTAGGCTCATGATATCTCCTGTGTTGGAATTCACCCAGGGTGCCCAAGGCCCTCAGGGACCAGTGGGCGCTCCAGGACTCAAAGGTGACGGCTATCCTGGTGTGCCTGTAAGTGTGGACGCTGCTGTTACCTCCTCCCTCCCTCCCTCTCTTCCTCCGGTCTCTGCTTTCCTTCCTCTCGTCCCTCCCTCCTTTTCTTCCTTTCCCCTCCCTCCCTTCCCTTCTTTTCCTTTCTCTTTTCTCCTCCCTCCCTCCCTTCTCCCTTCCCTTCCTGAACCCTGCACACAGCAAGGTTGCTCCCTCTCCTCCTTATTATGTCATCTCAGGGCCCTCGAGGAATCCCAGGACCTCCTGGATCAAGGGGATTACCTGGAGTTGGAGACACTGGAGCAAAGGTAGGTGACAGTAGTTTTTAAAAATGTACCTGCAGTGAAGAGGTTTGGTACAAGTGAACATCTTTACCGGACCTGAGAGAAGAGGAGAAGCGTCTAAAGAACTGATCAAGTTATTTATCCTCATCTATGGACTCTCCAGAGCCTTGCACTCACTTGAACATGCAGATCAATCTTATGGTTTTTGTCTTCTGTTTCCTTGCTAGCAACCCTTGCATTCGTTTGCTGCTTTGTCTTCTGGTCACAAGAACAGACTTCGGTTCAGGCCCCTGCCCTCTCTGGTCACACTCCTGCCTAGGTGCTCTCATACCATCCCATGGCACTAGCCAGCATCCACGCACTGATGGCCTCCAAATGTCTATCTTCCCTCCTCGAAGCCCTGGTCTCACACACCTAGTTTCTTACCAGACGTCTCCTCTTAGATCTCTCACAGACATCTCTAACCTAATATCCCAAAAAAAGCCTTTGATTTTCACTCCATCAGCCTGGAAGTGGTGCTACCCACACTCCTTGCTAATGCCACGATACCTAAATCACTCTTGGTCCTCCTTTCCCTCTCTTCCCTCCACATCTAGCTCTATGGCAAATCTGTGAGTTCTACCTTCAAAATTATCTTGCCTCTGGCTACTTGTCTCTTGCTGCATCTCCCAAGGAGATCACCACTATCTCTCACCCAGGCTGTGAAAACAACTTCTCCATTGGCCTTCTCTCCTCCACCTCCTCTGCCCTTCTATTACCTAGCAGGCAAGTTGATCTTTTAAAGCCAGAGATCAGATCACACCCCTTTTCTTCTGAAGAAAACTCTCTGGTGGCTTCTCTTTGTACAGAGAGCAAGTTGCACCCACCTTCCCTGTTACTGGGACCCTTTGTAACCTGGGCTGCAGCTCCTGTCCTTTGCTCCCTTGCTGCCTGCCTCCCGCCACACTGACCTGGCCTCCATCAGCTCACTCCTGCTTCCAGACCTTGACTTTTGTCAGGCTGGCTCATTCTTAAGGTCTCAAGTCTGACTTCCTTCTCCACCTATACAGAAGGCAATTCTCTCCTCTCCCTCCCTCCCCTACCACGATCATATCCCCTGGTGTATTTCCTCCAAGGCAGGCATCATTTCTGAAATCAACTTCCTTACTTCCTGCTCTGCATATTTCACAAGGGTTTCAATTTTCCTGAAGGCCAGCTCTTTGTTGTACTAAATTCTTGATTCCAGAACTAGGCTTGCCACCCAAAAGGAACTCTTTAATGTGTTGAATGAATGAAAAAATGAGTGAATGATCAATATTATCCCACAGAGAGAAATTCTTCTTAGAAATAGATCTACACATTTAGTTTTTCAGATGCTGCCAGGTCATTAAAGAAAGAGGTTATAAGTGCCTAACGTCAACTTTTTGTCTTGAGTTTTTGGTCTCTGCCATGGTGCCCGTGAGCGCCGCCACCTTGACGCTGCTTCTGCACTGTGGGGCAAGTACCCGTTCATCCTCTCCCTTGTAGAATGAAAGACTGGAGACCCAAGGCATTCAATTCATCCCTAAAGGAGATCTTGATTCCTGCCCGTCCCTGTCTCTCAGGGTAACTAGGAAAGTCAGGGAGATGTGTCTGAAAGTGCTGAGTAGACTGTGCAGGGAAGAGACACCCTAGGTGCTTTTGTCAAGGTTCTGACTCAGCACTGAATCTGAGCCTTATTTGAATTGGGGCATTGAAATATTCTTTTTTCTTTAAGACAAAGTGCCTGTTAAAATTTAAAAATACAGGAACTTTAATATGTAAACCTCGTTATTTTCTGCTGAGTGAAACATTGGTAAAAACTTTTGTTTTTACACTGAATATTCCTTTAGTTAGAGAAGTGAAGTGAAGTTGCTCAGTCATGTCCGACTCTTTGTGACCCCATGGGGTGCAGCCTATCAGGCTCCTCTGTCCGTGGGATTTTCCAGGCAAGAGTGCTGGAGTGGATTGCCATTTCCTTCTCCAGGGGATCTTCCTGACCCAGGAATTGAACCTAGGTCTCCTGCATTGCAGGCAGACGCTTTACTGTCTGAGCCTCCAGGGAAGTCAGTTAGGGAACTAGGAGCTTATTCCTATTTAAAATATGGTATGTGTGAAATAAAATGTGTTAAATATAGTGGACTGTTTATATTCCAGTGGAAACACATAACCATTTCCATTTCCATAGAGTAGATTATTATAAATATTTTATATAGGTATACATTGTGTTATATTGAATTATACTATTGTATTACTACTTCACGTTTAGCAGTAATAATAAAGGTGGACACTAAAGCACAGATAGCACTTAACAATTTTTATTCTTGTGAATGTTCCACCATGTCAGATTATTTAACATATACACTAAAACATTTACTAAATGATTTCATTGATCATTTCTCTCTCAAAGTCCCTTGTGTTTTTTCATATACATTTTAAGGGGGGAAAAAAAGGTGTTCTTTCAAAAGTTTATCCTGCCTATTTTTGGTTGTTATTAATAGTCAGCATGTTGCCAAAAGATGTGTCTCAAGTGAAACTCATATTCATTGACGTGCGTGCATGCTCAGTCATGTCCAACTCTGAGCGACCCCAAGGACTGTAGCCTGCTGGGCTCCTCTGTCCATGGGATTCTCCAGGCAAGAATACTGAAATGGGTTGCCATTTCCTTCTCCAGGGGATCTTCCTACCTCAGGGACTGAACCCAGGTCTCCCGCGTCTTCTACGTTGCAGGCAAATGCTCTGCTGCTGAGCCACCAGGGAAGCCCAAAACTCATATTGTGTCTATTAATTCACACAGGAAGCTGAATGGAGGCGGTATCCTCCAGCTCACTTCTACCAAGGGGAGGAGGGAATGTTGGTCAGGACCTGCCTCTGTCCGCACCTCCCTCCCAGCTGCGTTTTCCTTCTTCCTGTCTCCACAAAAGAGACACATCTTTTGTGGATGTTGGGGAGGTGTGTTATCCTGCCCACCTCTAGCCCTGGAAGGAAATATCAGGAGTGCACGCTCTTCTTAGAATCAAAGAACTTGGTTCATGAATTTCAAAATCAAGGACATTCCAAAAGGAAACAGCAGCTTCTAATAACTTCCAAAATCACCTCTCTTCTTTTATAGATGCCTTAGAGTCTTTATGTGTCTTTTTTATTTCCTAAAGAAAACTTTTGGCTACCCACACAGCCCAACAGAAGCTCGTAAAGAAAAGGACATTTTTGGAAAAGTCTAATTCCACTTTTTTGTCCTTTTGATTTAGTAAGGTGGAGTTGAGACTCTCAAAACACCTAAGGTTGCCAATGGTAGCAAAAGCATAGGACTCAAATGTCTGCAAAATTCCTCTCCTTCTATTCTGTCTTAAAATGGCAGAGAAATTGTGTGTGGAAATGTGTGGGTTTGTGTGCATGGACGCACATGTGTGTATAATTGTATAGACTTATATATTGAATATGTTTTTACTTAAATTCTGTGTTGTCACCTTAAAATATTGGCCTTAGGGCATTAACTTACAAAAGAAATGTGTTTTGAAATGAGGAAGCCATTAAGGTTGACGATTAATTTATGGTGGGCTTTGTGATATTTAGTTAAGGTCACATGTGTTTAGCATATGACACAGACATTAGAATCAAAGTGCCTATGTTTCAAAACATATAAAAAGCAGTCCCTGACATCTTGCAGCCTTGTGGTGCTCCATGGCTTTTTTCCAAGTGAAGGAATTCCATCTGACATCAGTGGTTATAGTACTTCTCCATACACTTCCCTTGAAGGTACTCCAAATTTTGCCAAGGGCTTCGGAGAGATTTCTAAAATTCTTATAAAAACTACAAGTTTCCAAGGAGATAGTAGATATGGTTTTAAAATCTACTTTGGAACATGCCATAAAGAGGAACTGACAATTGGATTTTGCCCAGTAGGAAGCGCTCATCCAGTGCCCTGGTCCCTGGACCCAAACTGTCAGCTCACTGATAGGGAGGGCAAGTGCAAAGATCCTGCATTACACTGCCTGGATTTCTTGGCTGGACCCCACGAGACTAGGCTTCCCTGGTGGCTCAGTGGTAAAGAATCTGCCTGCAATACAGGAGACCCTGGTTTGATTCCTGGGTCGGGAAGATCCACTGGAGAAGGGATAGGCTATGCATTCCAGTATTCCTGGGCTTTCCTGGTGGCTCAACTGGTAAAGAATCCACCTGCAATGTGGGAGAGCTGGGTTCGATCCCTGGGTTGGGAAGATCCCCTGGAGAAGGGAAAGGCTACCCACTCCAGTATTCTGGCCTGGAGAATTCCATGAACTGTATAATCATGGGGTCACAGAGAGAGTCAGACACGACTGAGTGACTTTTCACTCACTCCTCAAGCATGCACACCAGAGACAAAGAGGACCCTTTGTGATCTGGGGACTATCAGTCTATAAACTGTATTACCTTTTGAGAAGCCCAGATAATTCTTTGCTTTTGTGTGTTTCACCCCCGTAGGCTGGTGAATCACCCAGGGCTGAGGCTGAGGCCTCAGATGTCAGTCTCTGAGGGTGGAAGTTTGTTCTTGGCCTCATGAAAGAGAACTATGAGGAGTGGCTCTCCGGGGCTCAGAAGGGCAGGGGCATCCCACCAGGCACCTCTCTCAGCCCCTATCACTATGCCAGTTCATCACAGAGAAAGCCATGGCCTTCCCCAAAGCTTCAGGGGCAGTGGAACTGAGGCCAGTTCTTGGAAAGAGAAACTTTAACCTGGTTTGGGGGGTTCTTAAGGAACCTTTTAACCATTAAGTGGTTGGAATCAAGTCTAGGCAGAAAAAACTTGTTGGGTGGTTGTTGTTGTATGTTATAACTGTATACTACCTAAATATTATGTGTGACCTAAATATTTCAGACTATCATGGAATTTTTAAGAACTCTCTTATTTTATAGATAAGGAAATCAAGAGCCAAAGAGGCTGAACGACTTGCCCCTTTACAATCTGAACAGTGTTGATGCTATTTTGTTTGAGTGTCAGAGGGAGACTATAAATATGGATGAATGAATGGAAAACTAGGTGAATTAATAAGTCAGAGCCAGTGGAATGACTTGTCCCAATCTACAGATGCTCAATCTTCAATACTGTCCATTTTCCGACAGCCTCGGCACTGTTTAGGGTACAGTTAGGTGGTCTCTCTTTCCATTCTAGCTTTTCCATGGTCAAAACATAAATCACGTAAACATTCAGCAGAGGCATAAGCCCAAACCCCAAAGAGTTCAACGTTTTCCAGAGCTTTAAATGTTTGAATATTGTAAACACATGCTTTCTTTGACAAAAGTGACCCATACTCATAAATTAAAGTGCAAGTCTATGTGGAATCCCTCTGAGTATCATTATTCTGAAAACGCTCCCAGCATCTGAATCGTCTCTCTGTTCTCTGCAATGGCTCACATATGCGCACGCCAGCAGTAGGCAGAGGTGGAACAGAGGAGTGATTCACAGAGAGGCACAAGGAATCTGCGGATTCTGTCAGCGGACATGGGCTGGACAAGGAGCTCCATGTTGAACCTTGTCTGACAAGGAGGGCTAACCTGGGATACAGACTTAATGATAGTGATATTAAGGGTCCATGATTCCAAATTGGAGTTGAAGACACCCACCGTTTTTAATATGACTGCAAAATTGCTACAGGCAGGGCAGTCAGCTCAAAAACGGGACTAATTAAAGCCAGAGCCACATCAAATTTAAATACCAGGCAGTTTGACCTCTAGATGTCAGAAAAAGTCGCTTGACTAGGTGACTTTTCAAGGTTACTCCTCGATGCAGTTCTATGCATGATCTCTGCAATCAGAGCCATAATCGCGTCTACCTTATCATTTTCAGTATAACTTTCGTTTTTCCTCACTCCTTCACTCTGCATTTCTCTTCCCAGGAGTACATACATACTTTCCCTTCAGCCTCAAGGACGCACATTTTATCCTCTTAACATTCAACACCAACGTCACCATCAACACATTTTTTATTTTTAATCATGCAGGGATTTTCCCCCAGTGGAAAATTATATTGAATCTCAACACGAGACAGCCTTCTCTCTGACATTAAAGGCACTGTCGACATTTCTATTTTTAAGGTTTCTAACTTAACTAAATCAGAAGGCTTTCCCTTTCCAATGAGATTCCTAGCACAGGGAAATAACTTGCTCATCTTTGATGAGCTGATTTTGAGAAAACAAAGAAACCATCAACAACAAATCCCCGCTAAATCCTACAGCAAGTTTTTAAGTTACCACAGACTTTACAGTGCTGTTGCTTTGTGGGGAATACTGAAATTCTAGGGGTAGGGGAGTGGGGGGAAGGCTGGAGGGGGAGGGGTGTATGTATACATACAGTCGAGTCACTTTGTTGTGCAGCAGAAACTGACACGACATTGTAAACCAATTATACTGTAATAAAAGAAAGTTCTAGGAGAGAAACTGATTTGAGAGAATAGAAATTATTTTAAACGCTTTGAAATTTAAAGCTGGGAAAGGACACTAAAGGAAATGTTATAGTGACTTGAATCTCGTTTTCTAACACCTTCTTGTTTCCCCATCCACTTGAGAATTGTGCCGGTCATGTTACTGTCTCCCTTTTCATCATTAAAGGGTGTCAGGGAAAAGTGATTGAGTTGTATGACAATGGCCCAGTCGATAATCAATATACATTATCAATAACTGGGTTGTCTGTCCATAAACTTAGAAGAATGCCTCTAAAACTTCCATTGACATCCTGGCCACCAAAAGTGAGGTATTTCAGAGTCACAAACTCATTACATAATTCGTTCCAGAGTGTTGCTTATGTCTGTGGTAATTGGAGCCTTAGTAGGTATATCTTGATTTTCTTTAAAAGCCAGATAAAAAGAAACATTAAGCAACTGCTAATCATCACTTTGATTCCTACCTTATTTTAAAACTCAATCATTCTTTGTTTTCATCATATAGTGGACTCTTCAGAGTACCATTTTTTGGGGGAAAATCCTTGAGAGGCTAATTCTTTTCATAGTGAATTCAATTTTCTTTTTATTGCCCCCAAACTAAAAAAGCATGAAATCACTTTAAGAACAACCGTAATCTACTTCCACAGCCTCTCAAAGAGTGATAGAGAATTAAATTGGCACAATTTAGAGCTTTATTAATATGTGAAGGTGGAGACAGTCTAATGGACTGTTTTGTCTCTAAGATTGTCTCTAAGTCTCAGATATTGTACTTAAATCCTGTAGAACATAAAAGATATAACAGATGTCTCCTTATCACTGTTCCACATGAAATCCTTGCCACTTATGAACTCTGTGACCTCAGCAAGTCATTTAATCTCCCTCAGACTCAGCCTCCTCATCTATCACTTGGGAATATAAGCCTACTTCATAGGGTTATTCTGCAAAGTGAATGGAATCATGTCTATAAGATATTTTTATGAGTTCTAACACACTAAAGTATTCGTAGAAATAGTAGTAGTCAGAGTACACATTACTATGCCAAATGAAGTGTATTGCAGTATAGATAAACAGAGAGTAAGCGTTTGTGTAAGTCCGAGATCTGGAAACAGACCAATTGAAATACTGGGGAAAACCACAAAACTAAGGAATGGCAAAGAGGGCGAGGGAAAGGGAAGCCTGAGACAGCAGGGTGCTTGTGTGGGCTGTGTGGACCTCTTGGAAATCTTAAAGTCATGATGTTTTTTCTTCTTTTTGAGAGAGTATGATTGACTCAGTATAGGCAAAGGACTTTCACAGCCGCACAGCCATGGTCTTTGCATTAAATGGCAGCTGGAAACAAGTCTGGGGAGAAGTCAGCACCTTGCCTCTGCCTCTAGTCACCGTCATTTAGGAGATGGACTCTGGAGTCAGACCTGGGTTGGAATTGCTTCCAGCTGCATGGTTTTTAGCAAATCCTATATTCTCTTTAGCCTCAGTTTCTTTATGTGTAAAATGCAATAATGATGTTCAGATAAGATCGAATAAAAAGTAAATGACACATGAGAAAAACTAAACTTTAATTATTATTGATTTTATTTTAAAGTAATTATAATTGTTTGAATATTAACCAAAGAAAATATTTGCCAAAGGGAAAATGCATGTGATAGTGCCTTTGCTTTCTTTTTCTTCTTTTAAAATGTAAAAGATTTAATGAATGACTACTAGGACCATCATAAAATTATGCATGATTTTAAAGAGGCTGAAATTAACCACCCTGCAAGGTTATGGTCTAGGTGAAACCTTTACTAAATCATTTGCTAAGTTCACACTTGGAAGCACTGCAGAAAGTCCTAAATTTGGCCATTTTCTATGAAATTGAAAGGAGTATCTCCCATCTAGAATCCTTTTGTGGGCCAAGATGAAGCTGAAGACATTCTAAATAGTTATTCATTTTTGAGGGAGTGGAGGTGACAGGGGAGGGGCAGGACTTGTAAGACTTATGAAATTGATGGCTGTAGTTACAAATGGCAACTCCGGGATTAGCTTTCCGGTCCGTTCATTTCTCCTAATGCAAGAGCTCCCTCTGCAGGCTCCAATAACCTCTGCTCCCACGTGGAAAGCTAAATCTGGCTCTGCAAGTACCTGCTGTAAGTCTTCTTACTTGTGGATGTCAGTCTATCCACTGACAATAAAACTGCATATCTAAAACTATCATAGTAAATGCACCTCTTGTGTACCTCTGGGCCTCTCCAGGAGTGAAACGGGTCCTGACCACAGTCCTCTTAGGCACTTTCACCTGGTGTTGTAGGCTAGCATGGACAGATGCTGTGGAACAAAAGACAGGATACATTTTTAAGACCCCACCAGAGTGGAGAGACATGGTCTATGTGGATTTACACAGCTCATTAAGGGCTTGTTATTCCCATCTACTGAAAAGTTTGGTCCATGAACACCAAGGAGCTACCCTAAAACATGTTACTGACCATCTCTAAAACCTGCAGAATGTGTTAAGACTTGATTTAAAGTCTATCAGATTCATAAAAGCATAGATCAAGTATATTTACATAGATCGAGAGACTACAAAAGACTACTTTGATAGATAAAACATAGCTATATGTAAACAGTTATAAAGAAAAAAAGATGGACAGCTTGTTTGAGGTAAACACTGGAGTACCACAGATGACATGGATCACATTGTTAAAGTTCACTGGCTAAGGCTCAGACACACAGAGGGCAAGAAGGGGTCCTCAGGGGCAGCTGTTTTATTGCATTTAACCATCAGACATTCCTAAAGGGTGAAGGTCATGGGAACTGAATAAAAGAGAAAATGGAGCAAGTGTGTGAATTGGTCAGGTATAACTGGAGACCCTTATAGGTGAATTTATAGATATCCCTTTTAAAGGTATTTCAGAGGTACATAAGAAAAGAGATAATAGAAATGTGTATAATACAGGACAAGGTCATGTTCACTACTTGGAGCTCTTGATGATAGGCATGATCATTTAAGTTGGGAGAAACTTCAGGTCATTAAAAGTTGGGAATCAGAAGTAGAGAGGTGTCAAAGAGAGAGTTAGTATCTGTGGTCTCAAAAGCAGCTAAGGACTAAGTTTAAGAGATGGAGGTAGAAGACAAGAATCATAAAAGTTGCCTGCAAGCGAAAGGGAAATATGTAATTAAGAGGTAGGGAATAAAAGAACTAACTCAGTAATAAAGTTTAAAGGTTTTCCCCATTTTTTAGGCCTTGTTTTCTATAGAAGTATTTTAAGGTTTGTAAGTTGAAAGTGAAGCTAAATAAAAGATGGGATGTTTTTCTAGATAAACAATGTAATCATTTCTTATAATCTATGATTTTTGAATTGTTGAAAAGCTATTTAGCTCCTAATTAGGATGTGGACAAAACAGAACCTAGGGCAAAGAGCTTGGGAGTCTAGGTTCAAAGACTGGTTCTAGGCTTTCTTTCTTTATAACTTTATTGAGGAATATTTTATATGTCATAGGATTCACCTACTTTAAGTGTATGATTTAGTGAATTTTTTTTTTAGTATATTTACCAAGTTATATAGCCATCATCACAAATCAGTTTTAGGACATCTTCATCCCCCAAAAGATCTCTCATGTCCATTTATAGTTAATCCTCCTTACGTGCTCCTATTCTTGGCTCCAGGAAACCACTGACTTACTTTCTGTCTCTATAGATACGCCTTTTCTGGACATTTCATATACATGGACTCAAACAACAAGTAGTCTCACGTATTTGATTTCTTTCATTAGGAATACTTTTGGAGGCTCACCTATACTGTTGTGTGCAGCTAGCGTTCATTCCTTTTAACTGCCGATTTTATCACATTTTGTCTATCCATTTACCAGTTGATGGACATTCTGGTTGTTCCCAGTCTGGGGCTATTATGAATAATTCTGCTAAGAGCATTCATATGTTAAGACTGTGTAGACATATGTTTTCACTTTCTTTGGGTATATACCTAGGAGTGAGATTACTAGATCAAATGGTAAAATTATGTCGAACTTTTAAAGAAACTGCCAAACTATTTTCCAAAGCAGCTGTACCAGCAACAAACATGGATTCTGTTTCTCCACATCCTCCCAGCCCTGCCTCTCAATAGCTGTGCAGCTTTGGGCAACCTTTAGTTTCTTCTTCAAAAAAAAAAACAGGTGGGGTGGGGAGTTATCAATTACCGAGTGCCTGCTGTATGCTAGACAAGATGATAGAAGCACGGCATTCTGTGTCTGCCTTCACCGTCATTTCCATGAAAGGTATACACGATTTTCTATGTGTCTGATGGATTTACGAAGGTTCAGAGAAGTGAGGGAAGTTAGTCGTCAAAAAGATTTTTGTGAATACGAAGTTATACCAAGTATCATATAAAAACATGCAGAACATACTAGTGGGGATACTGACAGTGATTAATGAAGAGATTTTAATTTCTCCTCTTCTTCCAATGTTCACATCTCAAATAGATCTAACCACAGGGCCCGCAGGGCCTGCCCTACCCCAATCAGACCCCACCACCTTTCTGGTGATTGTTGTTGCTGTTTAGTCACTCAGCTGTGTCTGACTCTTTGTGAATTCCATGGACTGTACCTCGCCAGGCTCCTCTATCTATGGGATTTCCCAGGCAAGAATACTGGAGTGGGGTGCCATGCCCTCCTTCAGGGCATCTTCCTGACCCAGAGACTGAACCCAGGTCTGCTGCACTGGTGGGCAGATTCTTTACCACTGAGCCACCGGGGAAGCCTGTTTCTGGTGGTGGTTGCCCATTATGAACCTGTGATGCTTTGATGAATCTGTAACCTTGAGAGGACCCACTGTGTACTCACAACCCCTCTAGAGGCAGGAGTAGCCTAAAGCCAATCTCGAGCCCAAGTAGCATAATCACTGTCGCATAAAAATGTAAGAGCAACTAGTTCAGAAAGGTTGTATCTTTTAATGCTTTTTAAAAAATTATTATTCTTGTCTCTTCTTTCTCCCTGTCTTCACAATAGCAGTAATTACTTCTCCAAAGTCCCAAGAAGCGAGCTCCTAAAGTATATATTAAGGTTTCCAAGAAGCTAATTAACTTGATTGCTTTGAAATGAACCCATATCAGTTGGTTTGATAAATGGCAATAAGAAATGAAAACAGAGATAATACTGTTGATCAAATATAGAAAAATGATCTGGAAGAAAAGATTATTATCTTAGTCAAATTCAAGGGTTTGGGATTTTAAAGTATATTTCTGAATATGAAAATTCATAGGAAATATTACCATATAAAATTTTATATAAAATATGATACACAGCACTTTCTTAAATCAACAACTTGTCATTCATTGTGTTTTTGCAGGGAGATCCTGGTGTCAGAGGCCCTCCAGGCCCCCCTGGGCCTCGGGGCATCGGAACCCCAGGGCCAAAGGTGAGTCCTCAGGTCTGTGCTCTGGGTGAGGGTCAGGTAGCATCCAGACAACCAGAGGAACATTCAGTGCACAGGAAGTGCTCATATCACGTTGACTTATTTTTTCTTGATACGGATGAAGAGCCTTTCACTTTCATTATCATGTGAACTTTCAGTAAAATAGAACATTTAAGTGTATAAAGTCATTTGCTTCCTCCCAAAGAAATTAGGAAGTAAACGCCTCTTTGAAAAGTGACTGCAGAGTGTTCAAAATATTCCCAGGTTCCTTAGAGGCTGCGCTCGCATCAAGAAGCCTGTGCTTACTCTGGCCGGAGGTGCCTCAGGCCACCTGGTAACAGGTGATGGGTCTGTGGGGCCCCGCGTGCAGTCTCCTCCGTCAGGGCCCCAGTGCGAGAGCCTAGTTTATTGTCCCCCTAGAAGCCGAGAGGAACTTCCTCTGGCTCCCTTTGCTCTCATTCTACTTCTCTTCCTTTTGTCACCTCCAATTTGGTGATTATTTATCCTTCTATTCTTTTAATCCACTGTTTTTCAATGAAGGAGATTTTTCCTCCCCTCTCCGCCCAGGGGGACCTTTGGCAGTGTCCAGAATCATTCTGGGCATCAAGTCCCACTGGGGAAGGATGGCTACTGGCATCTAGTGGGTTGACGCCTGGGAGGCACAGGACAGCCTTCCATAGTGAAAAATCATCCAGCTCAAAATGTTAATTATGCCAGGGTTGAGGAGCCCTGTTTTAACTGCTCATTCATTTGCTCAACAAATATTCCTTTGATTTGTTCAAAGAGGCAGGTAAGGAAATACCTCTTCCCAGGTGGCTCAGCAGTAAAGAATCTGCCTGCCAATGCAAGAGACATGGGTTTGATCCCTGGGTCAGAAAGATCCCCTGGAGAAGAGAATGGCAACCCACTCTAGTATTCTTGCCTGGGAAATCCCATGGACAGAGGAGCCTGGCAGGCTATAGTCCACGGGGTTGCAAGGAGTTGGACATGACTTAATGACTTAACAACAAAGAAATATCCGGCATATTCATAGTGAAAACAGGTTTCAGTGAGCCACCCATCACAAATTCAAACTACAGACAGGTATATTCATAGCCAAAATGCACAGAAGTGAATTAGAATCCTATTATCAGAGAGGAAAGAGAAAGAGCTTTGTGAATCAAAGATTTGACTAAGGATCCTACAATTACCAAGGTTCTTAGTTTATCCTTTCTTTGTCCATCAACTCCATTGTGACAGGGGGCTGTTTCTTAACCACACCGATCCCTTTAAATGGATGGCGATCCCTCTGAGATGTTAGTAGTTATTATCACTGGGTGATGGAGTGATGGGTTGATTTTTTTTTCATTGTAATTTTCACTTCTATTTTTACTTTTTTTCCAATAAATTCTTCTTGTAATCAGAAAAAAGTAAAGTTTTTCCCCATAGTGGAAAGGAAAAGACTGACCTACAGAGTAACTTTGATTAACTCAGGATTCACGAAAGTTTGTTTCACCAAAATGTTGATTAGAGAACTTCTGGGATCAGCAAAATTAAACTAATCTTTCTATTGTGGGATTTCTTAGAGGCTTTAATATATTCACCTGCCCCAGGGATCTATAAGGAGAGGCACATCCATGGTGTAAACATTTCCCAATCTTACTTGACTACAGAAGTCTTTCCTAAAGAAACATGGGGTCAAATTATGCTGTAAGGAACATATACTGGGAACTACATGCTGTTTGCTTCATTGACATATTTTCTTAACAATTCAGCTCTGATCCATGTCAATAGGTGCTGAGTCTTTAACTGCAAACTCTGTGAATTAACGTGCTATATTGAAATTGTGTGATATAGTACAGTGAAAGTGATAGTCACTCAGTTGTGTCCAACTTTTTGTGACCCCATGGACTGTATAGCCCACCAGGCTCCTCTGTCCAGGGGATTCTCCAGGCAAGAATACTGGAGTGAGTTGCCATCCCCTTTTCCAGGGGTTCTTCCTGACCCAGGGATCTTCCTGCATTGGCAGGCAGACTCCACCCCTGAGCCAGCAAGAAAACCTGCTGAATCTTTAACTTCAACCCACATGAATTAATATGCTGTATTAAAATGGTGCAACACAGTAAAGGCTGCCTAGAATTATGTGTGAGCCGTGTTTGAACACCTGGTGTTTAGAGCAGCAGAGGAGCCCAAGCGGGCAAGGCTGTGGGGCCAACACTTCTGCTTACATCCAGC
Organism: Oryx dammah; assembly: GCF_014754425.2. Classification (NCBI taxonomy): domain Eukaryota; kingdom Metazoa; phylum Chordata; class Mammalia; order Artiodactyla; family Bovidae; genus Oryx; species Oryx dammah. The sequence goes on along the minus strand of NW_024070202.1, from coordinate 15,960,456 downwards.
AGTTCTGCCTTATCGCTTTATAGCTGGATTACATGTAAAAATGCTTGAAAGGATTGTGTGGTTTCAAATTTTTGGAAAAACCCTGCTTTATATCACTATGGAAAGACTGAAGTGAGAATGCAGCTAAGAGCAGTAATCTGTTGCTCGTTTCTAAATCTCCTTACCTTTCTCTCCGATTTCTCTGTGTCTTCTGATAGGGTGACATCGGGCAGAAAGGCTTGCCTGGCCCTCCTGGCTCCCCTGGCTATGGATTACAAGGCATCAAAGTAAGTGAATGGAATTGTGCTAGGGTCGCCTCTCAACGCACTAGGGCGAGGAGGAGAAGAGGCTGTGGATAATACAAAATACGGCTATTAAGAAATGGACTTAATGTCAGCTTAGCAGTTAAAATCGCATCCGGTATTTAGAGGCAGCGTCCAAAAGTGGAAACATGCTATAAGTATACTTGCTTCACAAATGCTTAACGTTCCGTAAGTAGCTTGGAGAGCAACTGAACGGTTGCGGCGGCTGGCAGTTCTGTCGGTTTCTGAGCTGAACGGGGAGTCTGTGCCCCCACTGCACGCGCTCCCTTCACCTTCCTCACCTGCAGCCTCCATTCTTAGCCCAGGGATGCCCGAGTTTCCAGTTTCAGCTCACAGTGGCATCACCTGGGGAAGCTTTTGAATAAAGCTGCTGTCTTACCCCAGAAGAAGGACGTCAGAATCTCTGGGGGGCAGAGTTTGAGTCCTGTGGCTTTAAAAGCCGCCCACGTGATTCTCCTGAGCATCCAGGTGAGAAGCCCGACTCTTGTGCAACTCGAAGCAACCACTGCGTTCTGCTTGATTTCTGTCTCAGCCACAACAGGCCTGTCTCGTGAGATGGGATTCCCAGGGTCTCCCCGCCTCAGTAGACAGAGTTTGGCATCCACAGGCTACTGTGTAATTTAAACAGTTCCCTCTTCTAATGTGTTGATTTATGTATTTATTTTTTACTGGCTCACTCTCATTCTATTTGTTTTCCCCCAAATAAACTACAGTGGTTATGCTTCAAACCAGAGTAATTCCCTCATGGGTAACTGACATTGACTCTAAAAATGTGGAAGCATTCAAAATAAACTCATTTTCAGATGGCAGAATTTCTTAGTAAGTGGGAGACAGTAGGAGATGAAGATAATACATGTGAAAAATCCTGTGTTGAAATTAAGCCACCTACTCCTGTGTTAAGAGAGAGTTCTGTCAAGAGCAAAACTCATTTGAATCTGTGTTAAACCTTCCAATCTATCACGCAGCATCTAGGGCTTCCACTGAAGGTCTTTTAAGTAATAGTTGTTCATCTGTAGGGCTGAGTACCCAAGCAAAGGCCAGCTAACAGCATGGCCAGCTAACCAGTAGTGTGCAAGCACTGGGAAACCCAGCAGAAACCTACTTCCTTGTAAACAGCTTCGCTCACACTTTATCTTTTAAGTTCTACAGTTAAAAGATGGTTTTGAATTTATGAGTTTGCTTGAGCAATGAACCCATGATTGGCTCAGTTCACGTGTGCTATTAGTTCGCTATCACTACCATGTTAAATTCTCTGCCAGCTTTTCCCTTTTGTTATCTGGGAACTATTTCCTTATTAACAAAGGGGCCTCTTGAGTTGTGCTTAACTAATCCTCATCAGTTCTGAGTCACCTGGTGTCCTGCCTGTCCTTGCGCCCTCCAGGTTAGGCCATGGTCAAAGCTCCTCCTGAGTGAAACTATGGTGGGAAAACTACCATCATAAGGAAAGAACCAAAATGAACACTGCCACGCATCCAGTCCTCTCAGAAGCGAGGGAAGTTTTTCCTCCACTGAGGGTTGGGGCCTGATGCTGTTGGCAGTGAGCCTGGACCAAGGCTGCCTCACAAGCCTCCTCTAGACATACTGCCATCCTGCTGGCAGCAGGGCAAACATTTCTCTCAGGATGCCCACCCCATTTTTCTGACCCTGGCTCACCATCCCTCCAAAAGGGAGAGAACTGAGAAATCAAATTGGTGGTGTTCCTCCGAGTCATTTTAAGGCTTAGCGAAATTTCATTTCTTATGTTCATTTGTTGAATCTATTTTATACCCCTTTCTAAAAAACTATTTGAATCAGTAAAATCTGCTTTAGCTGGCCTGTCTGTTCATGCGACTCTGATGGAAGCCCTTGTTTTTAAATTTTCATGTCAGGGCCCAATTTGTACCCTGGGTCTTGATGTCATCCCAACCATGGGGAAAATAGGGGCTCAGGCTGCAATCACAGAAGTGATTTGCTCCACCTTAGTTCCTAGGATATTGGCTTTACATTCAATCATTCAACCAACCTGGGGCTCCCCGCTGGCGCGAGTGGCAAAGAACTCATCTGCCAGTGAAGGAGACATAGGAGACGTGAGTTTGATCGCTGGGTTGGGAAGATCCCTTGGAGGAGAGCACACACGGTAACCAACTCCAGTATTGTTGCCTGGAGAATCCCATGGACGGAGGAGTCTGGCAGGCTGCAGTCCATGGGGAAACACAGAGCTGGACACAACTGAGCAACTGAGCGCACTTGCATTCAACCAACCAACCAACACTGCTTGAGCACCATCTATGTCAGGCCAATAGGCTAAGTGCAGTATAAAACGATGAGTGAAAAGATGTGAACTTTGTCCTCATGGGGTTTAGAGACATCAGGTGATCACTTTTTGAGCTGCAGAGAGTCTAGAGGGGGCGGCACAGTGAAATGAATGGGTTTACAGGGTTAAGCAAGAGTCCTGGAGGCCACAGTAATGAGTCTGATCTCAGGCCTACAGTGACTGAAAGTCAGGGTGACATGGTCAGGCAGGGATTTATCCAAGACCCCCTCTTGTCTACCATCTACAGAAGGGATGGGCATGGCTAGAAGAGTGTGGGGGTGCCCCTCCCATACCCCTGTGTAATCTTCTGATTCTCAGAGTGGAAAACATGAGCTTCTGGGCACCCTCTGCTCCTGCCCCTCCCAGGGCTCTAGGACCACCCAGCCTGCTGCTGTGGGAACCCCGGAAAACATGATGGGCTCACTCCCCAGGGCATCACAGTCACCTCCCACCATTGCTCTGCACTCCCCGCTGTGGCCCGGCTGGCTCCACACTGCAGGTGAGCTCCAGCTCCTTCAGGGGCCCCAGTGCTTCCTCTCAACCACAAATGTCTACTGACGTATGAATGAATACGAGACCCTGGCTCTCTGGTTCCTCAGTGGCCTTGGCCTTTCAGGTTCATGGCATGGGTCAGGGGTTGCACGATGCCACTGTGCTGTCCCACCGTGAGCCCCCAGCACTGATCATTTTCTCCCACTATGTCAGTAGCAGTAGTAGTCCTCAGATTAAGTCAGCAGGGAGAAAGGATGGGGCTTGGTCTTGAGGAACGGCTTGATGTGTCAACCAGCCCTGGAGGGACCGAGAGAGAGATTGAGAGGGTGGGTCATCAAGGTTAAAACACCAAGTATGAGGACAGACAGAAATGACCGACCTCCACTGTGCATTTCTACACAGGAGTCATGCCCTCTTTCCACCTATGCTCAAGTCAGTTCTTGTGTCCCAATCAGCCTTGACATTCCCAGAGTATTTTTTTCTCAGAGGATCAGGAGGTCTTTGTAAAAATAGGATTCCTGGTGGCCCTCTATGACTTGAGGAGTTTCCAAGACAGAGGTGTGGACCAGACTATGACTCCAGCTGTGCGTAAACCCTTTATTCATTAAATGAATGGGCCTCCATGCCACCGGTTTCCCTTTTCTGCTGAGGCCTGAACATGACTGGTCTCTCACTGACTGAGGAAATACTCCCTGTAGTTAGGCTGTGGCCAAGGATGGGCTGACTAATATTTCAGGCCTCGCCAGTTTGTTATCAGTGTGAGCAAACAGTCTTGATGATGTGCTGGGGGCATCTGGTGAACACTATGGGGTGGAAATTCCAGTATCTCCAAAGCTGACAAAGCGTGATGACTACAGTGGTTCCATGGTCACAGAGCTAACAGATCAACCCCCGAGACTCCTGGGGCCCAGAAGTGGAGGAAAACTGAGTCCCAGTGACCTCACCACTCTGTCTAGATTCTGACCTTAAGGGTCTAACAGAAAGAGAATGAGCTTGAGAGCCAAATAAGACCTTGGCCTGAATCTGTCTAGTTGTATAAGGTATTTATGTTTGAGGAACTTTAAAGCTTCCTCATCTTTAAAATGGGGATAATAAAGCTATTTTGCAAGGTGTTGTAAAGATAAAATTATACAAAATGCCTAGTATGCAGTAGTGGTTTCTCAACCAGAGCCTGGGCTATGGAATCAACTGATCTGAATCATGTTTTCCTAATTACTACACCTCTTGCCTCAGTTTCCACATCTGAATTATGGGGATAATAATAGTACTGTTTTCTAAAGTTGTTACAGGAAATAAATGAGACAGTATGTGTAATGTGTTTAAAACAAGGTTCAACGCATGGTTACATATGCAGTAAATGGTTGGAGTTATTCACATAATCACAGAAAACTAGTCAATCTAATCACACGGACCACAGCCTGGTCTAACTCAATGAAACTAAGCCATGCCCGTGGGGCCACCCAAGATGGGTGGGTCATGGTGAAAAGGTCTGACAGAATGTGGTCCACTGGAGAAGCGAATGGCAAACCACTTCAGTATTCTTGCCTTGAGAACCCCATGAACACTATGAAAAGGCAAAATGATAGGATACTGAAAGAGGAACTCCCCAGGTCAGTAGGTGCCCAACACGCTACTGGAGATCAGTGGAGAAATAACTCCAGAAAGAATGATGGGATGGAGCCAAAGCAAAAACAATACCCAGTTGTAGATGTGACTGGTGATAGAAGCAAGGTCCAATGCTGTAAAGAGCAATATTGCATAGAAACCTGGAATGTCAGGTCCATGAATCAAGGCAAACTGGAAGTGGTCAAATAAGAGATGGCAAGAGTGAACGTCAACATTCTAGGAATCAGCGAACTAAAATGGACTGGAATGGGTGAATTTAACTCAGATGACCATTATATCTACTACTGCGGGCAGGAATCCCTTAGAAGAAATGGAGTAGCCATCATGATCAACAAAAGAGTCCAAAATGCAGTACTTGGATGCAATCTCAAAAATGACAGAATGATCTCTGTTCATTTCCAAGGCAAACCATTCAGTATCACAGTAATCCAAGTCTATGCCCCAACCAGTAACGCTGAAGAAGCTGAAGTTGAATGGTTTTATGAAGACCTATAAGACCTTTTAGAACTAACACCCAAAAAAGATGTCCTTTTCTTTACAGGGGAATGGAATGCAAAAGTAGGAAGTCAAGAAACACCTGGAGTAACAGGCAAATTTGGCCTTGGAATACAGAATGAAGCAGGGCAAAGACTAAAAGAGTTTTGCCAAGAAAATGCACTGGTCATAGCAAACACCCTCTTCCAACAACACAAGAGAAGACTCTACACATGGACATCACCAGATGGTCAACACCGAAATCAGATTGATTCTATTCTTTGCAGCCAAAGATGGAAAAGCTCTATACAGTCAACAAAAACAAGACCAGGAGCTGACTGTGGCTCAGATCATGAACTCCTTATTGCCAAATTCAGACTTAAATTGAAGAAAATAGGGAAAACCACTAGACCATTCAGGTATGATCTAAATCAAATCCCTTGACTATACAGTGGAAGTGAGAAATAGATTTAAGGGACAGATCTGATAAAGTGCCTGATGAACTATGGACAGAGGTTTGTAACATTGTTCAGGAGACAGGGATCAAGACCATCCCCAAGAAAAAGAAATGCAAAAAAGCAAAATGGCTGTCTGAGGAGACCTTACAAATAGCTGTGAAAAGAAGAGAAGCGAAAAGCAAAGGAGAAAAGGAAAGATATAAGCATCTGAATGCAGAGTTCCAAAGAATAGCAAGAAGAGATAAGAAAGCCTTCTTCAGCGATCAATGCAAAGAAATAGAGGAAAACAACAGAATGGGAAAGACTAGAGAGATCTTCAAGAAAATTAGAGATACCAAGGGAACATCTCACACACAGATAGGCTTGAAAAGGACTTGAAATGGTCTGGACCTAACAGAAGCAGAAGATATTAAGAAGAGGTGGCAAGAATACACAGAGGAACTGTACAGAAAAGATCTTCACCAATAAGATAATCATAATGGTGTGATCACTCATCTAGAGCCAGACATCCTGGAATGTGAAGTCAAGTGGGCCGTAGAAAGCATCACTATGAACAAAGCTAGAGGAGGTGATGGAATTCCAGTTGAGCTCTTTCAAATCCTCAAAGATGATGCTGTGAAAGTGCTGCACTCAATATGCCAGCAAATTTGGAAAACTCAGCAGTGGCCACGGGACTGGAAAAGGTCAGTTTTCATTCCAATCCCAAAGAAAGGCAATGCCAAAGAATGCTCAAACTACCTCACAGTGGCACTCATCTCACATGCTAGTAAAGTAATGCTCAAAATTCTCCAAGCCAGGCTTCAGCAGTACGTGAACCATGAAATTCCAGATGTTCGAGCTGGTTTTAGAAAAGGCAGAGGAACCAGAGATCAAATTGCCAACATCCACTGGATCATCAAAAAAGCAAGAGAGTACCAGTAAAACATCTATTTCTGCTTTATTGACTCTGCCAAAGCCTTTGACTGTGTGGATCACAATCAACTGTGGAAAATTCTGAAAGAGATGGGAACACCAGACCACCTGACCTGCCTCTTGAGAAACCTATATGCAGGTCAGGAAGCAACAGTTAGAACTGGACATGGAACAACAGACTGGTTCCAAATAGGAAAAGGAGTACGTCAAGGCTGTATATTGTCACCCTGCTTATTTAACTTCTATGCAGAGTACATCATGAGAAACGCTGGGCTGGAACAAGCAGAAGCTGGAATCAAGATTGCCAGGAAAAATATCAATAACCTCAGATATGCAGATGACACCACCCTTATGGCAGAAAGTGAAGAGGAACTAAAAGCCTCTTGATGAAAGTGAAAGTGGAGAGTGAAAAAGTGGGGATAAAGCTCAACATTCAGAAAACTAAGATGGCATCTGGTCCCATCACTTCATGGCAAATAGATGGGGAAACAGTGGAAACAGTGTCAGACTTTATTTTGGGGGGCTCCAAAATCACTGCAGATGGTGACTGCAGCCATGAAATTAAAAGATGCTTACTCCTTGGAAGGAAAGTTATGACCAACCTAGATAGCATATTCAAAAGCAGAGACATTACTTTGCCGACTAACGTCCGTCTACTCAAGGCTATGGTTTTTCCAGTAGTCATGTATGGATGTGAAAGTTGGACTGTGAAGAAGGCTGAGCACTGAAGAATTGATGCTTTTGAACTGTGGTGTTGGAGAAGACTCTTGAGAGTCCCTTGGACTGCAAGGAGATCCAACCAGTCCATTCTGAAGGAGATCAACCCTGGGATTTCTTTGGAAGGAATGAAGCTGAAGCTGAGGCTCCAGTACTTTGGCCACCTCATGCGAAGAGTTGACTCATTAGAAAAGACTCTGATGCTGGGAGGGATTGGGGGCAGGAGGAGAAGGGGACGACAGAGGATGAGATGGCTGGATGGCATCATGGACTCGATGGACATGAGTCTGAGTGAACTCCAGGAGATGGTGATGAACAGGGAGGCCTGGCGTGCTGCGATTCATGGGGTTGCAAAGAGTCGGACACGACTGAGCGACTGAACTGAACTGAACTGAACTGAGACCTGAAATATTGATTGCATTAATTAGTGTAGGCCTGACATGTGTACCAAAAAGACCGCCACAAACATATAATGGCTGAAACACAATAGAGGTTTTCATTCATGTGGCACGACAGAGGGAGTCTTCCTCATTGGTGGACAATTTCCTTCCACATAGAATTTCAGAGAATCTTCACTTCCATTTATGTTTTCTCCATCGGAGGGGTCTCTTTACCACTTACATACAGCAAGCAGAAAGGGGAGGGTATGGAAGAGGCACGCCTACTTCCTGAAAGTCTGGGCCAAGAGGTGACACACAGCACCTCTGCCCACGTTTCATCAGCTAGAGCTAGTATCACGGAAAGGTGGTGTAAACTGTGTGCCCACGAAGAAGAGGAACCCAGGGTTCATTAAAGAGCTGGCAATTGCTGCCAGGCAAAATGTAACCAGCTTCTAGGAAAGATGGAAAATGTAAAGTTACACATTATTCTGAAGTGTGCTGGTGCTTCAGGAAGAAAACAGAAAGCAAGAGCGGTCTCCATGGCAACTTCCAGAATGCCTGTCACTCTCCTGATACTGTGGGGCGCAGTCACCTGGCTTACAAGGACTGGGTTCAGCTTTATCATTCCGTTTATCCTAAGTTCCCCACCCCACTGCCCCCCCACAAAAAAAAAAACCAAAGCAAAACCCTCAGAGTCTTGCTGTTTTCTCACTTATTTCAAGCAGCAGCAGAAGTACCAGTGGATAATTTAGAAACTGCCTTGAGTAGACGTGCTGAGAACTAGCCAAAGAGCTGGAGGAGGCTTGGGGGTGTAGTGGGACCAGGGAACAAACAGGAAATGCTCGTTCCTGTCTTTGGCAGAGCCAGGGACAAAGTATGAGGGCCGCCTGAAACCCGGCAGGAGAGCTGTGGTTCCAAGGCTGGAGAGAGACGGGGATGGCAAGAGAGGCAGGAAGCAGAGCTGGTGCAATGAGCCCCACATTGCGAGATGGAGGAGCCGGTAGGTGATCAGGCTCGCGTGGAGAATAAGGGAAGGGCTAGAGTCCCAGGGCATTAAATGGGAAGCCAGCAGCGATGGAAATCAGCAGGGGTGTGATGGTGGGTGAGTCAGCCCAGCTTGCACAGGAACAGCCAGAAAGAAAACAGCCTTCTCCCACCAAAGCTTTCTGATTAGCAATTCAAAGTAGAACCCAGAACTTTGTAAGGTTCTTGGCTTAGTGTTTAAGCTTCATGTCATTTCTCAGGTAGATTTTTTTTTTTTTGGTTAGTCTTTCCAACTATATTGAAGCAACTGTGGTTCTGTAAATTCCATGCATCGGGTATGTGGGCCACCTTCTGGTGTCCATTCACCAGAAAGGCTAAAGCTCAACAGATGCCAGCGTGTTGTGGTGGCAATCTCACAGGAAACCTGCCAGCTTCCCATCTGCCTCCCCCCTGCCCGCCCCTGTGACCCTGATCACATTGAAAGTGCCTCCAGAATCCATCTGACTAGATATTTCATTCGAGTGGACTTGTTACAGCATGGGAAATTGCCCTCTTTAAAGGTGAAATAGAAATGACTCATTCATTGAAATGAAACTGACCTAAGGGGGAAAAATTCTCACTTATAAGAAGTCAGGGATAGGTTCAATGTACACTAAGTTGCAAATACCTGGGACATCGCCCACGGCTCAGTGGTAAAGAGTGGGCTTGCAATGCAGGAGACATGAGTTCTATCCCTGGGTCCAGAATATCCCTGGAGTGGGGCATGGCAACCCACTCCAGTATTCTTGCCTGGAGAATCCCAGGGACAGAGGAGCCTGGAGGGCTACAGTCCATGGGGTCACAAAGACTTAGACTGAAGCAACTAAGCACACACACACAAAGAAAGGCTAAGGTATACTGACACACAGAAGTTGTTCTAGTCTTCTAAGCTCAGAACCTCAGAACCGTGCGTCTGATGGTGTTAATATTACTAAGGGAGCAACTCACACATATTTTAACATGATGACTTCCTGGTATTTCAGTTTAAATTTTTCTTTCCTCCTCCTGACCACAATCTAACAAGAGCATCAAAAATAGAACACAAAACCAACCGTGGTAACAGTATGCTGACTGTATTCAACCTGAGCACAACTTAGAAATTAAACTGAAACAATAAGAGACATAGTTGACAGCATAACTTAGTGTATCTTTATGCAAGAAATCATCTCTGAAATAACATCTAATGCTTTCCTGTATTGCAATTTTCAAATTCCTATAATGATTCCTCTATGTAGAAAGGAGGGATTGGAGCTACCTGAGAGTTTAAACCTTAAAACGGTTTATTGTTTTGGGATGACACGTGCCAAAGTGTCTGTGGCAGAGGGGAGGGCTGTGGATAAAAATTGAGTCTGGTCATCAAAGTCCACAAATCTATTTTCAGACACTAAAGTCATCCTCATACCTTTCAACTTTATTATTATTATTATTACTTTTTAAAACCAAATTAAAAGCAATTGCATGTTTAGAAACCAAAGCCTAAAGAACAGATCCCATAATACTCTCTACACTGTAGGTTGCTTAGGTCAGATTTATTAACTGGGGGGGGTTGGCTCTGAGCTTAGCTGTATATCTCACTTATTGGTTCTCACTTTCATTTCCATCCTGGGCCAAGTGGCTCTCATTTCTTCAAGCCAATTAAGATAAAGCATAGTCTCTTTTTTTTTTTTTTTAATTCCCGAATCTGAATCTGAGCATATGGTATGACATTGGGGTCAACCAAAAAGTTCATTCAGGATTTTCTATAACATCTTATGGAGACATTCAAATGAACTTTGTGGCCAACCCAATATTTTCCTATGTTAATCACATTATTGAAATTTCCTTCTTAAATATAGCCTGTTTCCCAAATCAGACTTTGAATGAAACCATTAAGCTCTCAGTTTAGTGGGGCTTGAATCGTCATTACCAGCTTCTTTTTACTGTCTAGTTAGCATGAACAAGGCCGCGTGCAGTGAGTAGTGACCATCACAGAAGACTGTTTGACATCTACCAGCTTCCTCGCACTACTATGAACCTAAAGGAAACAGTAATTTCCAAGTCATTGTTTCCAAAGTATGTATTGTATCCTGCCCCAGGATTTACTATGGTTTCCCTAATTCCAAAAGAAAAGTCAAAAGGACTGACGTCTTGGTAATAAAGATAGCATCCAAAGCCAAATTTTGGTGCTGAATATTAAAAACAAAAAAATTTAAATTAGCACCAAAAGTTAAAAAATTATATGAAAGATTTCATTTGAGCAGTTACATACTAAAGCTACTACATAATTCATAATAATACATGCTGCCATTTTGTGTGCATGCTATAGTCAGGCATGTCTGACTTTTGCAACCTCACGGACTGTAGCCCACCAGGCTCCTCTGTCCATGGGATTCTCCGGGCAAGAATACTGGAGTGGGTTGCTATTTCCTTTTCCATGCTGCCATTTTAGATTGTTCTTTTTCTTTCTCCTCCCTCCCTCTGTGCCTCTTGCCCATCCAATCATATTTATCCAATATACAAAGATATAAATACTATATATGTATTCCTTCTCATTCTTGTAACAGATTGTTCATATAAAACCAAGCTGAGTAAAGGACATGGAGAGACTACCTTAGGTGCTGCTACCATCTTGATAGCCCATGAATTTCACTGTTGAAAATTAATAAAATATATTTTATCTTTTCCCCACCTTTCAATGCTTCTAACCAATGCTTGGTTAGAAGTAAGATACTAGTATATATGTTGCCCCTTTTCTGTTCAGTGAGGTCAGAGGCGCCTTTACTACTCAGAGCTCGGAGGGGCATCGAGAGCCATACTCTAATCTCTAAATTTCACATGTTATCTTATTCCAGCTTCACCAGCCTGTGACGTAGGCTTGCAGAAACCTAGGCACAGGTATGTTAAGTCATGTTCCAAGGTCACTCACAGTTCTAGGTGGCTTTCCTGAAATAACTATGTGTTGGGTAGTAATCAAAGTCAAGGTAGATGTCAGAGAGAGGAAAAGGTCCGTTTAAGACTTTCAAAATTAAATTTGGAAAAGTCAAAAATGTTTTTGTACCTGGTGATGTAAACTTGGCCCTTGGAGATGTGAGATGTATTAATACACAGTGAGGCTTCTTTTTTCTTGATAATATAAATTTTTAAAAAGAAAGTAGCATAAAAGTACCACTTTTTCCCCAAGCACAGTTGTGTCCCAGCCAGGAGCTTTGTTACCTTTTAAATCTATCACCAGCCACAAGGCTAGGAATTACAGCAAGATTTAGGCTGATGTGTGTAGCTGCCTTGCAGTGAGGCTATTATAATCAAGAAACTAGTCACACATTCCAAAGCTTATCAAGTCCTTTCCAATTTGGGTGGTAGAAGGACATACTCTTTTGTACCGCAAACCTCTGTGACAAGTCAGTGGTAGCCAACCAGTCTGTAATCTAAACTTTTTATTGCCTTTATAGATATCTTTACTTCACAGTGATTGGCTTCTTGTTATCAGCATCTTTGCTTATCTAGTTGACTTCTTAACAAGCAAAGGGAAAGGAAGTTACCTTACCTGTTCAAGGTCACTCACAGAATCCCTAACAAAGCAAAGATTGTGGAGTTTTACAGGTATCGGTGGTTCAAACTGACAGCTAACCTCAGGATAATCTCCCTTTCATCCTATGAAAGATTCTTCAAGCAATAATTCTTTTGAGTTATTAGGAACTGCTTCTCACATGATCACGATGAGACTCAGAGGTCCACGGGGTGTGGACTCTGCCCTGGGAGACCAAGTGAGAAGAGCAAAGAATAGGGAAATAGAGAAAAACAAGCAACAAAACTGTCTGCTTCTAAGTCAGAGAGGGGGGATTAGGAGGAAGAAGGAGAAAGGAAAAGAAAGAAAATAGGAAACTGGTCATGCTGACTTCAGGATTCTATGCTTAATAATGCTTTTGACCTTAAAGTTTCAACGACCTGAGATTAATGGAGTTACTATCTTTTGGTTAAATTTCCTGGTATTCTACTGTCATCCTTTTACTTCTGCCTTTTTGTACCCTCTTACTTTACATGTTTCTTTTCGACAACAAATATGTGGATTTTTAAAACACCAATCTGACAATGTATGTCTTTTGAATGAATTCATTTACATTTAATGCAGTTAGTGAACTTTTAAAGTTTATTTTTACCTTCTAATTTTGAACTATTTGTCCCCCTTACTCCATTTCTTCTTCTTTTTTTAATATTTTCTTTCCCTTTTAAAGATGTATTAATTTTTAACTGTTGCATTTTTTTCCTTTACTAGTTAGGACTTTATACATTTTTCTTCCTCTTTTTTTCAATACTTACTCTTAATTACCCTGTTGTGGAATCTGGAGTCACAGAAAATGCCTCAGAGGACACTCAAGACAGTGGAGTGCAGTTTGTTACCACTCTCCCTCCCCCACCAGGTGACTGGTTACATGTTAGCGACCTCTTTGTTGTATATGACTGAGTTTTACAATAAGCAGGTGCTAGGAAAACAAACAATTAAGGTTAAAGGATGGGGAGGAGGGGGACAACAATGATTATACATCAAGGGGGGAATATTTCCATGGTTAATCCAACAGGGGCAGCCTGACCTCAACTACAATCTCTGTTTGCCGTCTATAGGGAGGGAAGTCTCCAGGAGACCTGGTTTTCATTAGTAACAGTTTCCTCACTTGGGCAGAGCTCAGGCCCAGTTTACATCCAGTTTTCAAGATGGATGACAGGCCACAAAATGGAGTCTCTCCTGCTTCCTTCACACTGGCCCCCAAAACCCCTACCCTAATATTATTCTGGCCCCAACAACCCCTACCCTAATATTATTCTTGTGCTCTTATATTTTAATTAATTTTAAATCCTTCAAAATATTTTTATATGATCCTTAGTTATTTAGATTTATTCACATACTAGTCTGTTTCTCTTTAATCCATCTTGCATCTCATACTGGAACAAGTCTCCTGCCTGACTTCGATTTTTCAGAATATCCTTTAGAGGAAATTTTTACTGGCACAACCTCTCTCTGTTTTTGCTTGAGTGAAACTATATTTATTTTCTGTAACGTCATCTTACAACATACTTTTCTAGGCATACAGTTTTTCCTCTCAGTGCACCGCAGATTCTCCCATCATTTGGCCTCCATTATTGCTCTTGAAAAGTTGCCTGGTGGGCTAGCTATTCTTTTGATGGTAATCTGTCCTTTTCTCTGTGATTTTTAAAGGCTTTCTGTCTCTTTTTATGTGGTCTTGGGTCTATGATGTACTTAGATGTAGATTTCTTTTTATTTATTTTCCTTGAGAGTTGTTAGAATTCCTGATTTTTGTGAACAAGCATTTTAAAAATTATTTCTGGAATTCTCTGCCTTATCTTTCATTGCTGAAGCAATCCAATCCAGTCTTCCCATCCCCACACTGTCTCCATCTTTCTGGAACTATAATTAGTTAAACCTTTTCATTCCTTCTTCCTCTGTATCTGTCCTTCTATGTTCTCAATCTTGTCTTTCTGAGATACATTATGGCTGATATTTTTCTAGTCTATTTTCCAGTTCACTAAATCTTTCTTTAGCTGTGCTGAATTTGTTGTTTAAACAGTTCATTGAGTTTTTACCTTCAGTTGTAGCTTCAATTATTTCTAGATGTTCTATTTGAGTTTTTTAACTCCACACAGTCATGCTATAAAGACATTCTTTTAGAAAAAAAAATTAGACTATATACCTTTCTTGCTTAAAAAGCCTTTAAAGTCTTCCTACAATATTTTAAAAGTTGAAAGGAAGAAGAAAAGAAAGGCAAGAAGAGAAAAAAAGGAAAGAAAACTCTCTCCAAGGCTGAATATGATCTGGAAGCTGCCCGTCTCTTTGATTTTATCTTGCATCTTCCTTTATTTCACTCAATACAATCAAGGCCCTCTGGTTTCCTTTCTGTTTTCCAAAAGCAAAGTTCCTTCCTTCTGCACTTTTGTTTCTCCTACGTTGGCCTTTGACATGGTTGAATCCTTCCCTTCATGTTATCTCCTTAGTGAGACCATGTCTGACCACACCATCTGATCCCTACTCCATTCTCAATCGCTCTATATTCTCCCATTTTGTTTTCATAACACTATTACCATCTGAAAATGTTTGTTTCTTGGTTTACTTATCATCTGCCTTCTCTTGGTAAAAAGAAACTCTTTGAGAGCAAGGATTTTGTTTCTTTCATTCATCTCTAATTTCCACCTAGCAGAGTGTCTGGCATATAGTAATCACTTAATAAATGTTTATTTAATTAATCAACAAAGTGAATAATTGAATGAGTGTATTAAGGTTGTACAGTAGATGATGGTAAAGTTCCACCTGTAACCACATTGTCAACACAGAAAACACTTCATTTCCATATACTTTAGTTCAATAAACCATTCTTGAATTCCATCATTAAGAGAACTCTGAACCTGTGAAATGATAAATTCTTTTCTAAATCTTAGAGCTTAATAGTGGAAATACCTTGCTCTTACAGATTGTAAGGGTATACTGTGTACTTGGTATATTTGGTTGGCAGAACAGGTAGAAGTTTACTCAGAAAGTGCTGGATTCCACTTTCTTCAAAGTATATCTTTGTGATCCACTTATCTATTACTGCAATGCAACATGGAGAAGTCAATGGCACGCCACTCCAGTACTCTTGCCTGGAAAATCCTATGGGTGGAGGAGCCTGGTAGGCTGCAGTCCATGGGGTCACCACTTTCACTTTTCACTTTCATGCACTGGAGAAGGAAATGGCAACTCACTGCAGTGTTCTTGCCTGGAGAATCCCAGGGACGGAGGAGCCTGGTGGGCTGCCGTCTATGGGGTCGCACAGAGTCAGACACGACTGAGACAACTTAGCAGCAGCAGCAGCAGCAGCAGCAACACAACAGGACCACAGTGAATGCTATAAAAGTAAAGGTACTTGTTTTATATGAATAAACCTGACAGTATTGTATCTGGTGGTTCTTTTGTATTCATACTGGGTTCTGCCCACAATAACTAACGTGTAAAGTGAAAGTGAAGTTGCCCAGTTGTGTCCAACTCTTTGCAATTCCATGGGCTGTAGCCTACCAGGCTCCTCCATCCATGGGATTTTCCAGGCAAGAGTACTGGAGTGGGTTGCCATTGCTTTCTCCAGGGGATCTTCCCCACCCAGGGATTGAACCCAGGTCTCCTGCATTGCACACAGACGCTTTAATATCTGAGCCACCAGGGAAGCTATATTCAGTAAATTCTTGATTGATTGGATCTAAATCTAATACTTTTAAAGACCTATGCTAATAAAGAGCTAAGGAGAAGAAACTTTACCTGCCATTTCCTGTCATCAGACAGGCCAACTATTATGCAGTATCATTACATTTTCCATGTTCCTCTTAAGTTAATAATTAAGTTAGAAATAAAAGAGAGACCCAGTGCTATTTAGTTGTCAGATTTTCACAACTTTTTAGCTTTTGTCAGGAAGTATAAGACTTGGATATGGACAGATTTTCCTGTGAGTTCATATTTTGTAGAGATGACATTTAAAGAGTAGTACTAAAGCATTCATTATTGATTCCTATTCATTGGTGTAAAGACAGTAAGCTTTTACAAGACTTCTTTTTGGCATATGCAATTGTGCCTTTAAATAGTGGTTCTTAAATTTCAAAGGAGAAAATAAAATTTTAATCTATTAGAATACTAGTCTTCTGAAAGTTCTCCAACTGGCTCCTGTTGGTTTTAAGTCAATAGTTCCTATCATTATTATTATGCTAGTTTTAGAAAGAAGTAAATCTTCCAGAGACCTCAATCTGCCCTTCCCTTTTACATTACCCTACTGTGATGATTCTGTAAAGCAAACACATTTGCTCTGTTTTCTTGCTAAGTATATACTTAAATAATACTGCACATATACTCTCTGCCAGGATTGTGAAATGAATAACACTAATATGCCTTTCAAATGCACTGTGGCTCAGATGGTAAAGAATTTGCCTGCCATGCAGGAGACACGGGTTGGATCCCTGGGGCAGGAAGATGCCCTGGAGAAAAAGGAATGGCAACCCACTCTAGTATGCTTGTCTGGAGAATTCCATGGACAGAGGAGCATGGTAGGCTACAGTCCATGGGGTCACAAAGAGTCAGACATGACTGAGTGACTAACACACACACACACAATATGCCCTCCAAAATAGAATGCTTTTGTTCTGCATATAAGGAAAATAAGTTTATATACCAATTTTAAAATCAGATCATCTTCCTGCTCAAAATTAAGGACACTAATACTCAGTCTTGGCTAATTGTACAAAATTTTTATTTCAGTGACTCATTCAATAAGTATTTATTGAGTATATGTAAATATGTAGGCTCTGTTCTAGGTGCTTGGGATATACTATGAGCAAAAGAGACAAAGATTCCTGCCTTTATAGAAGCTGCATTCTATTGACAATAAGTATAAATAAGTTATATATGTACCACAGCTTTCTTATCCATTCATCTGCTGATGGACATCTAGGTTGCTTCCATGTCCTGGCTATTATAAACAGTGCTGCGATGAACACTGGGGTACACGTGTCTCTTTCAATTCTGGTTTCCTCAGTGTGTATGCCCAGCAGTGGGATTGCTGGGTCATAAGGCAGTTCTATTTCCAGTTTTTTAAGGAATCTCCACACTGTTCTCCATAGAGGCTGTACTAGTTTGCATTCCCACCAACAGTGTAAGAGGGTTCCCTTTTCTCCGCACACCTCCAGCATTTATTGCTTGTAGACTTTTGGATCGCAGCCATTCTGACAGGTGTGAAATGGTACCTCATTGTGATTTTGATTTGCATTTCTCTGATAAGGAGTGATGTTGAGCATCTTTTCATGTGTTTGTTAGCCATCTATATGTCTTCTTTGGAGAAATGTCTATTTAGTTCTTTGGCCCATTTTTTGATTGGGTTGTTTATTTTTCTGGAATTGAGCTGCTTAAGTTGCTTGTATATTTTTGAGATTAGTTGTCAGTTGCTTCATTTGCTATTATTTTCTCCCATTTTGAAGGCTGTCTTTTCACCTTGCTTATAGTTTCCTTTGTTGTGCAGAAGCTTTTAAGTTTAATTGGTCCCATTTGTTTATTTTTGCTTTGATTTCCAATATTCTGGGAGGTGGATTATAGAGGATCCTGCTGTGATGTATGTCAGAGAGTGTTTTGCCTATGTTCTCCTCTAGGAGTTTTATAGTTTCTGGTCTTACATTTAGATCTTTAATCCATTTTGAGTTTATTTTTGTGTACGGTGTTAGAAAGTGTTCTAGTTTCATTCTTTTACAAGTGGTTGACCAGTTTTCCCAGCACCACTTGTTAAAGAGATTATCTTTAATCTATTGTGTTTTCTTGCCTCCTTTGTCAAAGATAAGGTGTCCATAGATGCGTAGATTTATCTCTGGGCTTTTTATTTTGTTCCATTGATCTATATTTCTGTCTTTGATGAGGTGGATGAAACTGGAGCCTATTATATACAGAGTGAAGTAAGCCAGAAAGAAAAACACCAATACAGTATACTAACGCATATATGTGGAATTTAAAAAGATGGTAACGATAACCCTGTATACAAGACAGCAAAAGAGACACAGATGTATAGAAGAGTCTTTTGGACTCTGTGGGAGAGGGTGAGGGTAGGATGATTTGGGAGAATGACATTGAAACATGTATAATATCATATACATGAATTGAATGAAATGAATAGCCAGTCCAGGTTCGATGCATGATACTGGATCCTTGGGGCTGGTGCACTGAGATGACCCAGAGGGATGGTACGGGGAGGGAGGGGGGTTCAGGATGGGGAACACGTGTATACCTGTGGTGGATTCCTGTTGATGTATGGCAAAACCAATACAATATTGTAAAGTAAGTAACCTCCAATTAAAATAAATAAATTTATATTAAAAAAACAATATTTTCAATTAAAAAAATAAGTTATATAGTATACTTGAAGATTTAAACTATTATGCAATAAAGGAGAGAGCAAGGTAAGGAGGATAGAGAGCTTTGATGATGTTTTAAGTGTATGGCCTCATGAGAAGATAACGTTTGAGCAGAGACCTAAAGGAGATGAGGGAGGCAGGCTTGTGGATTTCTGAGAAAAGCACACCCCAGGCAGAGAGAGTTCATGGAAAGGCTCTGTGGTAGCAGGAAGGCTCCTGGCTTGTTTAAAGAAGAGCAGAGACAGTTGTGTGGCTGGAGATGAGGTCAGAAAAGTAACATCAGTGAAGTTGAAGGTGGGTCTGATCACATATAGCCAGACAGGCCCTTGTAAGGACTTTGGGTAATACGCAGAATGAAGTGAGTAGCAATTTTCTGGGTTTTGACCAACAGCATGATATGACTTTTAAAAAGAATAATGGTGACTGCTGGTCTGAGAACAGAGGTAGTAGGACAAGGATTAAACTAAGAAGGTTATTTAGGAATTGAGGCAACTATGAATGGCACTTGAAAATCTAAGTTTTATAATCTAGTTTACATAAATTTAATTCTCTAGGAAAGGATTTATACCTAGTGGCCTGTCTGACAAAACTGATGCCAGATAGATAAATCTGACTGCAAATCTACCAACGGAATCTTGAACTATTGAATCATACTGAACTATATTTTATATCTGGACTGTGGCACAAAATAAAACATCCTAACCCTAGACATATGGTCTCATCATGCATCTGAAGAGAACAAAGGTGGAATTTTCCCCTCTGCATTATTGGCCTGTTTCCCTTTCAGCCCTTTCTCGCTCCTCAATCTGTGATAATTCTATGCTCATACACATAGGTGAGATTGTTAGGTTTATCACATACATGTGACAGAAGTACCATTTGTTTTGACCTGACTTCTCTGCCAAAGTCCAGTAAGAGAGGTATCTGTCTTCTACTGACCATTAGAAAGCATGTGATCTTTTTTAAGAAACTAAACTTTCATCCATGGTAAAGATATGGATGCAAATATATTATCCAAAATCTATTTTATAATTTTTAAAACCTGTAGGTATTTATATATCAAGAAAATAAATCTAAAGCATTTTTAACATGTACCGAAAGAGATAAGGCTTCTCAGTTGGCTCAGGCAGTAAAGAATCTACCTGCAGTGCAGGAGGCCCCGGTTCGATCCCTGGATCAGAAAGATCTCCTGGGGAAGAGAATGGCAACCCACTCCAGTATTCTTGCCTGGAGAATTCCATGGACAGAGGAGCCTGGTGGGCTACAGTCTACGGGGTCACAAAGAGTCAGACATGACTGAGCAGCTAACACACACACGCAAAGAGATCAGTTAAAAAAATTAGCCACAGTCTGTATGATCTAGGCACCCAATCTTAATCTTCTCAACCGCTTAGCTTCCAAAGATCTAATCACACTGAAAGCCTTTTAGTTTCCAGTGAAAGCTGTGATCCCTGGCCCCAGGGCTTTTGCATATACTGCTCCCTTTTCTTGGGGAGATCCCTTTTGCCCCTTACTTCAGCAGGCTCTCTTTATTCATTTGTCAGGGCACACACTAGATAGCACTGCCTGCAGAAGCTCTCCCCGTCATCTTAATCCTGTGCATCCATGGTCCACTGGATAACCCCCATCACAGTGCTTCTCATATTCTACCGAAGGTGCTTGTTTTCTTACCTAACCACCAGACCATGAGCTTTGTGAGATGGCAGATGTCTTGTATTTTTGTTTTCATATCCTGAGCAGCTAACACATGCCTGGCACATCAGTTCAGTTATTCAGTCGTGTCCTACTCTTTGTGACCCCATGGACTGCAGCACGCCAGGCTTCCTGTCTATCACCAACTCGTGGAGCTTGCTCAAGCTCATCTCCATTGAGTTGGTGATACCATCCAACCAACTCATTTGGTACATATAGGTATCTAAAAAAAAGTGAGCCCTGTCTATAGCTTTCCTCAATATTTATCATCTTGCCTATTTCCAGAGCATTCATTCAACAAATATCAGTCAGCGTCTGCCATGTGCTGGGCACTGACCTGAATGTAGGGGATGGAAGTGACTGTGAGGTTCAGAAAAACGCCTATACATGGAGATTAGATGCTATAGGGTTTCCATAGTCCAAAAAAATGTTTTAATTAAAAAAGAAATCAAGGCTTCCCTGGTGGCTAAGGGTGGCTAACGCAGGAGACATGGGTCCGAGCCCTGATCTGGGAAGATACCATATGCCAGGAAATAACAAAGCCCGTGGGCCACAACTCCTGAACCAGCGCTCCAGAGCCCCGTGAGCCACAACTGCTGAGCCCACGTGCAGCAACTACTGAAGGCCAAGCACCCTAGAGCTTGTGCTCTGCAACAACAGAAGCCAACACCACGAGAGGCCCGCACGCCTCAACTAGAGAGCAGCCCCTGCTCTCTGCAACTAGAGAAAAGCCGGTGCAGCGGTGAAGACACAGCACAGACAAAAAGTAAAACCAATTACTTTTCCAAAAGATCATACCATGCAGTGGAGAAGAAAATAGGGACCAGTGGATAGAGTTTGTGGGCTCTTTACCTTACAAAAGATTAGATGATTTTGTTTAATATTTTGACTTGATATTTATTTCACCCACAGTGAAAACTACAAGTCTACAGAGTCTGATTCTATAAACATCTTTATAAAGCAAGTTTTTTTCCATCGGAGATATCTGCTACATGCATTCTCTCACATGCTGAGATGGGACTGGGAACTCGTGAGACCGAAGCGTAGTCCACACGTCTAGAAGAGTCCATGTTTTCTGAGCCATAAAATACTTGTATTTATGATTTACCACTTCTCATTGCATAAAATGGTGGCATTCTGAACAGCCTTGACAAGAAGCAAAATGTCCTCAAGTTTAACCCTGGTTGCTGTGCTGATGAATCATGAACTGGAACTAAATCCTAATAACATCAGCCAATGTGGGTAACAAACAGCCTCCCAGAGTTTACAGCTGTACTGATGGTGGAGGCGAAAAGTATGAATTAAAGGAACAAAAGACTCAGCACAACACTGCTCCAGTTGGGAGGGAGAATCCCTTTACCACCTGCTTTTGCTTCTTTTGCCAGAACGCTTCCTTGTTGGCCATTTTCTTTGTCCTTCTTTGTTCTGCATCCCTGGCCCTTAACATTCTGGGTTGCATGTTGAAAAACAGGGTAGAAACTCAAGTAGTGGGTAGGAAGAATTCTGAGGCTTCTTAAAGAGGGCTTTGGGATAAGAACCCATGCCTGACAGTACTCAAAGAACATCAGGACAGGCTGATCGGGATGCAAGGAGTCATGAGGTGTGATGAGAAACCAGTGGAGAGCTTTGGTAGAGGAGTGACCTGACATCCGTCATGTCCTGGCAGCATGTGGGAAGTAGAAAGTTAAATTAAAGGTTATGGTAGGAAGATACTGCCAAAGTGCAGGTAAGAGACGGTGGTGGTTTAGCCCAGGGTGGTAGTGGTGGAAACAGGGAGGGGTTCCGCCCCTGGAACTGGTCAGCTGGATTCTGGGTTGTCTGTGGGGGATGTAAGATAAAGGAGTTAAGGATGGCAAAGATTTGTGGCCCAAACAATGGGAAGGATGGAGTTGGGAGAAACTACAGGAAAATGAGGATGGGTTAATATGGAAAGAAATAGATCACAAAGTCTAAAATTTTGATTTGGACACAAAAAGCTAAACCTCCATCAGAGCTATTAAGTAGGTATTTGGGGATAGAAATCTAGAGTGTGGAGGAAAGATCAAGACAGCAGATATACATTTGATTTAACAATATACAGATAATATTTGATGTCTTGAGAGTGGATGAGAACATGCGGGGAGTGAATACACATTGGAAAAAGAAGTGAGCCCTGGGTGTTTAGCATCAGGAGGCTTTTATAGTGAAAAGGACACAGCAAAGGAAACTGAGAAATAGCCAGTAGTAGAGAACCAAGAGGAGGTGGTTCCCGGAAGCCAGGTGATGTGTTTTAAGGAGGGTATTGTCAACTACACACACACGTTCATGCATAAACACACACACACACAGAATAAAACATAGGGGGAAATCTGAACAATTGTTGATAAATCTGGTTGAACATGGGAAATATCTGTGTTATTTTACAATTTTTCTGTAAGTTTGAAATTATTTTAAAATAAAAAGTTATAAAAAGAGATCACGGTGGGAAAGGAAGTGGAGACAGACCATACAGGTGACACTTTTGAAAAGGGAAGCACAGGAATGGCCTCATAGAGGTAGTGAAATGTGTGATTAAGGAAGGTTTTTGTTTTTTTAAAGGTGGGAGATGAGGTATGCTGTGGGCTTCCCTGATGGCTCAGTGGTAAAGAATCTGCCTACAATGCAGGAGACCCAGGTTTGATTCCTAGGTTGGGAAGATCCCCTGGAGAAGGGCACGGCTACCCACTCCAGTACTCTTGCCTGGAGAATCCCATGGACAGAAGAGCCTGGCGGGCTACAGTCCCTGGGGTCACACAGAATTGGACACGACTGAAGCCACTAAGCAGCAGCGGCAGCAGCAGCAGCAGCAAGGTACGCTGTATGCTGATGGCAAAGCTCGAGTGAACAAGGAAATATTCATGATGCTAGAGAGAAGGGAGTTGTTAGACGCCTGCCCTTGATCTTCTGAATTATAAAGGCGTCTCCTCATCCACTTCTCATCCATCACAAGAATATTCTATGACATTCTCAAGGGTATCTAGCCTTCCAGACCCTGGGTATGCTAGGGAATAGAAGCTTCTCTCCTTTCTTGCATGTTTCCCAAAGATCTTGTAACAAATTAAAAAAAGCTCTGTTACCTCTTAAAATGAAAATTATGCATACTTGTATAAAATCTAAACACCTCATAATCACACAAAGCTGCAAAGTTTCTCTCTGTCCCCTGTAGTCCTGGCCTGTAAAGGGTGCCTCTGTCTGCAGTCAGTTGTGTGGTTTCCATATGTTGCACTGGATACATAAACACACACATAGACAGCACCTTTAAAAATCATTTTATACATAATTCCCCCAACCGCCTCACCCTACCCACCTCCCTGGTATCCAAGCAAGAACGGCCCTTCAAATCAATGCATAAAGATTTACTGTATTTTTTAAACATCTACATACTAATCTAGTACATGGATATAATTTATATGTTTCTCTTAAGATCGTTTTTGTATTTTCCCATACTTGTATGTTCATTTCATTGTATTTCTAAAGGCTTATTCTATATCTACCATTGGTAGACTTTCTTTCCTTATATTGAACTGAGATCTGCCTACTTGTGAATTTTTCTGCTGCTGCTAATCCTTTGACGTGGTTTTCAACTTCACTGTGACCATGAGTGTAGGCTTACAAAAATTTGTGAGTCTAATTTCATTATTCCTATACTTGTCTCTTTTACTGTTAAACTTTGACCCAGGGGTTTTCTTGCTTTATCCTTTAAGTAAGCATGGTGTGATTAAAGCCTGAGTTAACTTTGTTAATAAGAGAATTTTCTTAAAAGATACGCTTTTATAGGAAGCTGTGACTTTGTTGTCAAATTGTTCCATTTGGCTTCATTGTTCCTGGGCCTCAGATATGCCACCCACATCTGTGTGTTCTGTGGTATAGCAAGGGCACGTCTTAGGTTGTCATTAAGCAGCTTATGCAGACAGTCTAGAAATTTTTGCAGGGAAAAATTATAAGAAAACTTTTCATGTGAGTAAGTTCTGCTCCTCTGAAACTGGTATTCGAATTGTCAGGAATAGTTACTATCACAAGTTAAAAGCAACGAGAAAGGAAAACAGGGCATGTACATGAATGGGGTTGGGGAGAGCCTAAAGGAGTATGCATTAACCATAAGCTTCCAGTGTACTTTTTCCTTTTCAACTTTGAACAATTAATATAATTTTCTTTAATGAAAACAGATGAATATATCATTTCCATTCTTAAAACAAATTCATTATTTTTTGATGAAAAAAATTTTCAATGAAAAATTCATTGAAAATAATGAATTTTCAGCTATTTCAGTTTTAAATTTTTTGGTGAGAACACTTAATATGAGATCTATTCAGATTTTTCAGTGTATAACAGCATGCAGTACAGGAGATCTCTAGAGCTTATTCATCTTGCATAACTGAGACTTTTACCCATTATCTCATTTCCCCGCACCTTTGGCAACTACCATTCTACCCTGCTTCTGTGAGTTTGACTGTTTTAGTTGCTTTATACACGTGCATGCTGTCACTTCGGTCGTGTCCGACTCTTTGCAGCCCCATGAACGGTAGCTCGCCGGGCTCCTCTGTCCATGGGATTTCCCAGGCAGGAATACTGGAGAGGGTGGCCATTTCCTCCTCCAGGGAGCTTCCTGGCCTGGGGATCACACTCCCGTCTCCTGCATTGGCAGGCGGGGCCTTTACCACTAGTGCCGCCTCAGAAGCCCATATAAGTACAGTCATGCAGTATTTTTCCTGTGACTAGCTTATCTCCGTTCTCCTATATTCACTGCAGCGCTATTTGCAATAACCAGTATATGGAAAGAACCTGAATCCCCAGTGAGCGAGGAATGAATGAATGAAGATGTGGTATAAACACACAATAGGTTACTATCCACCGCCCCTGCAAAAGAAGGAGATTCTGCAAGGATCAACCTGGAGGACATTATGCTAAATGAAATAAGCCTATTACACTCTTGTTTAAGGGCCTCATTAGGACTTCATGACTATTACGCGTTTAATTCCCATCGGGTATCCAGAAAGAGACACGTAGAAGAGCTAATACTTTGAATCCTCTGGTGAAAGACATATTCGAAGAGGGCAGCTAGCTATTAATCCTTCCTGTACTTTTAATTCCTGGTAGAGAATAACCAGCTGTTAGAACGTGACTGTCTTTCAGTAACTGGCATGCTTGGTGACAGGCAATAAAACTAGGAGAACAAGGCAGAAACATACGTCCCATAACCTGCATCTCAAATACAAGCATTTGAAAGCGATGCATTTCCATGGTGGCTTTTCGATGCCAGTGTCAACAGAGCCTCCAGAATTTCTAGGTGGGAAGGGCAGCGATTTAAGTGTCAGGATGGCCGGGGGCCTGATCTGGGAGATTGTTGACAAGGCAGGCATTCTGCTTCCATGGGAGGGCATCAGATTGGCTGACAGAGGTCCTGGGGTGACGTGTGGCTGTAACCCACCCCTGGCTCTGTTTCTCCGATGCACCCCACAAGTTAATAGGTCTCAGCAAACCTACCGACAGGAAGTAACTTTGACCTAAGGGAAGGTCTGGCTTGATGTCACATTGGCATATTCTTTATTTTATGTATTTACTGTTGGCTGTGCTGGGTCTTCATTGCTGTACAGACTTGTGCTAGTTGCAGAGAGCAGCGGCTACTCAAGTTGCAGTGTGCGGGCATTTCATTCGGGGGGGGGGGGGCTTCTCTCGTTGCTAAGCACGGGGTCTAGGGCGCATAGGCTGCAATAGTTGTGGCCCGTGGGCTCAGTAGTTGCGGCTCCCGGGCTCTAGAGTACGGGCTCAGGGGTTACGGTGCATGGGCTTAGTTGCTCCATGGCATGTGGGGTCTTCCTGGTCAAGTGAAGTGAAGTGAAGTGGCTCAGTCATCCCCGACTCTTTGCGACCCCAAGGACTGTAGCCTACCAGGCTCCTCAGTCCATAGAATTTTCCAGGCAAGAATACCAGAGTGGGTTGCCAGTTCCTTTCCAGCGGGATCTTCCCAACCCAGGGATCAAACCCGGGTCTCCTGCATTGGCAGGTGGATTCTTATCCACTGAGGCACCAGGGAAGCCCACCATATTCTTTTCAATACAATCAAACATGTAATATACAGTCTAAACACACTTCCCTCTCCCCAGACTCATCTGGTGAGGATGTAAAGATCACTTTTCACCAGGTTTCATACCTGGAAGCACGACAGTGCAGACACATTCACTGTGATCCTGGAGCTGCTGCCTTCTGCTTGTGTATAAAGCTGCCTGCTGTACTTTTCTGTTCAACTCAACAGAAAAGACTCTCACCACACATTTCCTTTTGATGTTTCTGAAGTCTGTGCACACTGAGCTTCAGTTCAGTCGCTCAGTCGTGTCTGACTCTTTGCAACCCCGTGAATCGCAGCACGCCAGGCCTCCCTGTCCATCATCAACTCGGCGGAGTTCACCCAAACTCATGTGCATTGAGTCAGTGATGCCATGCAGCCATCTCATCCTCTGTCATCCCCTTCTCCTCCTGCCCCCAATCCCTCCCAGCATCAGGGTCTTTTCCAATGAGTCAGCTCTTCACATGAGGGGGGCAAAGTATTGGAGTTTCAGCCTCAGCATCAGTCCTTTCAATGAACACCCAGGACTGGTCTCCTTTAGGATGGACTGGTTGGATCTCCTTGCAGTCCAAGGGACTTGCAAGAGTCTTCTCCAGCACCACAATTCAAAAGCATCAATTCTTCGACGCTCAGCTTTCTTCACAGTCCAACTCTTACATCCATACATGACCACTGGAAAAACTATAGCCTTGACTAGACAGACCTTAGTCGGCAAAGTAATGTCTCTGCTTTTGAATATGCTATCTAGGTTGGTCATAACTTTCCTTCCAAGGAGTAAGCGTCTTTTAATTTCATGGCTGCAATCACCATCTGCAGTGATTTTGGAGCCCCCCCAAAATAAAATCTGACACTGTTTCCACTGTTTCCCCATCTATTTCCCTTGAAGTGATGGGACCAGATGCCATGATCTTCGTTTTCTGAATGTTGAGCTTTAAGCCAACTTTTTCTCTCTCCTATTTCACTTTCATCAAGAGGCTTTTTAGTTCCTCTTCACTTTCTGCCATAAGGGTGGTGTCATCTGCATATCTGAGGTTATTGATATTTCTCCCAGCAATCTTGATTCCAGCTTGTGCTTCCTCCAGTCCAGCGTTTCTCATGATGTACTCTGCACAGAAGTTAAATAAGCAGGGTGACAATATACAGCCTTGACGTACTCCTTTTCCTATTTGGAACCAGTCTGTTGTTCCATGTCCAGTTCTAACTGTTGTTTCCTGACCTGCATATAGGTTTCTCAAGAGGCAGGTCAGGTGGTCTGGTATTCCCATCTCTTGAAGAATTTTCCACACTTTATTGTGATCCACACAGTCAAAGCTTAGGTGACTCTAATTAGAATCTTCTCTCTGGCTATATGCTCAGGGATGCATGGCCTTATACAGTTTGGTAAACCTGGAATTTCTAGGTTTATGCTTCACGAAGACTGGTTGGCTCTTTCATTCCCTTTTCTTGAAGGCCCCTATCTCAGGGGATTAGGACAAGTGGCTAGTACCAGCTCTAAGGAGGCAGTAGTTACCTGTTGGTGTGAGATTTAGGGTGCTGGGGTGATCCGGGTACAATCAATGGTCCAAAAACATTAACTGAGCATCTGCTTTGCACCACAGCAGACACAAGGAGTGTGAAATGACATCTAACATAAGGCCAGAAAATATGAGGGAACCAGAAATAGACCTGTATGAATCAAGGCTAAGATGAGACGAAGCTTGTGGAAAAAAAAAAAAAAAAACAGTTAACAAACAGTGGGGCCCAGACTGTGAAGGGCCTTCATGGCCAAGCTGAAGAGCTTTAGTTGGCAGCTATGAATCAGTGACCGTCAAAGCATGGCCACCAACCAGCTCGGTCAGCATCGCCTAGGAGCCTATTAGAAATGCAAGTTCTCGGGCTCCATCTAGACCTACGGCACCAGCAACTCTGAGGACAGAGCCCAATAGCCCCTGTGTTAAGCGCAGCATGTATTTCTGATACACCAAATTTTGAGAACCACTGCTGATAGAAAGGCCTGGTGCTTATGCTTAGTCATGTCCCACTCCTTGCAATCCTTTGGACTGTAGCCCGCAGTGTACCCTGCCCATGGTATTTTTCAGGCAAGAATACTAGAGTGGGTTGCCATTTCTTTCTCTAAGAAAGGCCAGGTAGGGTTTATTAAAAAAAAAAAAACTTTTATGGTGATATAATTCACATGCTATGCACGTCACTTGCTTAAAATATACAATTTAATGATTTTTACTATTTTCACAGAACTGTGCATCTAGCAATGCAACCTAATGTTAGGACATTGCCATCATCCCCAAAAGAAAGCCCATCCTTCACAGTGGTCGCTCTTCATTCCCTTCCCACTCAACCTCTAGCCCCAGGCAACCACTACGCTACTCTCTGTCGCTGTGGATTTGCCTGTTGCAGACATCTCACATGAAGGGAATCTCACAGTGCAGTCTTTCGTGGCTGGCTTCTTCTGCTCAGCGTAATAGGTCCCCCATGCTGCATCAGAACTTCCTTTTTGTGGCCAGATAATACTCCACTGTGCAGACATATCACATTCTGTTTATCCCTTTGTCCACTGGGGAACACCTGTGTTGTTCCTACTGTTTGGCTATTATAAGTAATGCTGTTGTGAAATCTGTGGGCACATCTTTATGTTTTCATTTCTCTTGGGTACATAAGCTGGAAGAGTTTTGAGAACAGGAGTGACACAGCTGGGCTTCCCAGGTGACACTGGTGGTAAAGAACCCGCCTGCCGATGCAGGAGGCATAAGAAATGTGGGATCCATCCCTGGGTCGGGAAGATCCCCTGGAGGAGGGCATGGACACCCACTCCAGTGTTCTTGTCCGGAGAATCCCATGGACAGAGGAGCCTGACAAGACTGCAGTGGCTTAGCACGTGGCGTGGCCAGCTGAGTGTTTTCTAGTTTGGGACAATGTTTCTTATTCTTTTGTTTCCATACCGTTCCAGAACACTCCGTCAGCCGCTCTTCTCACTTTTCCCTTTTTTAGGTAGTGGTGTCGGGATAGAAGATGGGAAATATTGGAAATATTCTCCTCCCCTTGTATCCTGAGGGTCTCCTGAGCCATCCTCTTCCTCCTGCATACAGTTGAGAATCCCTGGCATAGAGGCATGTGAGCGGAAGCAAAGACATGGATTAAGAAGCTATTGTAACAAATTAGCTCACAGATGATGTATACTGGAGCCAGGGCAAGCTTAGAAGGGATGGACTTGTTGATTCTGAGCCATTATGCTTAGTGACTCAGAGCCTTCTTCGGCCAGTTTCCAACTAGGCTGCAAAGGCAAAGTCATATATATTGCATAGCCTTCCCTTTGGAGTGAAATATTTTTCAGCACTGCTTTCTCTCCTGGAGGGAGAAGAGCATCACTTCTCAGGGAACTGTCTTTGCCTGCAGAACCCAAAGCCACCTTGGGCACTGCTCACAGCCTCTGTGCGTTAATGTTAGAATTTTCCCGTGATGACACTTGAAATACAAATGATCTCTGAGCCATATTAGTTTTTGGTAATTTCATGCAAAATGCTCTGTGTTGTGATCTGATCTGTTAAAGGTGGGAGGAACTATAACACATTAGTCTCATATGGTTGCTGAAAAAAATGACTAGAAATCCTTTGATTTAATACGGTACCAATTTATTCTTTTGCAATTCTGGAGCACAGAAGTCTAAAATGAATCTTATGGGGCCACAGCTAAGACATTGACAGGGAGTCCAGAGGCTGGGCGGGGGGGTGAGGTGGGGGCGGGGAATTCTATTACTTTGGCTTTTCCAGAATCTGGAGCCACCTTCTTTGTATTCCTTGTTTTATGGCCCCTTTATTTCCAAAACCAGTGGCTTACATCTTTTCTCTCCATCTCTGTTTTGCTGTTTCAATCACAAGGACTTCTCTTATGCCAGCTAAGTCTCTTCTTGCATTTCTTTTATAAGACTATTTGCGATTGCATTTAGGACTCACCCAGGTAGTCCAAGACAATCTCCCCACCCAAGACCCTTAACTTAATCACACCTGCCAAAATCCCTTTTTCCCTGCATAGGGCAATATTCACAGGTTCCAGGCATCACAATCTACACATCTTTGGGGGCCCTTATTCTGCCTACCTCAGCATTAAATCAGCATAGTGCCACTTCTGGGTCTGTTCTTATCTGTTAATGAAGTGATATATTGAAAAAAGAAGAGTAATTTGAAAGCATATGACATTTCCTGGAATCCTTTCACTCAGCAAGCTTATTCACAGGGACTGAACACTGGGCTGGGGGCCCCAAAGCGGAGGCCCCATTTCCTGCTGCTGTGGTGGCCTGTGTGGTTTCCCAGGTCAGCAGCTCCCACCGAGCTCACACCCTGGTGGCACGGCTGCAGTGGCCTGTGCAGTCAGCAGAATGCTTCTGAAATGAGTCACTGTCCCTTTTCTGAATGGTGGCAAACTCCTCACCTGCTTTGTTTAGCTGTCTCCAAGGCCAGTGCCACAGGAGCTATTAATAAAGTCGGCCTACTTATAGACACGTCCATAGGTTGACCCCCATCAGGAAATCTCTGCTGGCACATTTCCATGCATCTCAATTTTGTTATCTCTTTTCCACATGGATCCCTAAATGCCTATCATGAATTTTACCAAGATATCAATGGGGGTTTGTGAGGCTCAGTAAGACAGTGTTCAGGATGCATGGTTTCTAGGCAACTTCTACCAAAAAGATGGTTCGTCCCTGCACCCACTGTCTCTAGCTTGGGGCATATGCAGGGCCCTGGAATAGGTACCTCAAAGGGCAGAAAGATAAATAAGATGAAGTGCTTCAACTGTGGGAGTTTAAGATAGGTGGGGGTTTCCCAGGTGGCACTAGTGATAAAGAACCTGCCTGCCAATTTCAGAGACATAAGAGATGCAAGTTTGATTCCTGGGTTGCAAAGATCCCCTGGAGGAGGGCATGGCAACCCACTCCAGTGTTCTTGCCTGGAGAATCCCATGGACAGAAGAGCCTGGTGGGCTACAGTCCATGGGGTCTCAAAGAGTCAGACATGAGTGAGCAACTAAGCACACACATGCACGCAAGATAGGTAGGGCAGAAAGGATGTGAGCATCTAAAGATGTTCGGAGACAGGCTACAGGACAGGCATGGGTAGACCAGGGGGAGCTACTTTTTGACTGGGGCTGGGGACGGTGAATCAGGGAAGACTCCTTGGATGTGTTTGATGGACTAGAATCTACCCAGTGACCCAGTGATGGGATGAGTGTATTCAGGGAGCATAGATAAGGTCAGAACACAAAAAGAACTGCAAGCCTGGAGGACTGAGAGATGAGGGAAAGAGGGAAGCCAGGAGGGAAGCACGTATCATGTTACTCCTGGAGTTTAGAGATGGGAGTAAGACTGAGGATGAGAGAATTGGGGGTTAGCCCCAGAGCGTCACCATGAACAGGATTAAGGGCCCAAGGCAGACCTTAAAGGCACAGAGAGGACCGAGAGAGACATCAGAGTTCTCAACACAAAGTGATCATGAGAAACTCAGAAGGGAAACCAGGAGGCTGAACCATGCGGATGGCCAACAAAGGGAACAGTTAGAGTCCCCCAGAGTGCCTAGCCAAGGAACTGCGATAAAGCTGACCTTGTCCTTTTTTGTTTATCATCTGTGGCGCAAGTACATTCAAATGTCAGACAAGACATTCATGAAATCTGGCAGGCTTTACAGAAGGCTATTTAGTCACGAGAGCAGGATAAGTCAATTTATGCAACTGAATTTGGCCGATAAAACCCCTCAAAGCTATGATGCTCTATGCCAGGGGTCCCAGGATATAATGCCTGATGATCTGAGGTGGAGCTGATGTAATAATAATAATAGAAGTAAAGGGCACAGTAAATGTAACGTGCTTGAATCATTCCAAACCCACCACCACCACCTGCCCCCCGCCACTATTGGTGGAAAAATTTTCTTCCATGAAACCACTCTCTGGTGCCAAAAAGTTTGGGGACTGCTTCTCTATGCACTGTGACCTATTAATGTACTTAATTCTAGATTTTATACTAAGAACCATTTTATTCATGGAAAATATGAACTGGATAGAAGATTCTAACAGTGAACTCATGTGTCTATAGAGCAATCAAAGAGTCCATGCAGTGGTCTGGCTATCACAGGGATTATTTTCAAATATTCATGTGCTGCTTGTTCAGGTACTTTATCACCTGCTAGTAGATAAAAGGGCTTCACTGGTGGCCCAGACGGTAAAGAATCTGCCTGCAATGCACGAGAGCCAGGTTCGATACCTGAGTCAGAAAGATACCCTGGAGAAGGGAATGACAACCCACTCCAGTATTCTTGCCTGGAAAATTCCATGGACAGGGGAGCCTAATGGGCTATAGTCTGTGGGGTCGTGAAGAGTCAGGCATGACTGAGTGACTAGCACTTTCACTTTCAGTATATATAAACAGAAAAATGGAAGCAGGGACTAAAAGTTTAACAAAAATGATTAGGGGGAATTACAGCAAGTTGAGCACAACTGGCTATGACTGTTGTGAGCTGGACTAGGCCAATTTCAGTTCAGTTCAGTTCAGTTGTTCAGTCGTGTCTGACTCTTTGCGACTCCATGAATCACAGCACGCCAGGCCTCCCTGTCCATCACCAACTCCCGGAGTTCACTCAGACTCACGTCCATCGAGTCCGTGACGCCATCCAGCCATCTCATCCTCGGTCGTCCCCTTTTCCTCCTGCCCCCAATCCCTCCCAGCATCAGAGTCTTTTCCAATGAGTCAACTCTTTGCATGAGGTGGCCAAAGTACTGGAGTTTCAGCTTCAGCATCATTCCCTCCAAAGAAATCCCAATTTAGGGAGTCACAATTTGTCAGACTCTTTTTGATGACTGTCGGCAGCCTCTGGAGATTAGAAGTTGGCAGGTGTGATCTGGCCTCTAGACAACCTTGCTATTGGGTACTATGTTTCAATTAAAGCAAGTTTCAGACAGAATTCTACTCTATGTTCAGCTACGTATTAACAGGTAGGCATATAAACATGTATTGAAAACTGGGTTCCAATTCCAGTTCTGTGTCTCTTTAAGTACTCAGACAAGTATTTTGCATAAATGATCATTCTGAGGCAAACACAACAATATTCTTGTGATAGGCCCAACTAATTTCTAAATAAGATTACTTATTAAAGGGATTCCTTATTAGGGGATGAGGGTAAGAGTGAAAGTTTCAGGTGAAAAGTGAAAGGACTCAGCTACTCACCTGTCTTTGAAGTATGGACTACTGACTATGGTATTTCAAGGGTTAATTCAGCACCCATCAAGGTAAGTAACTTACATGTACACATATTTGTGTTACTGTTTAAACTAAAGTATCTTAAGGTGAATTACAACAAAAAATTATAATAATTATCTTTCTTTTTGCATGAATATAGAGAAAGTCACTGTGGTAGGTTTAGTGATGACCCCTAAAAATGTTCATGTTCTAATCCTTATAATTTGTGAATATTACCTTATATGATAGAAGGGACAGGTGTGATTTAGTTAGGCATTTTGAGTTGGGACCGTTATCCTGGATAATCTGTAGGCCCAACGTGTAATCATGAGTGTCTTTATAAGAGGGAAGAAGAGGGAGAATAGACCATGCAAGAGGTGATGTGATGATGGAATCACAGATGATGAAGTGGAGGAAGATGGAGGAAGAGGCCACTGGCCGAAAACACAGGGGACCCCCAGGAGCTGAGAAAGTCAGGAAAACAACTGCCCCCCCCCCGAACATCCAAGGAAAGCCAGCCCAACCAACATCTTGTGCAGTGAAACTGATTTTGGACTTCTAACTTTCAGAACTGTCAGAGAATACATTTACAATGTTTGAAGCCACTAAATTTGTGGCTGTTCATTACAGTGGCAATAGGAAATGACTATAGTCATCAAGATTAATGTTAGCAGCATCTCGGTTCAGCTCATGGAAATTTCTACAGGAGCTGTTTTGAAAACCCTTGCTATACATGGCTGACAGTTCTTGGGTTATTAAAAAAAAGGCTGCACTGAGGGCCATAAAGAAAGGAGAGGAATAAAAGGTGAGAGTTTTAAACTGTTTTTAGGAACAAAATCAAAATCAGCCCTGGGATCTGTGAAAAGTTAACTATTTCTCTGCCTCTCACCAGACACCGTGGGTCTAGGTCAACATTTGAATGAAAATCAAATACAAGGAAGCCATGATGTTTCATTAAATTCATTATGACTGTTTCCTGGCCAGGTACCAGGTAAGCCAGGGCCACACTCCAGCCAAAGGGTCCCTGATGACAAGTAACTCACTCATTCATTCAATGCCCAAATGGGCTGCTTTACAGACTCTGCATTAGGCCATCTTCATCCTACTAGAGAAGATTAACACAGCAAAATAACATATCAAAGTGAAGTTAGAGGAAGCCGACCAGACAAAGGAAAGGGTTTTAAGAAACAGGACGCTCTTGATTTTCAGGTTAGAGATAGAAAAATGGCCTGGTTCCTACTTTATGCCAGGATAGAACTGAGGAATTGAAAATCAGAACTTTTTGTTTGAAGGAATGGTCAGCTGTGCATTTGGGAGAGAGAATTCCCATTCAAAGCGATGCTGTGAAAGCAGGTTCAATCTGAGGTGACATGGAAGAACTGGAAAAGCCTTTGTTGCACCATTTACAGACTTGCTCCCAGGTTATTACAGAAATCAAGTGAGACCCTGCCTAAGTCTGTCATTACCTAGCTCAGTCTTTGCACATTGCCACATAGTCAATGGCAGCTGTTAGTTACAACAGCAGGTTGCTATGATCACAGCTTCAGGGAGACGGAGAGAAATGCCAATGTGCTAGACCCTGAGTTGTTCTAGGGGCCTCTGGATAAGTGCCTCCTATATACACGGGCGATTATATGCTCCATAAGTAACATTATCTAAACTGAACCAGCAGTTATTATTTTAAATGGATAACCAACAAGGATCTACTGTATTGCACAGGGAACTCTGCTCAACATCCTGTGGCAGCCTGGATGGAAAGGAAGCTTGAGGGTGAATGGATCCATGTATATGCATGGCTGAGTTTTTTCGCTGTTCACCTGAAACTATCACAACATTGTTACTTGGCTATACCCCAGTACCAAATAAAAAGTTAAATTAAAAAAAAAGTAAAGTGAACCAGCAGTAACCACGAAGGATAAGAAAACAATCCCTTTCAATAGAATGGTTCCTGGATTCCAGGCCAAATACTAGATGACTATTTGGGCAGGTCACTACATTTTGCTAACCACACAAGTTACCCACTAAGTCAACATCTTAATATAATACTGGCTTCTTTCTTCAAGCTGGCAGAAGGACTGCTGAATAACAAGCTTTTGCTCCCCGCTTTCAAAATTTACAATTCCCCTGGTTCCTAATTAGCAAGACTCTAAATCACCACCAGAAAGAAGGAAAGGCAAACAGAAGGGGAGGCAGAGGGAAGAATGACAAGTTGACTTTCTCTAGGATCTTTGGGGGCCATGTCAGAATGATGGGGATGGGTTTAGGCTTGTAAGAGGGTTGCATGACTACGTCCTGGCAAAGAACATTCAGTACAAAAGTAGAATGCCTTCTCTTCCTGCAGCGTCTATAGCAAGGGCTCTCCACCTAGAATGTTCCAGTTGGCCTCGACTGAAGGCTAGCCAGAGGTTTTTCTTCCTCTCAGTATGTAACCAGGCCTCTGCGATTTCTCAGACAGGACTGCAACTCTTGGTGGAGAAGAAACCCAAGCCTCTGACTGAGCTGGATATATTAGGGATTGGATAACTTGTAATCAGTGATTTCAGCCCTTTCCCTTTGAGCAAGAAATAGAGAGGGAGAAGGAAGAAAGCAGGTGGGAAGGAAGGTGTAGTCGCTCAGTCGGGTCCGACTCTTGCGACCCCGTGGACTGTAGCCTACCAGGCTTCTCCATCCATGGGATTCTCCAGGCAAGAATACTGGAGTGGGTTACCATTTCCTTCTCCAGGGGATCTTCCCGACCCAGGGGTCAAACCCGGGTCTCCCACATTGGAGGCAGACGCTTTAACCTCTGAGCCACCAGGGAAGCGCGCAACAGTAAAACGAAAAGGACGTAAAGGGCAAAAATAAAGTGGTGAAGTGTTTCAACTGAAGCGAGCCTGCGTTGGGCCGAAACCCCATTCGGGTATATTGTAGCTGGGTTTTAGTCTGAGGTGATGGGCAAGAGCTAAAATTCTGGAACGATGAAAACACTTTTTCCCAGCCGTGGGCTTCCTAATACACTTCTGGAAATGTGAACAAGCGTCTCTAGGTCATTATCTTCATTATTGCTCACAAGACTTTAATAAAGGACTTTATCCTTTATTGGGGTATTAAATCCATCAGGAAGGGGACATGGTAACCGCAGGCTCCCTTTCTTGCAGTGCAGGGCTGAGTTCCACCTTCTCTAGCAGCATTTACATCATTCCCATGCAGGAGCTGGGGTTGGGGAGGGGGCTGGTTCACAGCATGGTGGAGCGAATGAGCGTCAGGCTTACAAACTGTCCAAGTGGGACAGTGGTATGGTTGGTTTGAAAGGCTGACCTGAGCTGGTATGGATGTAAATCCTGAGGAAACAAGTTTCTGGTAACCAGGTAGGCCTCCTGAATGCAAAGAGCATCAGTCATCTCTGGAGGGAGGCATCCACAGTGCTGGCTTTGCTTTAAGCCTTTTGAGTGTTCTTTTAGCTTGTAGGCCTGCAAACTTTGGGAAAGTAAAGTCCCTGTATCCTCATATGCTTCTGTGCCCACGGCAAGGGCAGACATCTTTCTGCAAACATTCAGTGTCTTCATTCGTTTGTTCTATATATTAATTTTTAACTTTTGTTTTCAAGTAATTTCAGACTTATGAAAAAGTTGCCAAGATACAGGAATTATGGGATATGGGATATTAATTCCCATTGCCCTTTACCCAGACACCCTAAACATTTCCTTTATTGACACTCTGTGTGTGAACCATACATTACTCATTTTCTGAAACATTTGAGCGTAAGTTGCAGATATGCTATTCCTTTACTCATAATACATCAGTATCTTTCATACAAAAAATAAAAACAACTTTCTCTTATATAATACAGGAAAATTATAAACATTAAAAAATTATCACTGTATGTATCACATACAGTATGATTTACTCTGTGTTGCTGTTGTTTGAGTCTCTAGGTTGTGTCTGACTCTTTGAGACCCCGTGGACTGTAACCCGCCTGGCTCCTCTGTCCATGGGATTTCCCAGGCAAGAATACTGGAGTGGCTTACCATTTCCTCCTCCAGGGGACCTTCCCGACCCAGGGATCAAACCCACATCTCCTGCACTGGCAGCTGGGTTCTTTACCACTGAACTACCAGGGAAGCCCAACAACAATAGTATTATTTACTCTATAGACCTAAGTTATTCTGCCAAGTGTTCCATTAATTCTTTTTAATTCACCCTTTAAAGCGTATGGCTCTATGTGGTCCAGTCAACACCCAGGAGGCCTCCAATGGTCTGGGCTGAGGATGGCTCCCTCACGCTCCCCAAGCAGTGGGGTCTCCCTAAAGGTCTGCACAGGTTCATTCCTGCAGACTCGAGTCTGTTGTTCTCCCCGAGCTGCCACAGTTCCATCGTCTGTGCTCTAAAGGTGACAGTGTTTGCTGCACTTCCGCCTGCAGTTAAGGCTTCTGTCCCTGGGGGCTTCGTGCCTTTCCCTGCTGCCTCCCTTCCCTAGGTCTGCCTCCTCAGGGAAACTCTGGGACTTAGCCTGTCCCCAGTCTCTCTCTTGAGCCCTGGTGAAGCCCCAGAAGAGTCTGTGGGCGGGTGGCTGTGAATCTCCTTTGCGCCTGAAACTCCCCAGGGTCCTGCCTCCTCACACTGGCCCACACTCAGCCTTGAACAGTGTTAACTGTAGCTGAATTCTTCTTACTGGCGGCTATGATGTCTGTCATCTCCAGCAGGTGAGTGTCCATGCCTTATCTCTCCCTGGAGGAGCCTGTGTTTCCTCGGGTTTTTGTAAGCTGGTTGTTCTGCAACCATGGCTCTATGATAAATTCAAGGAAAGCTGTGACTTCAAAGATTAGCTTAGCATCTTTGGTGAGGTTTTAAGAATAAAAGCTGTCTTTTCTAGCTTTCTACATCCTAGGAGGAAGCCACACATCCATTTTACATTTTTTGCTCATCTATGAATTGGATTTTTTCCCTTCTGGCACCTGAGAAAACATCTGGAAAGAAAACCTGTTGTTTACTGACATACCAGTAATAGACCCTTTCCCTCAGTCTATTAAGATATTGACATGTTGTTGTTGTTTAGTTGCTAAGTTGTGTCTGTTTGTGACCTGATGGACTGTAGCCCGCCAGACTCCTCTGTCCATGGGATTCTCCAGGCAAGAACACAGGAGTGGGTTGCCATTTCCTTTTCCAGGGGATCTTCCCGACCCAGAGACTGAACCTGTATCTCCTGCACTGGCAGGCAGATTCTTTGCCACTGATTTACCAAAAATATTCAGATAGTTGTACATTATCCTTAGAACTCTTAGAACATACAACTCTTAGAATGCTCTCTCCCAGAGAATAAGCAGTCATCTGAAAAGTTAAAAAGATCACGTCTTTAGCACAAAGGATCTAAGACTGAGATATAGTGGTTAAGAAGCTGGGTTTGAAATGTGGACTTAATTATACCTTAAGAGAGACAGGTTCTTTCTTGCAGGATGGCTCTGACCCATCCTGAAAATCATTGCCTGTCATTTTCCTGAGCCTTGTAAGGGGAAAATAGTCTGATTGGGAAGCATTCACCTTCTCCAAGCTAAGGCATGGACTTACTTGCTAAAGGCTTTCAGCCAGATAGTCTAATCTGAAAGTTATAAGGAGCCTTCAAGTATTTTGAAGGGAAACTGGTGATTAAAAAGGAAAAACAAAAAAAACCCTGCCTTTATTATAAGAAACCCAGCTGCCTGGTATAAGTGCAATGTTAACAATGATATATAAAATGTCTATGTCATGAAGTAATGCAAAATAAATTCCTGAGTGTGGAGCTGATTCTAACATGATAATCAGCTAGTCTGAGGCTTTTCCCCCAGGGCATGGCAAAGAAGCCACAGTAGCTTTTAACTTTACAAGGAAATGGTGTCATTTCTTAAAAGCAGCTGGTCAGTCATAAACATTTATTGGACATGTTCTAGATTAGCTGCTGTAGGAATCTAAGAGTTTGTAAAATAATTAATTATTCTGAGTAACTGTCAGAAAGGTATCAAGTTCTTTCTGCACCCTCATTTTCTAAATATATAATCCGCAGTAATAATTCTCCCTCACACCATAGTCCCTTTCCCCCCACACTGTTCTGTCTTTTGCCCTGTCTGGGGAAGCCTATGGACAGAGAGGCCTGGCAAGCTACAGGGCATGGGGTCGCAAAGAATGAGACACGACCGAGTGACTGGGCACGCACGCTGTCCCTTGGCGTTGGAACAAAGCCAGTTACAGGTTTCTCCCATGAACCTTCCATCTCCCCTACACCTGGTTAGGAGCCCAGCTGACTCCCCAAATCAGCTACCTGTGCTGTCAGGCATGTCCTTGACAACCCCAAACTACCTTGCAACCAAGGATCTGGTTGAATTAAAATGTCCTCATTCCCCTGCTCCCCCAAAATCTGAGAAAGCTAATTTATGCCAAAGTTTCATTTACTGATACATCTTTCTTCAGAGGATACCTTTCTTGTCCTATTTGCTTGTAATTTTCTTTTTGATGAGAACAGAGGGTGGCAGCATCCCAGACAGGAATCTTCCTACTGTCCTTCACCTCACTCTAAGGGCTGGTCACTTTAGTCTGCATAACAGACTAGCCTGTATGCAGACAGACCTTCCATCCTTCACAGTAAAGAAGATGCTGTAACCCACTCTTTGTAGAGCATGTTTTCCAGTTTGTGTAATGACGTTGGGCTGTGTGATCCATATATTCCTGCCTATACCTCTTCATCCACAACTGGGTGTTGTTTTCCACATCGCGAAAGGAGTACCTCAAGGCTGCATATTGTCACCATGCTTATTTAACTTATATGCAGAGTACATCATGAGAAATGCTGGGCTGGATGAAGCACAAGCTGGAATCAAGATTGTCAACAGAAATATCAATAACCTCAAATATGCAGATGACACCACCCTTATGGCAGAAAGTGAAGAATAACTAAAGAGCCTCTTGACGAAAGTGAAAGAGGAGAATGAAAAAATTAGCTTAAAACTCAACATTCAGAAAACTAAGATCATGGCATCCGGTTCCATCACTTCATGGCAAATAGATGGGGAAACAATGGAAACGGTGACAGACTTTATTTTTTGGGCCCCAAAATCACTGCAGATGGTGACTGCAGCCATGAAATTAAAAGATACTTACTCCTTGGAAGGAAAGTTGTGACCAATCTAGACAGCATATTAAAAAGCAGAGACATTACTTTGCCAACAAAGGTCTGTGTAGTCAAAGCTATGGTTTTTCCAGGAGTCATGTATGGATGTGAGAGTTGGACAATAAAGAAAGCTGAGTGCCGAAGAATTGATGCTTTTGAACTGTGGTGTTGGAGAAGACTCTTCAGAGTCCCCTGGACAGCAAGGAGATCCAACCAGTCCATCCTAAAGGAAATCTGTCTTGATTGTTCACTAGAAGGACTGATGCTGAAGCTGAAACTCCTATACTTTGGCCACCTGATGTAAACTGACTTATTAGAAAAGACCCTGATGCTGGAAAAGATTGAAGGCAGGAGGAGAAGGGGATGACAGAGGGTGAGATGGTTGGATGGCATCACCGACTCAATGCACATGAGTCTGAGTAAACTCCAGAGTTGGTGATGGACAGGAAAGCCTGGCATGCTGCAGTCTATGGGGTCGCAAAGGGTCAGACACGACTGAGCGACTGAACTGAGCTGAAGTGATTCCTCTTCATCATACCTGTGTCGGCAGTGCAGTCTTTACAGAAAGGAGAGATTTTCCTCCTCTCCCTTGTCCTGCTTGGATCTCCAGCTTGGAATCAGAGTCTTGGTTTACTCTTCGGGGCTTACTCAGTAGGCTCCAATCCACTTCCAAGGTTCTGGGGCTCCTGACACCACCAGGTTTCCTGGTGACTATTCTGTAAACTGAACAAAGAATGATCCCCCCTGTTTCCTCTAACCAACTAAGCAACAAAGAGAAGGGGCACTCCTCCTTATGGG
This sequence comes from Oryx dammah, assembly GCF_014754425.2. Taxonomy (NCBI): domain Eukaryota; kingdom Metazoa; phylum Chordata; class Mammalia; order Artiodactyla; family Bovidae; genus Oryx; species Oryx dammah. Next base: position 15,918,974 of record NW_024070202.1, on the reverse strand, counting down.
GTGAGTCTCCTTGGATAGACCTGAGACATCGGTGCATAAATACTCTCTGCAAGCCCTCCATGCTAGAGCCTTGTGCTTGACTCAAGGGTTAACAGGGTAAAAGAAACATTTAGCGAATGAATTTTCTGCAATTTGACCACAGTAAGGAACTTGCTATCAGTCCTCTAGAGTTGAAAATCTATGACCCTCTACCTGCCATCCATTTAGAAATTCTACATGAAAGAGATGAAAGGGCCTCACAGTTCAGCCAAGCCAGCCTGCTGCAAGGGGCTAGGGTGGGAGCAAGAAGAATTGAACACTTCACTTACCCACAAGAGATTCTCCACTTACGTTCATTTTATTTTTACTCTTCTGTATAAGATTGGTCTCAATGAAGGAATTCTCTCCTAGGGAAGTGTGCAAAGATGTGTAAAAAACTACTTTGTTGAAGCATTATTGTAATAGGGAAATACCGGAACCAACATAAATATCCATCAAGAGGATAATGCGGTCTAGTTATTTAATGGAATACTGTAGAGCAGATGAAATTAACTAGAACTACATATATGTACCAAGATAAATTTCAAATAGTGTGGATATTTAAAATACAAATTAGAATGTGTATAGCTAACACAACATTGTCAAGGAACTATACTCCAATAAATATTTATTTAAAATAAAATATAAATTATATGCATAAATGTATAATTATTTGAAGTTTAAATATTAAGAACAATATTATGCACAGTTTTAGAGCATACACATGTGTAGTTAAAGTATAAAAGCAGAGCTATGAGTGATGCATATCAATTCAGAGACAAATTTCCTCTGTCCTTCAGAGAACAGGATTGGGTACTTTGGGGGTTTCGATGGTATCTACACGATTTCATTTTTTAATATGGTGGTATAATCAGAGTTTGTGTTTCTTCATATAAAATGTTGTATCTGAAATATTTCATTATGACTCTTGTAAAAAGAAAGGGTTCTGTGAATCTGAGTCAGGTGTAGTGAGGTGGATGAACCTAGAGCTTGTTATACAAAGTGAAAAGTCAGAAAGAGAAAAAAACAAATATTATATATCGATGCCTATATGTGGAAGAGAGAAAATCAGTACTGATGACCTTATTTGTAGGGAAGGAATGGAGACACAGAGAACAAACTTGGACATAGCAGGGAAAGAAGAAGGTGGGAGAAACCGAGAGAGGAGCGTGGACACGTATACTCTATCGTGTGGAAAATAAGTGGCCGGGGGGAGCTGCTGTAGAGCACAGGGGCCCAGCCGGGGTCTGTGACGACCTAGAGGTGGAGGGTGGGAGGGAGGGAGGGAGGCTCACGAGGGAGGGGAGATACACATAATTCTGGCTGATTTGCCTCGCTGTCTGGCAGAAATCAACACAATATTGTAAAGCAATTATCCTCCAATTGAAAAATAAAACTAATTAGTAACCACATCCAAAAAAGAAAAAAAAAGAGGGGAGGCGGTGGCTCAGTGTTTAAAAAGCTTGAAAGTCAATGAGCTAGGACAAGGGGCTCTGAAATGCTGATAATTCAAAGTTAGGGAAAATGGTCTCCAAGCAACCCTTTGTGGCCCCTTCCAGGAGTGACCTCCTAAAGCCCATCCTGCCTTCTGGAGCCAGGGCTCTCAAGCCTTCCTATGGCAAAAATGCATATTTTATCCCTACCCCCACTCTTGATTCTCGTTTAGTTGGTCTGAGGTTTTTATTGAGCATACCAGTGATTCTACCGATCATGGTCAGGATATCTTTGAGACAGATGCTGATGGTAAGCAAACCAAATTCTGGGAGCCCGTGGTCTTTCAAACCTTTGCCACAGGCTTACTGCTTACAGTGATCTAGAGTGAGGCAGGGGTTGCTGCGGTGTCCAAGCAGCAACAGTGCTACGACTCTGTAGACTTGTTAGTGATAACTCCTGGTTCACGTGCAGCATCATGAAAATCTTGTAAACCTGTGTGGTTTTGAAGATGGGGGTGCAGGAACAGCAGACAATGGGAAGATATGATGGGGGAAGCTAACAACAAGTGTTGAAAGGAAAAGATGATTTTCTCTAAATTCAATTCCAAATTTAGGAGGTATTCAATTTAGATGAACAGATTTATGTTACTACAAATGATCAGGGATGGAACAAACAGTGTATGGTGAATTATATAAACACTCCTTGGCATTAACTGGGGAGAGATGCTGTTAAACCCTCTTGTATTCCATTATGAAGATAATACACAATTTCAACGTATCAAAAATATATAAATTATAAAGAAGATTATAAAAATCACCAATAATATCACCACTGGAATAACAGTTGCTTATTACTTGTGAGGTCAAGTTCATAGTTTGAAATTGACAAAGGTGGGAGGGAGTATTTACACCACAGAAACAGACAAATGCCATAAGTCAGCTCCTTTACTTATATCCCAAAAAAGTAGTTAAATTGTTACTACATTGATCCCATTGAGCTCATCTTACTTACATGTGTATTTCCCTCAAAATGTAGATAATGCTATAAAGCAGATTAAAAAAAATTATTTTTGATGTAGACTATTTTTAGTCTTTACTGAATTTGTTACAATATTGCTTTAGTTTTATGTTTTGGTTTTTTGACCTTGAGACATGTGGGATCTTACCTCCCTGACCAGGGATCAAATCCACACCCCCTGCACTGGAGGGCGAAGTCTTAACCCTGGACCACCAGGGTGGTCTCCATAATGCAGTTTTGAAAGTACAAATGTATATCTGACTAACAAGTATATTCTGAGTTATTTTGGGAAACTAACAGGACCATCCATCTCGCATATTTTGTGCAGGGGGAACAAGGACCTCAGGGCTTCCCAGGGCCAAAGGGCATGACAGGACATGGCCTCCCTGGCCAGAAGGTAAGTATTTCAGGAAAATGCTCAGCTTTAGGATCTCAGCAGCTTAACCTGAACCCTGGAAGGGCGCTCATGAACTCATCACTCCTCTCCTTTCAATGCTTGGAGAAAAAAACCTGCTTCAGAGTGAATCCTTATGTATTTCTTTTCCTAACTGCAAACATGTTTACTTCGTGAAATCTCCTTTTCTTCAAACTCAAAAGCCAGCTGATGAGAAATAAATCCTTACAACCTACCCACGTGGAAGATACCAGATAATTCAGGTGTTAACCTGTATAGTAGCTGGAGTTCCTAAAATCAGTGAACGGATCAGATGGCATCTCATGGTCTCCTCACCTTGAGGTCTCTAGCTCATCATGAATTAGATAATGGTGCCTGTGCACGTGCGTCTTAGTCGCTTCAGTCATGACGGACTCGGTGCGACCCTTTGGACGGAAGCCCACCAGGCTCCTCTGTCCATGCGATTTTCCAGGCAAGAATACTGGAGTGGGTTGCCGTGCCCTTCTCCAGGGGATCTTCCCCATGCAGGGATTGAACCCGTGTCTCCTGTGGCTCCTGAACTGCAGCAGGATTCTTTACCAGCTGAGCCACGGGGGAAGCCCCTATGGGACCTGGGAGGACGTAAATAAAATGCCCCCTATTTTCTCATATAGTATATTCATACCAATAAGAACCAAGAGTCTTCAAGAGGTACCTCAGTTGCAAAGAAATGAAACTTCAGAGTTTTCCTTATTTGGCTTTAAGGTTCACAATCTAAGCTTATCTTTTCATTGTTTTGTAAAGGGAGAGCATGGTGAACGGGGCGATGTGGGAAAGAAAGGTGATAAAGGGGAAATCGGAGATCCCGGACCCCAAGGAGAACAGGCAAGAAGTGATTTTTAACATCTTACTGTTACTGTACACATTAACTGGTTGCAACCTTTATTGACCGTTACTCTTCTTTCACTAAGTAGGGGTTACCAGGACCAAAAGGAGACCAAGGACTTACAGTGAGTATCCACCCTAGAGGGTAACTGAGGGGTTTGTGCTCACAAAATGATTACATTTGTGTTTTCACATTAGAAGTAGGACTTCCTTTGACACAGAATTACTGCTGGCTTCAATGCAGGGGGTGACTGAATCTGAATGTGAGGGGGACTTTACCCTGGCAGCCCTTATCCAGTCTCACTGTAGACATGTAACTATCCACCCTGACCCCTGGTAGAAATGTTAACAAAGAGGTGAGCCATTTAAAAGAAGCCAAATGAACAAGGCACTTTTTATTTTTTCAGAATAGGGGCTCTTTTTTTTTTTTTTCTGAACTAGTTCCTTTAAGTGCTCTGAGAAGAACAACAATCACAAAATTGGGATTACTTTCATGTACTGATTCATTTATTCAACAAGCAGTCGTGATTATGTGCAAACTTTTCCTCTTTTGTTCTCTCTTTTGTTCTCTTTGCTCCATGGCAAACACAAAGCTGACCCCTGAGAGCCCCACAAGATGGGAAGGTTCTGGAATTTCTATAGCAAAGTCTAATTCTTCCTTTCTAGTATCTACCTTTCCTGGAGTTGAGGAGAAAAGAGGGAACTTCTCTTGTTCCCTTTTTGATGGGTCACGGTCTGGGGATGTTGACCTTATATGTGCAGCGTCAGGAAGCCCAGAGGTGAGAGCTCACGTGATGAAGGTGAGAGCTGGCACGTGACACACAGAACTGTGAAGGGTCTTCATGGCCCATCTGCCTCGTTCTCTTTGGTGCTCCACACCATAGGTCAGGCCCTCCCCAGATACCTGTGGAGGATAACACAGCTACATGTGCAGCGATTTCTCCCTACATGTAGCAGAAGAGGGCATATGTTAAATGCCCAGAGGAATGTTTCCCGTAGGTTTATACCCTCCCTCCCATCGCTCCATGGAGAGGGGAACTGTCTTCTTCATCCATGCACTTGCTCATTCATTTCACCAACAATTATTGGGCACATGCCCTGGGTCAGGGTCCGAGACAGGCACGGGGGTAAGAGTTGAGAACAAGAGCCCGCATCTCTGGACTCAAGGAGCTCACAGTCTAACGGGAGAGAAAGGCAGGCAGAGGTTGTTCACCTATAGTTTGATAAAGGCTGTGACAGAGGTGATGTGTGGGTCCAGAGCAGACAAAATGAGGTGTGATTTGATGCAAATTCTCTTTTCCTTCACTCTTCCCTTTGTCTAGCATTTAGAAAGCCAAAGTCAGCATTAAATGAGACTCTAGTATGTGACAGGCTCCTTCATATCAGTACCACCCTGACCCAGTACTGCAGGGTGCCTGGGGGACCCAGGCAGAGTACGGCCCTGACTCTGGACTCCTGGACTTCTAGTCCTTCTCCTGGTCCACCCTTTCCTCCAGGTGAGGAGCGACCACCCTGAGTACACACCGCCCTGCCCCTGCTCCACACTCGATACACAGATCTCAGAATTGCCCCCAAATGGCCTCAAGTTTGGAAGTGGACAGCACTGGGCTGTATGCATGAGGTAGCCGAGGGGCAGGCGTTTGGGGGGTATTTGACAGAGCTTGGGTTCACCTCGCAAGTGCTGGATAAGACCCAGGGCAGCATAGGACTGGTGAAGATGGGGGGGGGGCGGGGTGGCAGGGAGAAGGGGACAGGCTAGAGACTGCAGCCCTCTCTTGCTCAGGACACGCATTAATGCACGTAACAGCCCACGAGGCAGGGCGGAGTGTCTCCCTTTCAGATAAAGACCGGCCAAGTCTTGCAGAAAGCTTGAGCAACACGCCCCGAGTCACCTCGCTAACAAGGGGAGAGCCCTTAGAGCTGGAGCTGGCTTGTTGGAAGCCAGAACCAGCCTGCTCCCTCATGAAGGCTATTCTCAAAAGGTCTGCTTTTTCTCCCCACCCCTACTCTCTCCTATCCTCATACACTCTCAGGGGCAGATTCAGTCCAGACTAACAGACTCCTCCTTTAAAAAAAAAAAAATTGTTTTTTAATTGGAGGATAATTGCTTCACAATGTTGTGTTGGTTTCTGCCATACACCAACATGAATCATTACTAGCTATGTATCCGTCCCCTCCCTCTTGAACTTCCCTCCAATCTCTCACACCCAACCCCACGCCTCTGGGTTGTCACAGAACACCAGGCCGAACTCCTTGTCATTCAAGAGGCAAAAACTATTGATGGGAGTTCAAGTTTTTAATCATTCTCACCCAAGCTACTTCAGAAAGACTTTCTCTAACTACACCTGAAATGCCAGTGTTTCTCAGCATCTGCCCGCAATTGTTTCTTCTGTGTCCTCAAACTCTCAAAAAGGGACAGCTATTAAAGGTGCACGGATGCACAGTTCAAAAAGGTGGATTTAATATTACAGTAAAGTTGTATGGAGGATGAGAAAGCATTTTAGATTATAAACATAGAAAAACTATGCTTGCAAAAGTGGGCATGGAGGGGTCTCCCAGGTTACACTCAAGCTCTGCTCCACACCATCTCGCCTGCCACCCCTCTTTCAGCAGCCAACTGTACACTGGCCTTTCTTAACTCTGCCTCCAGCTTGAGCCCCTCTCCCAAGCATCAGACCTTACCTCCTACTGCCTTGCCAGCTGGGTGTCCCATAGGTGCCTCAAACTCAGCCAGAATCAAGCTGAGCCCAGTTTACTCTTCATTAGCTCCACCCTGCCCCTGTCCCTTCCCTCCCTCCCTCCAAGAGTGGCACTGCTATCGTTTACCTCCTAGACGCCTCCTTCCCCTCATCCTCTCTTCCAGTTACTCACCACCCCCTTCATCTCCTTCTGCAATATCCCTCCAGGCCATCCCTTCCCATCCATCACTCCCACCATGGTTTTCTGGTGTTAATTTTCTTTGCCCGTACTATTTAGGAATCTCAGGCCGCTCCACTGGCTGCCCGAGTCAGTTTTCTTAAATAAAGGTGCAACCAATTCTCTTCTCTGCCAGGGACCACGTCTGTCCTCACTGCTCAGGCTAAGGCCACACTCTTCAACAAGACACAAAGGCGCTCTAGAGCCTATCTGTGTTCCCCATCTTCTGTCATTCTCCCTGTCACATGCCCTGAGTCATAAGATTACTCAAGTTCTGTAATACACTGCGCTTTGTGTGTTTTGTCCCCTGCCTGGAAGGTTCTTCCTCTTCCTCTCTTCACCCCGTTCCACCCTGGTCAGAGTCTACCCACCTCCCTGGACCACAGCACCAACTCCACTCTCCCACCCCTGGTATTCTGGCAGATCAACATGGTTCCTTGGCTCTGATCCAACAGCATAGCACTTATAAAAAGTATTTGTTTCTTTGCCTACTTGCTACTAGACTCATGTTAACATGAGTCCTTTGGAGGATATAAATTTGATGCCTTCATCATTGGCACTGAGAAACCAAGGTTACTCAGCAATCTTAGCAGAAAGAGTGAAACCATTCATTCCAGTGACTTTAAAGCAAAGATTACCTGGAAAATGTTGATTATATATAAATATGACTACTTAAAGCATATTAGACCTGGTTATGCCATAATAGCACAGTGAAAGGAATTAAATGCAACCTTGATATATGAATTGCTCTTACAAGTCAATAAAAGACAAAGATTCTAATAGGAAAATTGGACCAAGGACACACACAGACCATGCACAAGAGAAGACAACTGGAAGCACACATTTAAAATTTAGCCTCACAACCAGTGGATTAAGTGTAATTTAAAACTGAGATATTTTTCTCTATCAAATTGCAAAGATTATATAGTAATAATAACCAGTACTGTGTCTCTAAAACAAAACAGGTTTTCTTATATACTACTGTTAGAAGTATCAGCTACCACAACTTTTCTGGAGGATAGTTAGGCAGTCTGCATCAAGAACCATAAAATGGCATGCCACTGACTCCAGAAATCAAGTTTTTCAGAATACTTGGTAATATGGGAAATTAATTTGATATATAATGTTAAGTGAAAAACTATAATCATAAAACTTGCAGTAAAAATTAAAAATAACTATATTAAATATGTAACATTTCCCCTGCCAGGATATACAATATAAATATATTAATATAGAAAGTTTCCTTTTTAGACATACTCTAGTTTCAGATTTATTAAATGTCTCTCTCAATGTGGAAAAAGTATGACAAAGCCTGAAAAAAAAAAGATAACTGTTGATTCCTTTATTTCATATAATTTAAAGTATCTCGTACTGGGAGTAATTTTTGTATAGCCACTTGAAATCACTGGCTTTTACTCAATTTACAGCTTTAAAAAATCTAAATTAAAATGCCGTGAATATTTTCCATATATGCTTCTGTTAAGCCATGCCACTGGCTGTCACCTGCACCCTTGTTCTGTCATTATAGATCTTTTTCTTTAAAACTTGACTTTTGCAGCTGTTACACTTTATCTTCTTAGAAAAGGCCCGCTGCTTTTCCCCGTTGAGATTTTCTGGGCTTCTGCCTCTCTCCTCTGTTAATCACCCCTGTCAGCGTCATGTCTTTGGCAGATGTAGAATCCTGACTTCTCCAGTTCCCATCCCAGTCATTTGTAAACACGCCATGCGGCACAGGCCACTGGCAGATTGACTCCCAGTATTCAGCTCATCTCAGGCCCCTCTGATGGAGCTGGTGAGGAGCAGGGCCCGGAAGGAGCATCCAGGAGCCCAGGGACATTTCATGGAGAAACCCAAGTGAGAGTATTAGGAAACTAGGGAGGAGACTCGCACGTTTGGGGACTGGTACGGAAAGAGGGGAGAGAATACAGTATAGAATGAACACAGGATAGAATGAATTCTCTCTCAAACCAGGTGCTTGTCCTGGTTGGCTAGCACGTGTGGTTTAAATCATGTAACTAAGGCATATGTTACCCACGGCATTGTCGTCCTGGGTATCTGCAAGGGACTGGTTCTAGCACACGCCCTCCACCCAGGAGGTACTGAAGCCCGTGGATGCTCACGTCCCTCAGATACAATGGCACAGTACTATCAGCCCTCTGTATCCGTGGATGCAGAAGTGTAGGGAGTACATCCTTTGGGGGCCGTACCCTGTGCTAGGAGCTGTGTGTGTTACCTCGTTTAATCTCACCACAGCCGAGACACAGACCACTGATAGGTCACTTCATGCCCAAGGTCACACAGCTGGCAAACACCAAAGCTGCAATTTGAACTTCAAGTCTCAGCTATTACATCTTACAGCTCAGACACAGTTCAATTATAATATATCGTAGCCAACTTTTAACCTCTGTACTATGTATCTTATTTGCAGCAGAAGGATTAATCAAATAGCCCAATGCTGACTGTAGTAAGACAGTTCCTTTTATGTAGGGAAAGAATATTATGGTCACACAATTAATACATTTTCCTCTTTCCCTCCAGAAAGAAGAAATCATCAAGCTTATTTTTGAAATATGTGGTAAGATTTGACGATCAAGAAAGCAACCATCACTTTAAAGTACCAGTCCCACTATGTTCAAGATATTTGCATTGACTCAGAAGATGTATACTGTAGAGCTCATGGGAAAGTTTCAACTTCATTTGCAAAGTTGGTGGGAAACCAAAAGGAAGCAGTGTGAGGGGCTGTGGGAATCCTGATTTAAGGAAAGAAAATCATTTTCCCAGAGTGGTTAAGAAGCATGAAGACAGACACCAGAGTCTGTGCAGCCAGGCCTTTTGTTAGCACTGAGCTCATTTGTATTCGGTGACATTTACCTGAGCCTGGGAAGGAAAGAACAACCAAGGAAACATGACTACAGGGGCCTCACTGGTGTTTGAGTCCAGCCCAGCTGGTGACAATAATGTCTCTGTTTTTCCTGAAGCAAAAGGTCTTTCTAAATTGAGTTTTGAGATCTAGAGTGCCTACCGTTTCAAAAGCAAGAGGACAGAGTTCAGAGGTCACCTTGTGTCGCAACTCGGTCTAAATGCTTCCGTGGTGAAATGTGTGTGTGCTCAGTTGCTCAGTTGTGTCTGACTCTTTTGTGACCCCGTGGACTGTAGCCCGCCAGGCTCCTCTATTCATGGGCTTTTCCAGGCAAGGACCCTGGAGTGGGTTGCCATTTCCTACTCCAGGGGATCTTCCCCACCCAGGGATCGAATCCTCCTGCATTGGCAGGTGGATTCTTTACTGCTAAGACTCCTGGGAAGCCCCTATGGCAAAATAGGCTTAAAACAGAGTTATTGGAACAAGGAAATAAAGCAAAACGATTAGCCAAAAAGCAAGCAATTAATGGATTACGAAGATAAGAGAACCTTCTGTGTTTTAAATGGACAGAGGAAGGAATATCATTATCCTTCCACATAGGGCACCCCAGAACTGTCTTGTCCCCCAAAAGACTTCTGGATCTTAATAAGCAGCCTGGGAATCTCTGTGGTGACAGGCTAATTTAGACGTTGCTTCTGAGTGCTAGATACCCTGTAAAAATAGCAGCCAGTTTCTTGATGATTTATTGTGGGAGTGTTATTGGGCAAAATAAGGATACGAAGACACCAATGGAGCCCTGATACTTTTTATTGCTTAGGGACTCTGGCAACTGCTTTGAATGATAAACCATAAATAGAAGTTGTTTACTGACCAGTGTTCCTAGATCACTCCCCTTGAACAGTTTCACAGGGTGAATGTTCTCCAGGCCTCCGTGATAAGATGGGAGCCACCGTAGGGTCACTGTGGGTGACTGGGGACATAAGCCAGAGTAGCGGGGGGCTACTATGCTTATGCCTAGTTAAAGATCCAGATCCTTCCCTGACAATTAAAAAGTTTCATCCCATTACTTTACTCACTGGCCACACCAATGAGCAAGTGTTCACTTTCACATAAGGATATGGTTGAAGACTGAAATATTAGCGTTCAGATTCAGATTAAATACACGTGGTGGGATATAAAGAGCAAATTTAGGATGGTGGTTATCTCTTACAGACAAGGAGGGGGATGGGATCAGGAAGGCATGCAAAGGGAGGCTGAATCTTTTAAAAAGACTTTTATATTTTAATCTGAGAAATTGGCTGTTTATTATGTTATCCTCTACAGCATTTTGATTTTTTGTGTGGGAGGTTTTTTTTTTCTTCCCAATGTATCATTTGAAAAGAATCAGGCATAGAAGCTAGAAAGGAGACAACTGTCAGCTGTGTTCAAGGTCGCAGAAAAGGAAGGCTACAATCCAGGTCTCTCGTTCATCCCCGCCCCCTCCCCTCTCCCTGGGATGTTTTCATTTTCATTCCTGCTGTGTTTCTGTGTCCACATCTGTGTTTCAGGCTGTGGGCGTAAATGCAAAGAGACTCCGCTGGAGCTGCTGTTTGTGATTGACAGCTCAGAAAGTGTGGGGCTCAAGAACTTCCAAATCATCAAGAATTTTGTGAAGACCCTGACGGACCGGGTCGCCCTGGACCTGGCCACAACCCGCATAGGCATAATCAACTACAGCAACAAGGTGGAGGAGGTGGCGCACCTGTCCCAGGTCTCCAGCAAGGATGACCTCAAGCGGGCTGTGGACAACATGCAGTATCTGGGGGAAGGCACGTACACGGCCTCGGCGCTCCATGCCGCCAACCGCATGTTTGAAGCCGCCAAGCCCGGCGTGAAGAAGGTGGCCTTGGTCATCACCGATGGGCAGACAGATACCCGAGATGAAAAGAATCTCACTGAGGTGGTGAAGAACGCCAGGGACATCAACGTGGAGATATTTGTGATCGGGGTAGTGAAGAGAAATGACCCCAACTTCCACATTTTCCACCAAGAAATGAATCTGATTGCTACTGACCCGGATAGTGAGCACGTTTATCTATTTGATGACTTCATTGCTCTTGAAGGTAAGACAGTTCCAGGGGAAAAGAATTTATATTGCCTTTCCAAGAACCACATCGCTGGATGATCCTGACCAAAAATGGAAACCAGAAGGCTACTGAGGTTTACACCAGCATTAAATTGTAACACAAACTCTAAGGAAAAGGGGTTTAGTATCATTCAGTTCAGAGAGGACAATCCTTATCCTTATTCATTTGTAGTAAGTGCTGAGTTGGCCACGGAGTTGTTTACCTGGGGTGTATCTACAACTGAAGGGCTGAAAAGAAAGGATAGGATTTGAGGCCATTGCTCAGATTAGCTTATGTTCTAAAAGTTACCCAACTTGGGTAAGAGATGGAAAAAGCCCTCAGCAAGGCAGCAAATAACCATGGAATCAAAATGAATTAATAAGTCCAAGATGAGTGGGAAAAAGTTATGGTAATCTAAAGAGATGAGAGACATAGCAACTAGAATTATTCTCCTCTATTCCCTCTTCTCTGTTTTTATGAAAACAGATAACGAAGAGTGAACAAGTTGACATCAGGACTTTATCTGAAAGAACATTTTGAATACACCTCACACACTCAGGGCTGATCTGATGGGTTTTCCTATGCTGCTTTACCCTTTCACAAGAACTGATATTTCCTAGTGAGGCATGCTAAGACACTGACTCACCTGTGATTCAAGTGTGATCAGTATCACTTTGCAATGAAACATTCCAGGTCACTGGAAACTCATAACACATTCTGGCAGAGCCCACACCCAGAAAGCTTATGAAATAAGTAAAATTTATACTTACTGTATTTGCAGGCTTCAGTTTGACCTAATCCTTCCTTCTCCACTCATCAGGAAGCAGGGCCTGGCGTGGCTTGGCATGGGCCCTCCTGGCCTCATCCTTCTCCTGGGGCTCTGGGTACCCACACAGCTGGCCCTAAGGAGAGCAGACCACACTCAGAACCATCCCACTTTCCCTCATACTTCAGACCTCCCTAACCTGGGGTCTGGCTTCCTTAACACTAGATGACTGGAGGGTTTATCTGGTACATTCAGTCTCACTGGGTAGTTAAGGTGTTAGAAATGGCCAGAAATATTAAACATTTCAGAGACAAGTTATATTTTAAGAAGAAGAGCTTTGTCATCTTTACCAAAGAAGTTACTAATGTGAGGGGTATATTTTTGGACTGGTTTGTCTTTTGCAATCTCCAAAATCAGAGCTAATTGCCTGGTAAACTTATTATGGGTGAGACTCACCCCTTCCACAGAGTAGCTCCCTCTGGATAAAATTAATTTAAGTCATCTGTTCACCTATTTGGACCATTTGTTGTTGTTCAGTCACTAAGTCATGTCTGACTCTTTGCAACCCCGTGGACTGCAGCATGCCAGGTGTCCCGTCCTCCACCATATCCTGGAGTTTGCTCAAACTCATGTCCATTGAGTCAGTGATACCATCCCACCATCTCATCCTCTGTCGTCCACTTCTCCTCCTGCCTTCAATCTTTCCCAGCATCAGAGTTTTTCCCAAAGACCCAGTTCTTCATATCAGGTAGTCAAAGTTTTGGAGCTTCAGCTTTAGTTTGGGCCATTCTATGCTACTACATTAAGTTATTTTAGATGGCCTTTTACAGATGATGTAAAAATGCTTTAAAAACTTGGCTCCCCTAGTGGTTGACCTCAAGTGCTGGGCAAGTGGAGACTGCAGAAGATCTTTATAAGAAACAGATCTGAGTAATGTTTCATTGCTCCTCCAAACCCTTTTCTACTTCTCTTTTTTAAAAGATACCCTGAAGCAAAAACTATTTACAAAAAGTTGTGAGGATTTCGAAGCCTACCTCTTTCATATTTTGGGTTCATCACCGCTTCAACCTGGATTTGGGATATCGGGGGAAGAACGCCATGAATCTACTCCAGAGCCCCAGAAGGAAATTTCTGAGTCTGTAAGTAACCATCTTGCTCAATGTGTGAGCCTAAAACGGTATATTCTGTCTGCTCTACATTGAAGACCATCTTGTCCTGAGCTGTCAAGAATCAACTGAGGTATGGATAGCTTCAGGTCCTTGGCTCTAAATATTAGCCTTTTGTTTCTAGATTTCTAGTTCTGAAATAGCTCTGGGGCTTATGAGCATGAATATGAGACTGATAAATATTTCCATGTTTTATAATTATTTATTAAATGCTACAAATAATATTTCTATATTATACCCCTGACAGTGTCAAAAGTAATCCCGTCCACTAGAACAGACCAATACGACACTATCCGAATCATGTTTCTGTACCGGGCTGCAAATCTCCCTGTCCGTCTGTGTATCCACTGCACACTTTGCACCCTTTCAAGTTTCTGGCAGGTGCACACATGCTCCGTCTGCACTCTTCCTCCCTCCCGCCCACCCTCTTGCTCACTTAGTTTCCCCCGCCTGCACCCAGGGCAGGGACAGGGAGGGAGGCTATGCATGCATATGGCACAAGGCGGATGCTTCGTTTCAGAGCTCCCCAATCATGTGTGTACAAGAGAACTACCTCCTGAATGTATTGAGACAAAGGCGATGTCCTTAGAGCAAGCCTCTGAGCACTGACCTCAGCCAATCAGGTCACAAGCAACTCTTAGTTTCTTACGGTGAGAACTGGAGAGCCTCTCCTAATTGCCAGTGAGTGAGTGATGTAGTCTCTTTCCCACCAAGTTACAACTAAAGCTGGTGTGAACCGATATCTATCATATGCACAGACATGGTCTGGCAAGCAAGTCCACAGCAGTGTCCATATTTTATAAGCTCAATGAACTCCCCCTGTGGTATCCTTTTATGAAGTCTTCAAAGACATGGAAGATTTATTTTGAGCAAGTGCAACAATGTTCAAGTATTAGAGTTCCACTAACTGACTAGGAACTGAAAACTTGAGAAACTCCCAGACCAACAGGTGAATGCAGGACCACTCAGGAGTCAGGCCTAGGATGCTATTCCTGTTGTTGCTGTTTAGTCATTAAGTTGTGTCCGACTCTTTGCCACCCCACGGCCTGTAGCACACTAGGTTTCCCTGCCCTCCACTATTTCCTGGAGTTTGCTCAAACTCATGCCCATTGAGTTGGTGATGCCATCCAACCATCTCATCCTCTGTTGTTCCCTTCTCCTCCTGCCCTCAATCTTTCCCAGAATCAGCCAACTTATTGAAAAAGACCCTGATGCTAGGAAAGACCCTGATGCCATTCCTATGGGGACAAATTACAGGACTCACAAGATTTTTATATTATATCCCAAAAAAGGACAGAAAAGTTTGTAATCTGTTTGATTAAATGCTAATCAACTTCAATACGGGTAATTCTGATAGCACAACAGACTGCCCCTGGATTGTAGATTGAAATTAACACTCACTTATACCACATGGTCTAGATCAGGGGGTCAATAAACCCTTTTTGTGAAGGGCTATATGGACATGAGTTTGGGTAGACTCTGAGAGTTGGTGATGGACAGGGAGGCCTGGCATGCTGCAGTTCATGGGGTCGCAAAGAGTCAGACACGACTGAGCGACTGAACTGAACTGATATAGGAAAGATTTGGGATTTTGCAGACCACTTCATCTCTGTTGCAGTGACTCAACTCTGCCTTAGAAATGCAAAAGGAGCCATAGCCAGTACCTCAATGAATGAACATGGCTATGTTCAGATAAAACTTGTTTCCCAAAACAGGTGAAGATTCACATTCAGCCCATAGGGGTTTGCCAACCCTGCTCTTTACTAAGCATTTGAAAGTAAATTATAGACAATAATGTACACAGTCTATCTCCTCCTTCTCCTGTGATTTATCTCTTTGTCCTGGCCCTAATCAATCCATGTTCCCTTCTAAAAACTACCTATAAAAGAACAAACTCAGGTTACATCCAGCAAGCAGTGTCTAAACAGACCTCTTCTCAAAATCAATGAGTTCCAGTGAGATGTATTGATCATTTACCGTGGTGCTCAAGGGTGGGTCTTAAGGTACAGTTCCTACCCAATAGAAGTCCATGGTCTCTCAGAGAATGGATGAGTACAGGGAGTATTAAGAACTTTAGCAGAGCTATGGAGGAAGCTCAAGAGATGCTGCAGATTAATTTCAGGGCAGAGTAATGTAAGGCTTTACAGAGGAGCTGGTGTTGAGCTAAGTTTTAAGACTACGTAAGAGTTCTTCAAGGCAAGAGCAGGGGGACGGGTATTTCCAAGAAGAAGGAACATGTAGGGGCAAAGGGGGAATCCATAGGAAATGGCATTTTAAGAAATTAGGACAAGTTCAGTCTAACTGGAGCCAAAGGTGTACCTGCAGAAGGGTGAGAGTTAAAACTGGACAAATAATTTGAGGGCTAATTATAGATGTGTCAAACTAAGGAGCTTGAACTTCCTCCATAGCCTAGGCAAACAGAAGAAAGCAGTTTTACAAACAAGGGTCATATAGTCACATTTGGTTGCAGGGTGAAAGATAAATAGGAGGAGGAGGAAGAGAGGAGACTGGAGGTTGGGATGTGAGGAGTAATGGTCCAGGTGAGAGATAATGAAGCCTTAAACTAAGACAGGGGCCACCAGACTAAAAGGAAGTATGGATTGGAAAGCCATTTCTGGGTAGAAAGAACAGGAATTGGAGAGTGAACGGAGGTTAGGGAGAGGGCTTGGGGATGATGATTGGATTCTAGCTTGGAGATGGGGTGGACTGAAACATCCACTGAGAAGGAGAATATAGCAGGCAGGGTAGGGTTCTCTGAAGGAAAATAATGGGCTTAATCTGTTCCAAAGTGGAGGTGGCAGAGGGACATTCAAGGCAATGGCACGGAATGAGGGACAGCAAGAAGACCCTGTGACTCTGGTGTTGTGACCCAGGAAGTCAGATGCCCTGAGAGACAAGTGACGTTAATAGATTATGGCAGAGGAAGCATTCTAGAAGCTGGGGAGGGGAAGGCATGAGAAGAGTACATCCAAAATAATTTAGATTTACAGCACCAAGAGTTACATGGTGGGCATCAGTTGGATCTCCCTATGGGGCTTCTTACTGAGAGTGGGAGCTTGTAGTGAACTCCTAATGGGAGTTTGTAATGACCTTGAACTTGGATAGTCTCTCTTGAATCTACGCCTTCTCACCCTGGCTCTCTTTGCAGAAGCACTGAAATGAGACTGAATTTTTAAAAACGAGTGATCCTCATAGATATTTAGTCTGAACAAACACACATGCATTTCTGTTCACACTTAGATCTGCCGTGCATGTATATGATGTATGTTCTTAGTCTCTCAGTCACGTCTGGCTCTTTGCAACCCCAGGGACTGTAGCCTACCAGGCTCCTCTGTCCATGGGGATTCTCCAGGCAATAGTACTGGAGTGGGTTGCCATTCCCTTCTCCAGGGGATCTTCCCAACCCAGGGATCAAACCCAGGTCTCCCACATTGCAGGCAGATTCTTTACCATCTGAGCCACCAGGGAACACTCATAAATACAAAAACATATTTAGATATCCATGCATGCACACACTTTATCTAAAAGTATAATTATAGCATTGAAACCTCCAAAGTAAAATGAATCTGTCAAAACCTTCCAATCTTCAGTTTGTTCCCAAGCCTACCCTAGGCAATATTGGAAAATAAATAATGTCAGAAGTCCTATTTCCCTTTTTGTGTTCCTAATTTCTTTCTCTGTTGTCTTCCTTTTATCAGTCCTTAAGATACCAAGCTCAGTATTCCTTCTTCCTCTCCTTTCTAGCAAAAATCTATTTTTTAGGGAAAATCTGTTATCAGTTATTTACTCTTTTGTGAGTGGTGTAAGCCAATGGGTTGAATCAAGTCAAGAAAGACTTGCATTTGAACTATTTTATCTAATTGTGTAATGAACATGATGTATACTGAATACGTACAAACAGATGTGCTGTGAAATATAGAAAGCAGAAGGATCTCCAAGGTTCTGTTAAGTTCATAAAGCTTTGGCAGTTCCTGCTCTGTTGCCCTTTGGGGCCATGTACATCATCCATTCTATTCTGCCTCTCTCCTGAAATCTCAGGAAAGCTTATACTTTCTTCTGAAATCTATCACATTTTACACCGTTAATAATTATTTTTGTAGGTACCCTAACTTTCCTGATGGATTTGAATTCCTTGAGGACATTTGTATTAATTAAACTTTGTGTCTCTTGGGACCTAGATTTGTGCTTCCTCTTATACACAGTAGATGCTCAATAAGTACATAAGGACCAAATGAAGGCTATACCAACTGTTAGGATAAAAAAGAAATCTGAAGATTTTCCTCAGGGAGAGTCATCAATTACACTGCAATTCAAAAGACTGTATACATAAGAAATCCTTATCTTTTATGGGACTAACAATGTTGGCACTTCATGTTCTTTCCTTGTTTCAGGGTGTGGCCAGCTGGAGAAAGATTTCCTGGATATAAACTGGAGCAGGGCAATCAAATCAAGTAAACATCATTTAATCAGAACAAGTGGCCATAAGCAGTAATGGCCCACTAGGCAAATAAGTATATGAATTTCCTGCATGAAGTCACTTTTTGTTATTCTAAATGTATTAAATAAATAATGTCAATGCACAGGGCCAATTTGCTGGAGCCAGTTTCTTGTAACAAGATTTCAGATTTTTTTTTCCCCCTTGAAAGAGTAGAAAGGAAAGAAGCCCTGTCTACGCTTTCCACAAAACTCCTTTTTTGTAAGATGAAAAATTGTTCCCAGATTGCAAACAACTTAGGTAACTGGCAGCAAAGGTTTTTTTTTTTCCTCTCTGTAGAAAGGAGGCTGTGGGATTCCTATGAAGAATGACTGATTCCATAGCAACCCAGGGAAGTCAGTCAAGCTGGTGTGGGAAGAGTCTCTCTGAGTAGCTTCTGCATGGGGTGGACAGGAGGTGTAGGCAGAGGGGGAGCCCCAAGGCCTCTCCTTTTATATGATGTGGTCCTGATGTATAGTCCAGGGCCAGCCTTAAGCTGAGCATACAGCTTCCTCATTTCCATGGAAGTAATGGCTGCTCTGTACTGAAGTCAATTACAAAAAGCTAATACAGCAGGCTGACTCCGCTAGCTGCCCACCCTCTCTGTGCATCCTGTTAGTGAGACCCTATCCCTCATCCCCATGCCACTGGCCTCAGTTCTCCCCTTCCATCATGATCATGTACGCTGCTCAAAGATCTTCATCTCTATTTTCAGTCTCTTCGATCTCTTACTCTCATTTACTTGTTCTAACTCCATCTCAAGATCCATTCTAAAGAGGGCCACTTCTATAAAGGGGAACGAAATTGGGTCATCTGTGGAAACGTGGATGGACCTAGAGACTGTCATTCAGAGCTAAGTTGGGAAGAGAAAAATAAATACCATATATGAACGCATATATGTGGAATCTAAAAAAATGGTATAGATGACCCTATGTGCAAAGCTGAAATAGAGACCCGGACGTAGAGAACAAACGTATGGATACCAACGGGGAAAGGGTGGATGTGAGGAACTGGGAGATTGGGATTGATAGATATATCCTATTGATACTATGTATAAAAATAGATAACTAATGATAAGATGCTATAAAGCACAGGGAACTCTACTAAATGCATTGTCGTGACCTGGATGGGAAGGAAATCCAAAAGGGAGTAGATATATGCCTTATGGACGATTCACTTCACTGTGCAGTAGAAACTAACACTGGAAAGCAGCTATACGCCAGTAAAAATTAATTAAAAAATAAAGAGGGCCACTCTGAAACCAGGGTTCCACGGACAGTTTTTCTGAGAACCGCAGCCCCAGGCAGCTTCTGCCTTGATATTGGAACTGGATGTGTCCTTTCATTCTCAGACCTGACTGTGGACTCTAGCCTCAACTCTGATGTGACACCCACCTGTCCCTTACTGTGCTCGGGGGCCTATCTATTCCCTTCTGCCTCTTCTGAAACCAGGACCTTCCTTCCCTGTGGTGTCCTTCCCTGGCAACACTTCCAACTCCTTCCCCAGAAGCAGAAAACAGGCTTCAGACTCTCCCATCTAAAACCTTCCCTCATCCATAGTTCTTATGTCAGCTGTGCTTCTATCCTATCTCTATCTTTATATCATAAAGTTATTCCACAGGCCAATCTCTGCTACTCACATCCCCACCCACACCCTCACTCTCCTCCTCCTCTGTCTCCCCCTGGCTTTAGCTCTGTTTCCTCACTTCCATTCACTTCCATTCCTCTGGGAAGCCCTCCAAAGTAAGGTTGCTGCCTCGACTGTGTCCCTGAAGCTCTGCTGCAAAAGTCACCAACAACCCTCTCATTGCCAGATCCTTATCATCCTGTTCTTACCTGATTTCTCTTTTGCATATATCCCCCTGTCACTGCTGATTTTTGATTTTGCAAGTCCTCTTTCTCCGGGTCCTCCTTCTGAGCATTCTTTCTTAATAGCTTTTGGGGTTTTTCTTTCTCTGTTTACCCCTTAGTATTAAACTCAATTTTTCTGAGATCTGTTCTTGGCCTACTTCTCTTATTCCATATACTCTAAGTTTCAAAGCCACGTGTGCTAACAGTTCTCAAATCTGCCTCCTCACCCCAGGCCTTTCTCCTGGGTCCCAGATACAAATTTTGATTGCCTGTGTACATCATCTTCTGGGTGTCCTGCAGGCACTCAACGTGAAATGTGTTCACCATGCTGCTCCTGTAGATTTCCTTCATAGAATATGGTCCCTTCAACTAGCTGGGCATCTGGCAAGAAACCTGAGACACACCTGGAGCTCCTCTCACTGTATCTTTCACACTCATTGGTAGTGTTATCTCTGGTCTGTTCTTATCATCCCTTGACTTACACTCAACTCTTTTCTCCTCACTAACATTTCTACTGCCTAGATCAGGGCCTCATCATTTCTGATCAGTATTTAATAATATGGTCTCAAAACTCTTATCACGTCTCTCTTTTCTGTATTCTCTTCAGTTTATCCATTACTTGCTGATAGAGTTATTTTATTTTTTTTGCCCTTTTAAAAATAACACCATTAAATTGTTAATATTTCTCATACATATGATTCCATTTGGCTGAATTTTCTTAAAAACCTGTCTGTGATGGCCTATATCTTAACTTGGTACTGAGCATCCACAACAGATTAGGAAAAAGACATAAATATTTGAGTACATCTATATTTTCTCCTTATGTCTTATTCAAGTAAAATTTTATAGGTTGCTCAATCATACTATACTCACTATTGAATGAAGTAGCCTATTCAAGAATACTCAGAGGCCATAATCAATACTTTCAAAACAGAATAACTTTTTAAACTTTCAAAACACTTGAGACTAAGCCTAATATTAGTTTAGTTTCTCCACTGACATGAAAATTAAGTTGGTTTCCTGAAATCAGACCTAATTTTTGTAAGTGGCCTCGATGAAGCCACATATACAGATATGGCTATAATGGTCAATACTATAATTTATTTGTTTATAAAGTAAAATTAATATTCCTGCAATGGCAACCCACTCCAGTACGACTGAAGCGACTTAGCAGCAGCAGCAGCATTGTGGTAGTCAAAAAAACTCAAACTGAATAAAATCTAATTATTAGAATTGCCAGGTTATGTGTCTGTGGAAACCTCATATATTGCTTATGACTTATAAGCCTTAGTATGTAAGATGTTTCTCTCCTACAGAGAAGAAAAAAATAGCATATTGCAAACCGATCTAGAAAATAATACTCCAGATCTGGAAGTCAGCAAACTTGACTGACTCAAGTTTCAATTCTGAACTTAAATCCTTGTCTCCAAAGTTTATACTTTTCCTCCTTTGTTATTTCAGAGATTGAGATGCATCTACTTAGTAAGTTGTAGTCTTTTTCCAGAATTAAATTTTATAGTGTATTTCACAATGAATGATATCTTAGAAATGAGATGTGAAAGCAGCCTTACATTGCATGAATCACCTATTTCTTAAAGTTTCCTCATTTGTACAATAGGGCATTGTTACCAGAATATTCTTTTGTAAAATATGTCATTCGAAACAGTCAACAAACTTTTCCTGGGCAATGCCAGAATGACGGACATTATACTAATGTATGAGAAGCCTTAAACGGAATAAAACCCTGCAGTTTACCTCTAGGAAAGCTGCAGGCAATCCAGGGAGGCACGGCCCAAACTCAAGGTGCTCCTCACGGTCCTCAACAACCTTAAATGCAGACAGAGAGTATTCAGTTTAAGTGCTGGAGTGTTGAGAGACCTGGCTAAGAAGCGCTATTTTCTAGGAAGGGCCAGTCAAGGTCAGAACCTAGAAGCCAGATACCTTGAAGGCATGGGCAGTGGAGCCAGCTGGCAGGTGTAGGAACCCCACAGCTCCCTGGGAGCAACGTGGCTCTGCGCTGCTGGGAAAACCTAAGTCTGAGCACATGAACCAACGTACTTGATCATCGGCATCTGTCCAGGGGAGATAGGAGCTCAGGTTCAAAAAGCTTGTCTATAATACAAGCAAGGTTCAGGGTAATGAATTCCCAGGAAAACGTCTGGAAGTCAGAAACCAAAGGACGCTCTGGAATTGTGTGGTGCCTGGTTAGTAATCCTTTAGGTCACCCGTTCACGTTCTTGGATGCAGCTCGAAATCTGTTTTCTCCCCTTAAAGATCTGCACTGAGGCTGGAAGGGACTGATATTACACATCTGCCTGTCCAGCTGCACAGAGCAGGCCCAGTGTCCAGGTGGCAGCCCTCACAGGCCCCAGATCCTCCACTGTGTTTTACTGTGTGTGCCCAGCTTGGTGCTGGGAACATTCGTCTCCTCCAAGGCAGGCCGGTGTGTGGCAGGAGCAGAAATGTGCAGAGCTGAGAGGCAGTTTGTTGTGTTTAGGGTTAAGATTTTTTTTTTAAAAGAAAATAATAACAGAGAAGGCATATGGCAAACATTGGCAAGCCCACCACCCAGATATAACTGGTGTTTCCCTTTGTTCATCACTCTTGCTTCAGATAAAGTCCTTGCTATCTTCCTTTAGAGTCTCTTTCTCCTCTTCTCTCCAGAAGCAGCCATTATCATGAGTTTGGTATGTATTCTACCAGTAAAGTTTTGGGCTGCTCAGATCTCACTTTCAGAGTTGGAAGGTACTGTTGTTTAGTTGCTCACTTGTATCTGACCCTGCAACCCCATGAACTGCAGCATGCCAGGCGCTTCTCTGTCCTTCACTATCCCGGAGTTTGCTCAAACTCATGTCCACTAAGTGGATGATACCAGCTAACCATCTCATCCTCTGTTGCCCCTTTCTCCTCTGCCCTCAATCTTTCCCAGCATCAGGGTCTTTTTGGCCAAAGTATTGGAGCTTTATGTTAGGGTCTAATCTTTCCCTATTTTAAAATGATGACATTAAAGCCTAGAGGAGGGAATTCCTGGGTGGTCTAGTAGTTAGGACTCTGCTCTGCTTCCACTACAGGGGCCACAGGTTCAATCCCTAGTCTTGGAACTAAGATTTCACATACCGCACAGTGCGCAGCCAAAAATAAAATAAACAGTAAAGCCTAGAGGAATTGAATAATGAATCTAAAGTGTCCCCCAATCCCATCTCTCTCCCTTTTTGTCTCTCTCTTACCCATTCTGAACTTACCCAGTGGCAAATATTTACTCTTCCATGCTATAAAGATTTTAAATAAAGAAGCAAAGGCAGGAAGGAAGGAAAAAAAGGGAGAGAGAGAAATGTGGTTTGGCTTTTCAGGGAAGTGATATTTACACATGTGAAATAAGAAATGATCGAGAGGATAGGATTAAAGGTTAACTTCTGCATGATCAGGGCCAAGTGTGGAGCCCTGGAAGGTACCATGCACCTTCTGGACGGGGCGACTTCGTGCTGGCTGGCTTTTGCTGCTGGGGACAAACATTTCCTGCTGGGGCAGGTAGGCTGACTTTGAGAGCTTGAGGCAGAATGAGGAGGAGGAAGGAGTGGAAGGTCAGAGCCAGATGTACTGGGGGTAGTGGGAGGCAGGGCAACGGTCGTGTACAGGCCAGCAGGGCTATGTAGATCAGATGAAGGACCTATCAAGCTTTATCTCTTTTTCCAATCAGAATGTCTCATAAATGGTGATAGTTTAAGGAAAGACACTTACTAGTGAGAGTACAAATTGGTAAAACTTTTTTGGAGGGAATTTTGTCTCAGAAGGCTCAAATATGTGTGTTCTTTGATCAGAATGAGCTATGTGGCTTCTAACAGAAAAACAAAAAAAAAGCAAATACTAAAAATTACCACTGTAGTTATGTATATTCTGTATTCAAAATGGTGTTATGGAGCCACAGTAAAATATATGGAAGCATAATATATTAAAAAAAAAAGAAAACCAAACATACAGTATATATTTTGTTAAAAAATACACATGCATATCAAAAAAAAAAAAAAAGATGGGGTTGGGGATAAACCATCTGCCTGTCAACAACAATTATTTCTGGGAGGTGGAATCACTTGTGATTTCTAGTTTCTTCCTGTTGCTTGTCCAGATTTTGCAAATTCCCTTCAATG
The DNA here is from genome assembly GCF_014754425.2 of Oryx dammah. Lineage (NCBI taxonomy): Eukaryota > Metazoa > Chordata > Mammalia > Artiodactyla > Bovidae > Oryx > Oryx dammah. Next base: position 15,894,965 of record NW_024070202.1, on the reverse strand, counting down.
AACACATTTGCTTTTGTAATAAGAAAATTATAAAAATGGCAAACAATTATATATTTATTTAAATAAACTGAAATCCCCTGGAGCCAAAATATAAAATTATTCTCATTTATGAAAAAAAAATTTCACTTGTTCTACAACCTGAGGTATAATGCTCTAGTAGTCAAAATTCCCAAATGATGATGTAACTGAGAAAGAAGCATACACTCCTAGACTTCCAAGAGGCAAAGAATAACTTATGAGGCCATAAGACTTGAACGAGATGGCTATTTGGGCTGAGTTATTCCATTAAGAGAACTGAGCTGTCTAGTGAACTTCTTCAAAGGAACATTCTCATGCGACAGATAGTTTATCTCAAGTGTAGCCCTAACGTCTGTTGTCTTCTTTATGTTCAATAAACTACTCCTCAGTCAAAGATTTTAACTTAGTTTGGCTTAACATGAAATATATGCAAGTTAAAAAAAAAAACAAACCCACAAGCCTCAGTATTTCTTTCCTGAAAAAGGCATTTCTAATTTTGCCACTAGCTTTCCAATAATTTGGGGGAACTTTTAGATCATTAATTATTAATTATTTGGTGCTTTAGATTCCCCTGTAGAAAATGAAGCACTGATAAAGGTTTCCCCTAATCTTAAAATTCTCTAGTTCTACGAATATAGCAAAGTTCATATTCAAATTGTCATTGGTATATACAAGATCATTCTGAAAGAAAGAGGAATGCCAAGTGACCCACAGTTTTACCTCTTTTTGTACCAAAAGATGTGTCTGTGGTTAGTGAAATGCCACTACTGCATTTGAATTGAGTGCCCTTTACATACACTGATGACCAGATCAGTCCTAATGGAAATATTTGCTCTGATAATCACTTAATTGCCATAAAAATATACATACATGAGTAATGAAGTTAACTAGCCTTTCCCCACTCTGTGTAAGAGTGTGTGTGTGTGTGTGTATGTTGTTGTTCAGTTGCCAAGTCATGTCCAACTCTTTGTGACCCCCATGGACAGCAGTATGCCAGGCTTCCCTGTCTCTCACCATCTCCCAGAGTTTGCCAAAGCTCATGTCCATTGAATCGGTGGTACCATCCAACCAATTTCATCCTCTGTTGCCCTCTTCTCCTTCTGCCTTCAATCTTTCTCAGCATCAGGGTCCTTTCCAATGAGCTGGCTGTTCACATCAGGTGGCCAAAGTATCGTATGTGTATACAGACTCGAAAGCAGTGGAACATCTTAGATGGCAGAGAGCAGCTGATGATGACAGCTGGCTCTGGCCACAAGATGACAGGAACCACAGGTGAGAAAGCAGCAAAAATGACTTTACCTAGTTCACAGGTTTGCTTATTTAAATAAACAAATAAACACAAACAAACAAGAGAGGGCCTTGCAAGGATAAATGACCACACTGTGCTAGGACTGAAATACATGATCCATTCAATTCTGTGTAGCTGGGGTCCAAGAGAAAAAGAAAAATAACTTAATTGGACCCATAGAAGATTGTTCTAGCTGCTGGCAACTGTAGTCAGGAATAACTGGCGTGCCTGTTTTTTTTTTTTTTAAACTGAAACATATTTTTTCTTGTTTCAATGCATATCATAAATTTAGATGAAACTTAGAACTCTTAGTTCAGAAAACTTGCTTTTGAAATTATAATCTTTCATTCCTTAGCTAGCATACATTTCCCAGAACTTCATAGAAGCTAAGCATCCTGCAGCATTTGGCATTTGCTGGGGTCCAGATAATAGGATGAGATGAGAACTGATTGCTCTTGTTTTTGTTTTTTTTATTGCCCTCTGTCACTCCAATTCCCAATCTCAACGTTGGGTGAGTTTGTGGTAGAGATTTTGGAATATATTGTTAAGCTCTCTAGTGTTAGAAAACAGAGGAAAAGGTCATTAAAAAAAACGTTAAAGAAATAGTGATTATTTTCCCTCTTCATACAACTGACTAAGAAAAGGATGAAGATGAAACTCCTCTCAAACTCACATGCTTCCTGCCCTGCAGGTAGAGCTCTCTGAAAGGCCCAGAAGAAAAGCATTTGTGCCTAGCAGCGGGACATGTGTGTGTGTGTGCGTGCGTGTGCGTACACACACTTATACCTGCATGAGGTGGTCAGAAAATCCATAACTCAGGTATTCGGGGATGCCTGACATAGAGGAGAGGCATCACTTCCTGAGCTTTTATTGAAATAACTAACATTGAAAAACGGGAGAAGCAGCAGTGCTGGACTTTAAATCTTCCCCAAAGCAAACTAGCTATCTTGACTTGATATCACCAGGTTCAAAACTCTGGATTCTTTGTGCAGGTACGTGTCTCTGGGGCCCAGGACAGAGAGAACGAGCCTTCAGAGAGGACCTGGGCTGCCAGCCCAGCCACCACTCCTTCACCTGAGGCTGCCACCGTCCCGGGGCCACTGCTTAGGCCTCCTGAGGATCAGACAAAGGTCCTGGAAACCAGAGCTCCGAGTTCCACTTTGAACTTAGAGCCAGAAAATTTTGTGCACAAAGGTGAGAGAGTTCTGCCCATCAGCTGCTGTATCCATAATAATAATAAGGCACAGAAAGGATGGTCTCTAAAATCTCATCCAGAGGCAGAGGGAGCATGTTCTGATTCTAAACAGGGAGGACAGAAGAAGCTTTTCATTTTATTATATATAGAATTGGAGAACAGGCTGCTTGTGGAACAAATGTGATCAAAAATTTTAAAGGTCTTGTAGTGTTTATTGTTATTGTTAAAATGTGAATGCCTTTAGAGAGGATGCTGGTCTCATGTTCACCATAGCTCCTACCATCCCCTAGTGTCTTACTTGGAACCTTCACGACTGTAGACATTTGAAGCTTTGACCCCTGGGTGGAAGAAAGAGAAAGAAGCTAGAATCTAGGTTCCGATTCACCAACATATTATCCATGGTGTTAACGTCCATAAGAATTAATCACTACATACGTAGTTTCTAAAGAACATGCCAGAGAGATAATTTTCTTGCCCCAAAGCAGCTTAGATTGGCTTGGAACAGATATTACTTAGTTATTGTTTTTTAAGAATAGAGGAAGATAGAATCCACTGCTCATTTCCATTTGGCCAAAGAGGCAAAGTTAGTGGTCAGTTTTAGAAAATAAATTAGCTGAGATATACATCAAATCTGGGGAAATGATTATGGCAGATAGAGAAAGGGCTTGTTTTGCTATTGAGAAATGAAGTTTACGGCATGTAAAGTATTGCACAAAAGACAAGTGTCAGGCAGCAAGCATCTATTTGGCCTTTTGGGGGAATTTTCCCATCTTGGCATTACTTTCTCAGTAAGAAATACTAACCAAGGGACTAAGGACAACCATGAAATAAAAAGGGGGATTTAACAAATGACTTTATTATTGTAGCTCTACTTAGCTTAATTTTTCATATTGTTTGGAGAAGTGGAAGTGTTTCCAAAACTTGTCAACTGACATTAGAAGGTCATGTTTTTATTGTTCTGTAAAAGCCGATCTTTTTTAAAAGAAAATTGTGATATAAAGAGAGCAGCCATTGTTGGCGTGTATTCAAGCAGCCCCCCAGAAGCAGCCCAGATTCTGACTGCAGCACAGCTGCTAGAATTCCCAGGACTACCTTGCTGCATGCCCCAGCCCAAGAAGAGGGAGCATTCCAGCCCCACTCACTCCATGCTACAGCCGAGCACTAGACCTCAGGTGGCCACAGCAGCAGAAAAGACGAGATGGTCCAGCCCAAGAAGAGGGAGCATTCCAGCCCCACTCACTCCATGCTACAGCCGAGCACTAGATCTCAGGTGGCCACAGCAGCAGAAAAGACGAGATGGTGGCATGCCTTTGAGCCAAACTACAGGCACTTGAATGGTCAGAGTACACGAGCCCCACTTGCTTCAGTAATCTCATCCTTTGAAGCAAAAATCCCTGAGTAGGGAGAAGGAAAAACACACACTTCAAAGGGCAAAGAGTCAGCTCAAGCCTGACCCTCAGGGCTTCTACTCCAGCAACTGGGGAGCAGGCCCTGCCCCTGACGGGGCTGTGACAGCCACTGAGCAGAGAAGTACTGTACCTCACAGCCAGCTCCAGTTCCAGCTTCTCCATCTCCAGCCCCGCTCCCTTACCAAAGTGGCAGCTGCCAGCACACCCTGAGGAAAGACGGGGCTGCATCCACATCAAAGCCAGCTCTCTCACAAGAGGCCCTGGGCACCTGGAGATCACACAGGGACACTCCCACATAGGAAAACCTCTTCAAAGCCAAAACAGGTAACGGTCTCATCCAGATTGACAGAGACAGGGAAAGCTAGGTAAAATGAAAAGGCAGAGGAACTACTCTCCATTGAAAGAACAAAAGAGCAAACCCCAGAAAAAAAACAAAACACAACAATGAAACATAAATAAGCAACTTATGACATAAAGAATTCAAATCATTGGTAATAACAATGCTAATTAGGGCAGAGAAATGATCTGAATATAAGTCATTTTAATAAGGAACTAGAAAACATAAAGAAGACACAGTAAAACAGATAATTCAATATCTGAGATAAATAATACTCTAGAAGGAATGAAGAACAGAATAAATGACACAGAAGAACATGTAAGTGATCTGGAAGATAGAATAATGGAAATTGCCCAATCAGAACAATAGATAGAAAGACAAAAGCAAAAAACAAATGCAACATACGAGGCCTCTGGGGGTAACATCAAACATACCTACATTTGCATCAAAAGGGACTCCAGAAGGAAAACAGAGACAGAAGAGGATAAAAAATGCATTTGCTGAGATTACTGCTGAAAACTTCACAAATCTGAAGAAAGAAACAGATCCAGGTACAGGAAGCACAGGGCGTCCCAAACAAGGCGAACTCAACAGACCCACACCAAGACATACTATAATTAAAATAGCAAAAGTTAAAGAGAGAAATCTAAAGGTAGCAAGAGTGAAAAAAAAAAGAGTCATACACAAGGGAATCCCCATAAGGCTATCAGCTGGTTTCTCTGCAGAAAGTTTGCAGGCCAAAGGGAGTGACATGATGTATTTAGAGGGCTGAAAGGGAAAACCCACAACCTAGGATACTCTACATAGCAATATTATCACTTAGAATAGGAGAGATACAGAATTTCTCAGACAAGCAAAAACTAAAAGAATTAAGCAATACTGATAGTGAAAGAGGAGAGTGAAAAATTTGGCTTAAAGCTCAACATTCAGAAAACGAAGATCATGGCATCTGGTCCCATCACTTCATGGCAAATAGATGGGGAAACAGTGGAAACAGTGGCAGACTTTATCTTTTGGGGCTCCAAAATCACTGCAGATGGTGACTGCAGCCATGAAATTAAAAGATACTTACTCCTTGGAAGGAAAGTTATGCTAGATAGCATATTTAAAAGCAGAGATATTACTTTGCCAACAAAGGTCCATCTAGTCAAGGCTATGACTTTTCCAGTAGTCATGTATGGATGTGAGAGTTGGACTGTGAAGAAAGCTGAGCGTCGAAGAATTGATGCGTTTGAACTGTGGTGCTGGAGAAGACTCTTGCGAGTCCCTTGGACTGCAAGGAGATCCAACCAGTCCATCCTAAAGGAAACCAGTCCTGGTTGTTCATTGGAAGGACTGATGCTGAGGCTGGAACTCCAATACTTTGGCCACCTCACGTGAAGAGTTGACTCATTGGAAAAGACCCTGTTGCTGGGAGGGATTGGGTGCAGGAGGAGAAGGGGATGACAGAGGATGAGATGGCTGGATGGCATCACTGACTCGATGCACATGAGTTTGGGTAAACTCTGGGAGATGGTGATGGACAGGGAGGCCTGGCGTGCTGCAGTTCATGGGGTCGCAAAGAGTCGGAGATGACTGAGCTACTGAACTGAACTGAAATCTACCCTAAAAGAAATGTTGAGATAAAGGAATCCAGGCATACTACAAAAGAAAGTCATCAAACCACAATGAGAGAACCAAAAATAAGATGAAATGATCAGAGAAGAACTACAAACACAACTGGGGAAAAAAAAAAAGGAGAAAATGGCCATTTATGCAAACTCTCATACTCAGTGGTGAAAATCTGAGAGCCTTTCCACTAAATTTAGGAACAAACTAGGATGCCTACTCTCATAGCTTCTATTAACATATTTAACATACTACCAGAAGTCCCAGTCTCAGCAGTCAGGCAAGAAAAAGAAATAAAGCATATCCAATTGGAAGGGAAGAAATAAAACTGTCACTCTTGGCAGATGACACCATACTCTGCCCAGAGAACCCTAAAATCTCCACACAAAAACTATCAAAACTAATAAATAATTTCAAAGTTACTCACAAGAGTATAAGCTAAAGAAGGCTCACAGTATTATGCTTTCAGGGAAATAAGCATTTAATGGGATTTCATGAAGACCAAAACTTCAATGTTTTCAAGGGAATGTTTATTTAATGGTGAAATTTCAGGCGGTAGAGGAAATATTTTGGGTATTTGGGAATGCTTTCTTAACTTAGAATCACACTTTCTTAGTTGGTGTATTAGTGTGCATAGAGAATAAGCTTCATAAAGCTTTTACTTTTCAATGAAAGAAAAACCTATAATAACTGGCTATTTTTTTCTCACTCTAGATCCTAGATGTCTGGAACCCCTACAACCAGGGAACTGTAGTGAATACGTGGTTCGATGGTATTATGACAAACAGGTCAATTCCTGCGCTCGCTTTTGGTTCAGTGGCTGTAAAGGCTCGGGAAATAGATTCAACAGTGAAAAGGAGTGTGAAGAAATCTGCATTAAAGGATGAGCATGTAAATCACCCCATACTGAGTCAAAGTTATGTCTCCATCAACAAGCCTAGAAAGAATCTCTGTAATTTCAATATTCATCCAATGCAAATAAAACACTGCATTTGAGTGTATACTGAGCATTGACAGTTTGTAAACATAGTCAAATCCTACAACCATGCTAGGATGTAGGTATTAGTAACTATTTTTACAGATGAAGAGGCTGAGACTCTCAGAAGTTTACGAACTCAACTGTCACCCTGACCCCAGGCTATGTAACCTCAATACACATGTTCTATCTACTTCAAAACTTGCAATGTGGTTCTGACTGCCATTAATTCCTTTGCACATCTTATGTCAAATGAAACTCCCACCCCAGACCACCCTACTCCCGCTGGCTCCCCCCCGTTCCTTAGCACCTGTCTCAGTCCCCTGAACCCATCAACCCCTGCTTGCTGCAAAATGTAGCTGGTGGGGAAGAACTTGGGTTTGGGCATTAGAAGAGATGAGAGTATGTTTGTGCAGAGATGGTAGTAAGGTAAGAAAGATACCCTGTTTGGGGGAAACCCAGCAAGATGGAGTGGTTCTGGAAGACGAGTGACCCTAGGAGTGGAGTAGGTAGTTAGATTTTTGCTTTATTTGCTCTGAAAATGATTAAGAAATCAATCTGAATTAAAATGACTTCAATTTATTAACAACCATTGTTTCCCACTCCAACATATTTGGAAGAAAAGCCTTTGTTGTATGCTTAAGCTATATATTTAACAATTGTAATTAAGATAAAGGAACTTTTTCTATTCTTCCTTTAAAATGTGTAAAAGCAACTTTCAATTTTAGCAGGGTGGAATGGGAAGGCACTCGGCAGCCAAGGACTGCTTGAAGCCCACATGAACTTGAGCAGGGCATTTTAAAGACAGAGCAGATGATGAAAAATGAGCCTCCATACTGAAACATGACCCAGCAGAGGAGTGGAGGATCAGCTCCCTCATTTTACAACATCTGATCTGGGAAGATCCCTAGTTCTGAGCTGAAATCAAACGGCATTTGCATGTCTTACCTCACAACACACTTTGCTCTTCTTTCAGGCCTGTGGCTCTGATTTGAGTTTGAGGGTACCCGGAAGAGCACCCAAGGGGGAAGGGAGCACAGCCACTTGAGCAAAACCGGTGCTGTGTAGCTTCACTTTCCATTATGCAGCATATATTGCTACGAAATAATATACGTGATACACTTGTAAATTAAAAAACATGACACCAAGATAGACACCAGTGAGCACATCACACAAAGAACAAGTCAAACGTAAGCAATTCTGTCCAGACTTCCTGTGTGCCCCCTCATCAACCCAACCACCTGCTTTCCGCAGGAATATCGCATCCTGAATTCTGTGCTTACCATTTCAGTTGATCATTGGCTTTTTATGTAATTTTACATGTAAAACCACACAAATCTATGTATCTCTAAATAACACATAGTCTCACTTATTTTAGAGCTTTATAAAAATGGTGTCATACTCTGATCTTCTGAAACTCACTACTTTCATTCAATACTGTAATTAACCCCTGTATTACCATATCTAAGTATATGCTTAAATAATTTTTTAGGTTTTTTGAGCTAGAAAAAAATTGGTCTCATAATATGTAATTCTTTGTCACTTAGTATGTTGTTACATTATAATTCATACATGTTCCCTATCACAGTTTTATAATATTGGTATGACTACATCACAACATATTCAATCACTGCCTTGTCTATGTTAAATTGTTTCTAGTTAATATTTTTCACTATCCCAACAGTACTGCAATGAATGCTCTTACACATGGCTTTGGGTGCATGTGTATCGGTGCTTCTTCAGGCTATATACCCAAAAGGGGAATTGGGTTCCCTGGTGGCTCAGATGGTAAAGAATCTGCCTGTAATGCAGGAGACCCAGGTTCAATCCCTAAGTTGGGAAGGGAATGGCTACCCACTTCAATATTCTTGCCTGGAGAATCCCATGGACAGAGGAGTCTGGTGGGCTACAGTCCCTGGGGTCACAAAGAGTCAGACATGACTGAGAAACTAATGCTTTCAAGATATATAAATATTCAAATACAGTGTGTCATACCAAATTTTCTCCCAAACTGTTTAAACCAGTTCATTATAAATTTCCACCAGTTGTGTATAAGTGTTCCCATTGCTTGATATTCTTTTTAACACAATATTGTCAGACTTATTCATTTTGCTAATACTGGATGTAAAATGGTATCTTGTTTTAATTTGCCTGTTTCTGGTAACAGCTTACCATATTTATTTACCATCTGTGCTGTTGCTTCTGTGAAATGTCTTTATAATTGGGGGAGATATTTCCATTGGATTGTCTGTCTTTGCTTATTGAATTTCTGGAACCCCTGATATATCCTGAAATTGAATTCTTTGCTCATTATTTGTGTTGCTAATATCTTTGTGACTTGCCTTTATTATACTTTACTCTTTTTTTTTTTTTTTTGATGAACAGAAGTTCTCAGTTTTAATGCAGACTGACCCATCTTTTCATTCACAGCTAGCACTCTTCCCCTTGTTTATGCCACCTATCTTGGACAGGAAACTCACCGGGTACAAAATCTGCTCTGGGTTCTGGGTACACCTCTCTGGATTCCCATTTTCACACCCAGTAATTCCTTACGAGTCTATTAGCAACTTGGTCACTTCCAGGTGACTGTTTTTAATTCTTTTTTTTTAGTTTTTTAGTTTTCAGTGTGAGAGAGGGTCTGAGCTACAGGAAGCCACTAGTTCATTTTTGGTACTATTGTGGGATGGAAGACTTTGGGTATTTTCTTACTTCCTGGAGACCCAGCAATGCACTGAAAAGCTCATATTAGTCACCAAGATGGTTGTTTGAAAGTAGAAAGACCCTTCAGAGTATCTAGCCTGCCATTTTGCCAAGAGCAGAAGTTACTTATGTTTACTTTTCCAGCTCCTCCAACTTTTCCTCTACAGGAAATTGATATGCAAACATGCTGGAGCATTAACTTGGGTGTCCATCTCCTTGTCTGAAACGTCTTCCTCTTCCTTCATGTGACTGGCCACACCCTAACACTCTTGAGGACAACTTGCAGGCCTCCTCCTGGGTGGTACTTCCTCATGGCTCTCACTCGGGCCACTCTCAACTCTGAGGACCTACAGCACCTGCCGGTGCCTGCAGTCAGCCCTGAGCACAGTCTGAGCTGCCTTACACCTGGCGGAGAGCACCCGCATCAGCTCTGTTTCGCTGCTTTAACGGAGACGGCAATGGCACCCCACTCCGGTACTCTTGCCTGGCAAATTGCATGGGCGGAGGAGCCTGGTAGGCTGCAGTCCATGGGGTCGCACAGAGTCAGACACGACTGAAGCAACTTAGCAGCAGCAGCAGCAGCTCCTTTAACGAGTTTACCACAAGTTTGGCAGCTTAAGCAACACAAATGTAGTTTCAGTTCTGGAGGTCAGAAGTCTGCTGCAGGTCCCACTGGGTTAAAATCAAGATGTCAGTGGGGCAGCGTTTCTTCTGGAGCATCAAGGGAAGAATCTGTTTCCTCGGGAAAGTATTAGTCGCTCAGTCATGTCTGACTCTTTGTGACCCCACAGATTGTACCTTTCCCAATTTCTAGAGAGTCCTACATTCATCCTTCAGTGCGTGGTCCCTTTCTCTGTCTTCAAAGCCAGTAACAGTTGCCTGGGTTCTTCGCATACTACCATCTCTCTCTGGTGCTCTGAATACAGCTGGGAAAGGCGCTCTGCTTTCAAGGACTAATGTAATCTGATATGCCCCACCCCCTCCCTGGATAATCAGACTAATCTCCCCATCTCAAGGTCCTTAACCTTAATCACATCTACAAAGCCCTTTTGCATGGCAGGTTCTGGGGATCAGAGAATAGATATGGCCACGCCCATTATTCTGTTGATCACAGCGTCTGCACCATCTCTCTGTTCTCTGAGCTTAGGAGCAAAGATGTGCCTTGTTTTTCTCTATGTCCCCAGTTCCTGGCACATACGAAGAACTCAATACATTAAGAAATATTATAACTCACTTTATAAAAGTCATACAGAAATAACTCCTTGAAAGAGAGGAATAGAAAAAGTTGGGGAAAATCACACCAGTTTAAAAGAATAAGAGAAAAGTCATATGTCAACAAGTAAAAACTACTACTCTCTCATGCACTTTGAGACTCAGAATATTCCTCCCCTCTCCCCAACCATGATTAGCAAAATGAAGGAAGAAGTCAGAGGGAATGTTGTCTGGCTAAAGAATCAAAGAGGCTGAACTGAACAACCTGAGAATTAACTGTGGAAAAGAGAAGACGGTTCATGTTTTCATTTTAATCTCGTTACAATGCTAATATGGAAATAACCCAAGTCCCCATGAACAGATGAATGGATAAGCAAGATGTGATACACACACACACACACAGGAATATTATTAAGCCATGAAAAGGATGAAATATTGCCATTTGCAGCAACATGGATACACCTGGAGAATATTATGCTTAGTGAAATAAGTCAGACAGAGAAAGACAAATACTCTATAAAGTCACTTATATGTAGAATATAAAAAATAATACAAGTGAATCAATATAGACTCACCAAGATAGAAAACAAACTTATGGTTACCAAAGGGGAGAGGGAGGAGGGACAGACAGATTAGGAGTCTGGGATTAACGGATACAAATTACAATACATAAAATAGATAAACAATAAGGATTTAATGTTTAGCACAGGGAGTTATACCCAAATATCCTGTAAAAAACTATAATGGAATATAATCTGAAAAAAAAAACAAACCCAAAACTGAATCACTGCTATACACCTGAAACTAACACAATATTGTAAATCAATTTTACTTTTATTTTTAAAAAGACAATAGAGATGAGGGAGATATATGACATTTTGTTTCTCTATTTTCAAGTACAAAAAGGACATACTATGTACACAATGTGCTGAAACCAAAATGTGTATCAAAAGAAGTCTCCACTTTAAGATGTTGAGAAATTTTTATCAAGTAGCAATGACATTCAAGAATTGTAACAATGACAAACCTCCACTGAAATGTTAAAATTTCTTAGACTATCGTTTCTATCATTTTCATTTAGTTGAAATCTCAGTTTCACTGACTGTAAGAATTGATTTCATCAGGTATCTAATGAGCATGCTAAACTTATAAAACGACAAGTAAAAGTTTGGTGATTTTGGTCTTAATGTTCATTCTAAACACATGAAAGAATGAGAGAATGTGTGTTTGCATGTTTCACGTCGCTAAGAAACCAAAAGATCCTATAAATAAAGAAGAATAAAAATGAAAAAGTAGGAGAATGATAGGGGCTGGCAAATCAAACAAGACGGCCAATACACCTCCGAAGCGACGCCTAGCTTCCTTAACTGTCAGAGAAATGCATGCTAAGCAGGTCTGGGATGAGGCTGGGCACCCATGGGTGATTCTGAGGAGCTACCCTGGCGGAGAACCGGCGAGTGGACATCTGAATTAAGCCAGTCTCAGAAAAGAGTCTACTATTTGATTTGAAATTTTAGATGTTCAGTGATTTATGCCCTGTTTCTCTACTAAGCTATAATTCAATATCTCTTATGAACAGCAGAATAAAGACGGATTAATGCTGTTGAAGTGTCCAAAAGCTTCCCCTCCTTATAATGTCTTTTAGTGAGACACCACTAAAACATGTTTTGAATATGTGTCTGAGTGTTAAAACAAGAGCCCCAAATATATTTCACACATATGAATGGCATTTCTGATTTATATGCATATATAGGACTGACTTGATTTCTAAAAGCGTTCATTATTTCATATCATTTTTCACAAATTAGTGTGAAAAATCATTCTAATTCATTAAAAGTCACATCAAACTCTGAAAGTTAGAAAATTTTAAGTACTGCTACAGCCAAGCTGAGAAAATATGGACTCTTAAACTTGCCAAGGATCCTAAGAGGCTTCTAATCCTGTGTCTGCTCTATTCCGTACACCCTTTAGACAAACACTCTTGGTGACTGGGGGTTCTTGGGGTGAGCATTTCTGCCAGGACAATGATCTCCCCCCCAGCCAGCCCATTCTTTAGGTAACGACTCCCACTGCTCCAGGTGAACTGGACATCCCCTGTGGCTTCCATCCTAACAAACGCCTAACCTGACCTTGTGGAGCCTTTCAGAATGCTGTGTTGTTATTTCAGGATAGCCAGTATGACCTCATTCATTCTGAGCTGCTTTAGAGCTTCTCCTATTTCCATGGGTCTTTTAGCATCCTACCCTCTTAATTCTGAGCATGCCCTCCAGCCTGCAATGGGTGTTCTGGGTACCGAGAGTAGGGTGCAAACATGGTAACACAACCCTGGTTCTAAACAGTATTATGTCCTGTGGAATAAAATAGACCTAAGGTAACTACCACATCAATAGAAGGCATGGGAAGCTAAGAAAAACAAGAATTACACGGTAGGAATTCTAAATAATAAATCAGGGTTTGTGGATGGCCAAGACAGCAAAATAGAGACTTCCTTTCCTAGTTCCCTCTGAAATTAACTGAAGCTTACAATTTTATTTTTACTATCCTTCAAATTTGCCCTTTAACTCTGCACTCACAGTTTCTTGAAATTATTTTAAGTACTACTGGAATTCTCCAGTTATCTTTTCCTTTGTATATTAGCTGGTGTTACCTTAAATTCATCACTTGGCTGTTATCCCTCTCTTGCCTCTTAATGAAGAATACTGTGGTTTTGCCAGTTTCTGCAATTTGGGATTTTTCTCAGATTGATTTTGTTATGAATAAATCACTGCTCAGGCTTGATTTTGACTCTTCAAAACAAAACATAACATGTCCCTGATGGGAAAAAAAAATCAAAAACAAAACCTCAACAATCCTTGTTCTTATGTAATCGTCTCATCTCTAGTGTTCCAAGAAACAAATATTGGAATTTGTGCAGACTTTCTTTGAAGTGTATTATATACTTGGTTAGAAAAATATCGATACAGTGAAATTGATTAAAATTGTGCCTATTCACATTTTTAAGTGTTCCTTGAGCTTTTCCCATAGTGAACATTGAAGGCCAAGCCTATTACATTTGCTCTGTGCCACCCTCTGCCTTCACCACAAACCAGTAGTCCCTCTGGGTCCCATTTCCCTGAATGGCGTAACCACTCAGCTGGTGACCTGGTTTGGCCCCTGAGAACATCCCAGATTCTCTCCTCTTCCTTACTCCCCATATCCATTTGCTCAGTGCATCTGGTCCATCGTGTTTCTCACTGATCTCTCCAGCCCGAGGTATGTCATTGTTTCCAAACCTCCATCTGATCCCTCACCTCTGATCTCTATCCCCAGTGCTGCTGAGTGACAGTAATGTGACCCAACCACTCCCCTCTGTAAAATGCTTCACAGGCTGTCCATCTTCTCCAAGACACAGAACAGATCTTTCAGCATGGTATTCCAGGTCCTCACTTCTACTTAAATTGCTCATTTGCCTCCTTCTAGGTCCTAATACCTGATCTTCAATTCAGCTCTACTCAACCAGTCACTGCTTTTTGACAGCACCCTCTACTTCCCTTTGGCATTTTCCCTCTTCGGGCTCTCTCTTCCTTTTTCTCCCCTCTTCCCTCCCTCCTCCTCTCTCTTCCTTACTTCACCCAGCATTATGGAGTTCATTCTGTGTCAGTAGGTGAAAAGCAGTGTTAGACTTAAGAGCTTCACAGCAGTTCATTTCACTTATTCAGTCTGTCTTTGCTGGGCCTTTCAATGTGGGCAGTCTTTTGTTTATATGACTAAAGCTTCACTGAACGGTCTCATACACATTAGTCTTTGTGTAGGTATATCGATACAATATATTCATAAAGTGAAATTTCAAGAACAAAGAGGATGTACTTTTGATAGGTATATCAAAGGACTTTCCTTAAAGATTGTGATAATTTATATTCCCCCCACTTATGAGTTTATCTGCTTTTTCTCTTTTTCACCATTATTGAGTCTTCAGTTCAGTTCAGTCGCTCAGTCGTGTCTGACTCTTTGTGATCCCATGAATCACAGCACGCCAGGCCTCCCTGTCCATCACCAACTGCCGGAGTTCACTCAGACTCACGTCTATTGAGTCAGTGATGCCATCCAGCCATCTCATCCTCTGTCGTCCCCTTATCCTCCTGCCCCCAATCCCTCCCAGCATCAGGGTCTTTTCCAGTGAGTCAACCTTTTGCATGAGGTGGCCAAAGTACTGGAGTTTCAGCTTTAGCATCAGTCCTTCCAAAGAACACCCAGGACTAATCTCTTTTAGAATAGACTGGTTGGATCTCCTTGCAGTCCAAGGGACTCTCAAGAGTCTTCTCCAACACCACAGTTCAAAAGCATCAATTCTTTGACTTACTGAGTCTTAGCAGTTACTTAATCTTTGTGGTCATCTGATGACTGAAAATGGAACCTCATTTTAGTTTTAATGTTATTTTTTTCTTATTTTTTCATTTCCTTATCTTGTGAGATATCTGATATATTCAAAGGAACATATATGTTACATATAAGTAGGTTTTAAATAAAATAATTATGTAAAATCCTGTGTATCTACCACCCAGCTGAAGAAATAGATCATTACTAATATCACTGAAGCCACCTCTAAATTTGCACCCAACTGGACAAACTTAACTTGAAAACAAGTGGTCAATGGTGATTTGAGGAGCTCAAGAACATGCTTTATGAGTCTCCAGAGATTGCCATGGCCAACAATGTACCATACCAATCCTGAGACTGTTATGACAAGTGATACTCTATGCGGATCCCAGAGGTTACTGTGTCCAAGGACACAGCATGACTCTTCAGAGATCATTCTTGAATGCAGCTTAAGACAGGATAACCTGGGAGAGAGACCAATCCAGTCCTAACCCCAAATACCTGGTACAAATAATCCAAAGGCTGTGCTAGAGCTCTGTGGGAAGCTAACCCAGCCCCTGTGGCTCAGAGGGATGCAACGCCAAGTTCTAAATGCGGCCAGAAACCTCACCCAGCTTTGATCTTCTCACCTGATATTCTGCTTCCCGGCAGCCTGCCGCTCAGCAAGCCAAGTGTTAAAACTGGGTGTAGCCCGTGGCGGATTCATGTTGATGTATGGCAAAACCAATACAATACTGTAAAGTAATTAGCCTCCAATTAAATTAAATACATTTATATTTTTTTAAAAAAGAGAAAGAAAGTGGGAAGTTATCTGCAAAAAGAGACATGCATGGTGGTGAAGAGAAGGCCCTTGAGAAAAAAAGATCTGGTTATAAATCTTAGTGCTCACTCAGATAAAGTGACAGAATAGGGAATAATGTTGATATAAGTTATATTATTATATTTCCCTCATTCTAGGGTATCCTGTTCCTGAGGTGTAAACACATATTTCAAGTTTTATTGTAATTATATTACAATAATGGGGTAAAAGAAGCAGGCCGATAACAGATTTCTACCTTCCTGTGACTGTTAGAATAATAAGAATGGTTATTGTACCTATCTCCCAGTCAATCAATCAATAAGTTAATTAAACACTTTAGAGAAGTACCAGGAATCTCTATATTTGAAAATAACTCCAAGAATTTTTTCTTCAGACAGAATCAGAAATTATTCTGTTTTATTTAATATTAATGACTTTGTTTCTTAATGGGATCTATATAAAAATAATTATATTTTAAAAGATAAAACAAAGTT
This sequence comes from Oryx dammah, assembly GCF_014754425.2. Lineage (NCBI taxonomy): Eukaryota > Metazoa > Chordata > Mammalia > Artiodactyla > Bovidae > Oryx > Oryx dammah. Next base: position 15,878,573 of record NW_024070202.1, on the reverse strand, counting down.
AACGATTTACATTCTTCATCTTTTAGCGTGCACTGCTATGCTCTATTATAGGCACAGAGAAAATTCTTTCAATAAAGAATTACATTAAATGACAAAAAAAAAAAAAAAGCTGGGTGCAGTTATGGAGGTTATTCATTTGGGATTATGCCAAGAATCCAGGAATGCTTGAGTGTTGCTCCAAACCCTAGCTCCCTACATCCACAAGAATGCGTACAGAGAACAACAGCAAGGGAAAGCAAATCTCCTTGTTGAGTGCCAGGGCTGAGCCGTCTGGCAAGTATGACTGAATCATGTAGCATCTCTTGGTCCTAGGCTCATGCTCAAATGCTCAGCCACTTCAGTCGTGTCTGACTCTTTGTGACGCCATGGACTGTAGCCTGCCAGGTTCCTCTGTCCGTGGGATTCTCCAGGCAAGAATACTGGAGTAGGTTGCCATTTCCTTCTCCAGGGGATCTTCCCAATCCAGGGATCGAACCTGCGTCTCTTATGTCTCCTGCACTGGCAGGCAGGTTCTTTGCCACTAGCGGCCACCTGGGACGCCCTGGTCCTGAGCTAGTGCATCCTAAATAGTTTCTAACCAAACGTCATCTAGCACATTCCTTAGTACCTTGGGAAAATAAGCAGAGAGAGATATTCATTCACTGACTCACTCACTCACTCATCCATCCATATATCAGTTACTATCTGCTACTACTACTATATGCCAGGCACTGTCTCTGTATTTATGAAGCTTATTTTCTGGTAGAGGACAAACAAAAGAGTCATATAAACGTCGAACTGAAATTAATCCGTGAAATATATGATGTGCTAAGTACTACAAAAAAATCCTCTATGCCAGCAGAGCACATAGTAGAGAAATACAGGAAGAAAGTTCAAGTCACCAACTCTATGGAAGATCATAATTGTTTATAATTAGTTTTTCTTTCTCTATCTTTATCATGCTTGCTGTAGGTAGGGTGTGCTTTCCCATACCTTGGACTATGGACTTGGTTACTGATTTGCTTTGGCCAGTGGAATGGGCCCACACATCAGGTATGCCACGACTGAGCAGAGGCTTTAAATGTGGTTGTGTGCTTCAACTTGTATCTCTCCCACTGGACCTTCACCAAGAAAGTAGCATGCCTTCTTCAACTCTGGTGCCAGAAGTAGCAGCTACACAGAGCTGAAATGAGTCCAGGAAAGCCTAGCTGAAAAAAAGCTAAGCTTGCTGAGTCCAGCAGAGCAGGAGCCAATGATAGCCTTCAAGTCATGCAGGCAAGAAATAAATGTGGATACCAGCAGCTCAGATTTGGGATTGTGTGTTACCACTATAAAAGTTGACAAGTAAAAATTCCTACTCTCAGACTTGCCTTAGCTATCTATGGGAGGCTGTAGCCTCTGGCCTGGCTGACAAGGGAGAGAAGAGAGGCTATGGAAGACAGATGGGGCTCTTTCCACGTAGGAAGAAGCTCTGACATACCTATCGTTGCAGCTTCTTAGAAGAGCAAAGAGAGAGACGGACAGTTTTCCTTCCAACTAAGATGGACTAATATGGACCAGATTTATTCTCATTCTGGAAACAACGAAAAACAGACTACATTTAGGCAATGACAGTTTGTGAAACAAGTAAACCCATCAGGCAAGGACAGTGATCCCTGATAGGTGGAAAGAAAATGAGGTGAGTCCTGCCATTGCCCCAGTCTACCGTTTTGGCAGCATTTCCAGGTCGCAGTACAGAGACAGGGAACCATGCCAGAACCTGGCAGATCCCCTGGGATGGATGAGGACTAAGAGCTGAGAGCCTAGAAAGACCAAGACGGCTAGAATTCTGAGGATGAGGGCAGAGAGCTGGAAAGAAGTTCATAGGATGCGAACTTGGGAGGTCTGTGGAGGGCTCCCCGTGAGTATTCAGCTGAGTACTGATGAGTGAATGTACATGTGGAAACTGCCCAAAGCTAGGAACTGAACCAACTGAGAGGATTAGAGGTAACAGTCCCAGGTGCTAACACTGGGCCAGGAGCAATACCCGCCACACCAGCCAACTGGAAAACCTCCAGCTTCACCCAGTGCTGGGTAAAGTACAGATCCTGGACCATGAAATCAGCGCCGATAAATGTAAAAGAATTCAATTCATATAAACTATGTTCTCCTTACAATGAAATTCAGTCATAAGCCAATAGCAAAAATATATTTGGAAAAACCTCACTTATTTTCAGACTCTATAAAATACTTCTAGATCTTCAGGTCAATAAAGAAACTAAAGAGGAAAATTAGAAAGTATTCTGACCTGAATGAAAATTAAGTATACAATGGATCAAAATTTGTGGGATGCTACTAAAGCAGTATGAGGGGAAATTTTTTTAACACTGAATGAGAAGAGGGTGTCAGAGGATGAAGTGGCTGGATGCCACTGAAAGGTTGTTGTTGAATCACAACGCTGGGATTCTTGGCCCCCGGAGGAGAAGAATTCAGTCCAGGGCCAGAGACGAGGCTTGATCGCTCAGAGCTTTTGTGTAATAAAATTTTATTAAAGTATAAAGGAGACAGAGAAAGCTTCTGACATAGGCATCAGAAGGGGGCAGAAAGAGTACCTGCTTCTTAGTATTAGCAATGAAGTTATATACTCTCCAATGAATCCAAAGAATGTCTGGAGGTTGTAAAGACCTCACCAGACCTACTCCCATAGTTTACATTTTAAGATAACAGAATTAGCCAGAAGGTTTAATCCAGAGACTGTCCTCAGGCAGAATACATTGCTGTTATATAATCCTAAGGAATGTAGAGAAAAAAGTTTGTCCTTTCTTCCTCCTCGAGAATTCCAGACCCCTCTCTCCTTGGGGACCCCTAGACTTCTTATCAACCTGCCTAGGAAATGACTCTCACCATCACCGATGCAATGGACACGAACTTGCACAAACTTCGGGAGGTGGTGGCCTGGTGTGCTGCAGTCCATGGGGTCACAAAGAGTCAGACATGACTGGGCAACTGAACGACAGCAATGACTACCAGAGAAGTCCCAAATCAGTGACTTAAGCAGAGGGGTGGGATGGGGCCTGGGCTGGGAGGGAGGCTCAAGAGGAAGGGGATATATGTATACTTATGGCTGATTCATGTTGTTGTACCGCAGAAACCCACACAACATAGTAAAGCAATTTTCCTCCAATTAAAAAAAAAAAGAAATTAGAAAGGAAGAACAAATTAAACCTAAAGCAAGTAGACAAAATAATAATGAGCAGAGTAGAAACTAATGAAATAGAATGCAGAAAATAAATGGGTATATACATATTTCAAAACTTAACAAATTGCAGACTTCAAATAGATACAGTTTATTCCATGTCAGTGGTGGCTCAGACAGTAAAGAATCTGCCTGCAATGCAGGAGACCTGGGTTCGATTCTTGGGTCAGGAAGATCCCCTGGAGAAGGGAATGGCAAGCCACTACAGTATTCTTGCCTGGAGAATTCCATGGACAGAGGAACCTGGCAGGCTACAAACTGCAGTTCATAGGGTTCAAGAAACTACAGTTCAAGAAACATGATAACTAACTGTAACCTGGTTCATGGACTTGTCTCCTACATTAGTTTGGGCTGGAGAAGTCACAGAAATGCCAGTGTAAAGAGGAAGTGGCAGAAAGAGAGAGGGACTGCTTACATCAGAGGTTACAGTACCACCTTTCCTGGAGCCACTTAAAGACTAAAAACATAAGAACATTAAATTAGAATATTTTCAGAAATATAGCCTCCCCGAAACCACAAAAAAACAACTCTTTCTCATAGAGTAGACATTAGTAGAAAAAAGAGCTGTGTTTTGGGAATTTAGATGTCTGCCATTTTCAGCTCTACCCACCTAGGAAAGAAAGAATTAGCTTACTGATAGGGGGACTTGTGTCATTGCAATGGAGACGATAGCCAAGGCTCATGCCCTGGGGATAAGAACAAAACTGGTCACTTCCTTTCACAGGCCAGTGTGGCCAAAAGCTAATCAAAAGCCCATGTACATTCTTTTTTGTTAGTGTAGACATTACAATTCACTGAAATAAACATCCATCACTGTGGCAGAAGCAACCTGGAATAGAAGCCAAAACCAGGAAACAAGTTTCCTAATTCAGCTCTGCTAAAAATATTTGCAACTGATTTATCTGGTTTGTTTGATAAAGATAAACAGTTTAAAATATCTTAAAATAACGATGCTTTTAAACTTAACACTATAGATAATATTTATGTTTCCATTATCAAAAGTCTCTGGCAAGTAATTTTTAAGTGGAATTTTGGCACAAAGAGGTGGAAAGCTTTCCCATGATATATTTGTCATCTATACTTTCCTAGAACTGTTAGTTTCAAATTAATGAGTATCTCTCTTAAACCTCTTTTCCCAGTACAAATCCTGTCCTTTCTCAAGTCATTTGCTTTATATAAAGCTTAAATGAGCTTCTGGAATGAATGAACTTTCTATTATTTTGTTTTGAGAAAAGCCTTACTATAACATATTGGATAGTGTTATTTGATTTCCTGAAACATCAAATATAAAATAGTTACGAACATGTTAAAAGCCTTGAGTAGGTTTCTGGTTACTTTCTGTAAGCTTTCTTTAGTTTCCTCTTCCACAATGGAAAATCTTGCTTTTTTTCTAATTAAAACATTGTACAGCCTTTAAGAGGGAGGATTTTTTGATTCTCATCATTTTAGAAAGAATGTATACCTTTTTGGAAGAGTTCTTTAGTAAATATATACTCTTATTTAAAAAAATTAAAACTATTTAAAATTAGAGACTTCTGTTCCTACTAATAGGCAAGACTACATTAGCTGGACAAACCTCCCTGCTGGAAACAATGAACTTGTTGAAAAAAGTAGAATAAATTTCTTAAAAGCACCAAACTGCCAATGAGATATTGAGGAATAACCAAGCTAAAATCTGGAGAAGGAAATGGCAACCCACTCCAGTACTCTTGCCTAGAGAATTTCATGGACAGAGGAATCCGGAGGGCTACAGTCCACGGGATTGCAGAGTTGGACACAACTGAGTGACTAAGACACAGAGCTAAAATCAAAGAGGAAATGGGAAATTAGAGATGTTAGTGCAATGCTGGAGCTGGTTTTGTCATGCAACACTTAGGATTTCAGAGCGTCTTTAGCTTTGGTAGCTTCTGAGGATGAAAGGGACAAAATTTAAAGCTCTGAACTCCATGCCATGGGGTGTTTAATGGGAAGGGGATAATGACTGCAAAAGGAATGAAGTAGTTTTAAGGGTGATGAAAATATTCTCTATTTGAAGATGTAGTGGTAATCTCAAGTGAAAAAAAAAGGTTAACTCACAGATGCAAGAAGCTAATGGATTCCAAGCAGGATGAATACTGGGGGTGGGGGTGGGGGGGAACACCACCCAGCCACAATACAGTCAAATAACTAAAAGCCAAAAATGAAAGGAAAATCTTGAAAGCAACAAAGAAAAATGTGACATTACACAGAAGGGAACAACAATATGATTAACGACCAACTTCTCAATAAAAACAATTTAGATCAGGAGACTTTGTCACATTTTCAATGTGCTAAAAGAAAACATCTGTGAATATACATATAATAGAAACAATCTACAAGGTTAAAATGTACCTAACTTCAATAAACCAAGAAAATTTTATTTTTCTAATGTTTTCTTATATGTGCTGCTTCTTAACCACCTATAAAGTGACTAAATTTGGTCAACAAAATAGCACAGTAATTCTCATGTGGTAATTAAATAATGTACCTTTTACCTTTTTAAACAGAAATCAAATTATAAAAGAAATAGTAGTTTTATGAAAGAAAACAAATGCATGAAATTTCCCAGGAAGGATTATCAGCTGGGAAGAGTAGAGCTCTAGGATGTGTTTCCCAAGTAATAGCAATGTAAGAGGGTTGGAAATTAAAAGAAGGCTTCCCAGGATCTCCACAGGGAGAGAACTCTGGTATCTAAGCCCAAAAAACCAAAAGGAGGGGGATTCCCTAGGTGCCCAATGATGAGGAAAGCTGCCTTGCCATACAAGGGATGCCAGCTTGATCCCTGGTCTGGAAGGACCCCACATGCTCCAAGGCAACTAAGCCTGTGGGCCCCAACTACTGAGCCTGTGCTCTAGCGCCCGAGAGCCACATCTATTGAATCAGTCCACGCACTGCAACTGGTAAAGCTTGCGTGCCTCGAGCCCGTGCTTAGCAACAAGAGAAGCCACTGCAATGAGAAGCCCAGACACCCCAACTAGAGAGCAGTCCCCGCTCGCTGCAACGAGAGAAAGCCCATGTGTAGTAACCACCACAGCCAAAAAACTAAATGAACTGAAGTGAAGTCGCTCAGTCGAGTCCGATTCTTTGCGACCCCATGGACTGTAGCCTAACAGGCTCTTCCATTCATGGGATTTCCAGGCAAGAATACTGGAGCGGGTTGCCATTTCCTTCTCCAGGAGATCTTCCCAACCCAGGGATTGAACCCGGGTCTCCCACATTGTAGGCAGATGCTTTACCGTCTGAGCCACCAGGGAATAAGTAATATTTTTTAAAAGCCAAAGCAGGAGAGTCAATGGTGATAAACGCCACTGAGAAGTTTGGCAAGATTTACACCAAAGTAAATCCAATGAATTTAACAGGATAGTTTTGGAGAGGCAAAACACTCCTAGAAGAGTGAACATTAGCACTGGAGCAAGACTGAGGCACCTGAAGGAGAGAATGGGAAGTAAGAATGTGAAGACAAGAAATGTAGTGTGGTCTTTCAAGCAATACAGTGGGAATTGAGAAGAAAAAGCTAGACGATAGCTGAAAGGAATATGAGGTGTATCAGTTGGTCATTGGTGTTTAACAAACAACCCTAAAACTCAGTGTCTTAAAATAAGAAACATCCCAGAAATAAACCCACACACCTACAGTCAATTAGTTTTTGACAAAGGAGGTAAGAACGTGCAACGGAGAAAAAGTCTCTTTTAGCAAGTGGTGTTGGGAAAGCTGGATATTTGTATGTAAATCAACAAAATTAGAACACACTCTCACACCACATACAAAAGTACACTCAAAATGGCTTAAAGACTTAAATGGAAGACATGACACCATAAAACTCCTAGAAGAGAACGTAAACAAAGTATTCTCTGACACAAACTGTACCAATGTTTTCTTAGGTCAGTCTCCCAAGGTAATACAAATAAAAACAAAAATAAACAAATGGAACTTGGGCAAACTTACAAGCTTTGACACAGCATAGGAAACCATAAATAAAATGAAAAGACAATGACTGGGAGAAAATATTTGCAAATGATGTGACCAATGAGGGTTTAATTTTCAAAATATATTGATACAAACAGCTCATACAACTCAACAACAACAACAAAAAGAAACAACTCAATCAAAAAATGAGCAGAAACCTAAATAGACATTTCTTCAAAGAAGACATACAGATGGCCAATAGGTACATGAAAAGGTGCTCAACATTAATTATTCAGTTCAGTTCAGTTCAGCCACTCAGTCGTGTCCGACTCTTTGTGACCCCATGAATCGCAGCATGCCAGGCCTCCCTGTCCATCACCAACTCCTGGAGTTCACTCAGACTCAGGTCCATCGAGTCCGTGATGCCATCCAGCCATCTCATCCTCTGTCGTCCCCTTCTCCTCCTGCCCCCAATCCCTCCCAGCATCAGGGTCTTTTGCAATGAGTCAACTCTTCACATGAGGTGGCCAAAGTACTGGAGTTTCAGCTTTAGCATCATTCCTTCCACAGAAATCCCAGGGCTGATCTCCTTCAGAATGGACTGGTTGAATCTCCTTGCAGTCCAAGGGACTCTCAAAAGTCTTCTCCAACATCACAGTTCAAAAGCATCAATTCTTCTGTGCTCAGCCTTCTTCACAGTCCAACTCTCACATCCATATATGACCACAGGAAAAACCATAGCCTTGACTAGACGGACCTTAGTCAGCAAAGTAATTTCTCTGCTTTTGAATATGCTATCTAGGTTGGTCATAACTTTTCTTCCAAGGAGTAAGCATCTTTTAATTTCATGGCTGAAGTCACCATCTGCAGTGATTTTGGAGCCCAAAAATATAAAGTCTGACACTGTTTCCACTGTTTCCCCATCTATTTCCCATGAAATGATGGGACCAGATGCCATGATCTTCGTTTTCTGAATGTTGAGCTTTAAGCCAACTTTTTCACTCTCCTATTTCACTTTCATTAAGAGGCTTTTTAGCTCCTCTTCACTTTCTGCCATAAGGGTGGTGTTATATGCATATCTGAGGTTATTGATATTTCTCCCGGCAATCTTGATTCCAGCTTGTGTTTCTTCCAGTCCAGCGTTTCTCATGATGTACTCTGCATATAAGTTAAATAAGGCGGGTGACAATATACAGCCTTGACGCACTCCTTCTCCTATTTGGAACCAGTCTGTTAAAGAAAATCAGTGAGGTATCACCTCATACCAGTCACAATGGCCATTATTAAAAAGTCTATAAATAACAAATGCTGAGAGGGTGTGGAGAAAAGGGAACTCTCCTACACCATTAATAGGAAAGTAAATTAGTGCAGCCATTATGGAAAACAGTTTGGAGTGTCCTTAAAAAGCTAACGGAGAAGGCAATGGCACCCCACTCCAGTACTCTAATCTGGAGAATCCCATGGACGGAGGAGCCTGGTGGGCTGCAGTCCATGGGGTCGCGAGGAGTCAGACACGACTGAGCGACTTCACTTTCACTTTTCACTTTCATGTACTGGAGAAGGACATGGCAACCCACTCCAGTGTTTTTGCCTGGAGAATCCCAGGGACGGGGGAGCCTGGTGGGCAGCCGTCTATGGGGTCACACAGAGTCAGACACGACTGAAGCGACTTAGCAGCAGCAGCAGTAAAAAGCTAAAAATAGAGTTGCCATATGATCTAACAATCCCATTCCTGGGCATATATCCAAAAGACAAAAAATCTAATTTGAAAAGTGCATGCACCCCAACACTCACACCTGCACTATTTAAAACAGCCAAGACATGGAAGCAACCTTGCCGGGGTCCTGCCCCGGTGGATCCAGGGAATTCGAAGGGTGGATGGAGTTGGCGAGGAAAGACTTATTTACTTATTAATACAAGATTAGATTAGGAAGAAATAGTGTAGTAGGAAGATTAAGTGGAGGAAGAGGGCTGAATAGCTTGGATTACGCGGAAGACCAATAAAATTCCAGACAAGGAATTTGCACCATCTACATTGGGCCACCGGCGCTCCCTTGACTATCTAAGGGTTCCTCGCCTTAGGCTCCCTTTCGCGCGGGTCTTAACAGCCAGGGCAAGTAAGTAGACTTGGCGAGCCTCCGCGCCCCAGATGGAAATTCAGCCTGAAATTAAAGTAAAGAGGAGGAGGAGGGAAAAAGAGAGAGAGACACGGGGGAAACCAGTCCAGCGACTGGCTCCGGCCTCTATTGTTCAAAAGGCCTTTTATACTTTTGATAAAACATGGAGATCAATGGGTAACACAAAGTTATGCAGCATTAGCAGCCCAGACTCATCAAAACCAGGCTTTTCTCTCTGCATACCTAATTGTATACACAAGTCTTACGTAATTTACATCATCTTCTGGCCAAAAAGGGCCAATTAACATTTTACAGCCTTTTTTCTGATATGGTTTGTCAACCAGAAGACTTATTTGTGTGATCTTCCCAAAGTCTGGTGCCACTCTCAGAAAGTACTAAATAAAGTTACATTCTTACATAGCAAGGACACAAGAGGAGTGCAAAGAGAAGTAATTAACTCAAAAGTCTAGTGTTGCTAACATCAGAACTACTATATATCTTTTTCCATATCCCCTTTACATTGATTAACATCCTCCCAGGTGCCTAAAAGATAAAGAATATGGAGGCCTGGTGGCAATCATTGAGTCAACAGTGAAATCCCATCACCAATACAATTTTAACTCTTTAGAAAAGGCTCTGTATCTTTAAGATGCTTTTAAGCTTTGTGTCTCTCGTGGTTGGGGGCTGCAAGCAATTCACAAGCTGTAAGAGGTCCAGGGAACCTGTTAGGCAAGCTAGAGAGCAATCAGAGGGGGTTAACTGAAACATCCCTTTCAAATGCAGAAGACTAAAGCCCTGAGTTGACTTTTTTCCAGAGAATATCAGAAAAGTGGAAAAGCAGGCAGATTCTTATTTTTTGGGGGGTGGATGCTCAGGAAATGCCAGGGAGAACTCCTGAAGTCTGATCACAGCCTTGCGTATGTCAGCTTCCTCCCTCATGACCTTGTCACGGGTGGGATTCCTCACGCTGGCTCCCGGCACAACCTAAATGTCCATTGACAGAAGAATAAATAATATGTGGTATACATACACAACGAAATATTACTCAGTCATAAAAAAAAATGAAATAATGACATCTGCAGCAAAAGAGATGGTCCTAGAAATTACCATACGAAGTGAAGTAAGTCAAAAAGAGAAAAACAAATACTGCACAATATTACTCATATGTGGAATCTAAAATATGACACTAACTTATTTTCAAAACAGAACCAGACTCACAGGCATAGAAAACAAACTTACAGTTACCAAAGGGGAAAAGGTGGGGGGCGATAAATTAGGAGTTTGGGATTAGCAGATACAAAGTACTATATATAAGATAAATAAACAACAAAATCCTACTATATAGCACACGGAATTATATTCAATATTCTGTAATAAACCATAATGGGAGAGACTATAAAAAATAATATGTGTGTATATATATATATACACACACACATATAGTATTTGGGGCTCCAAAATCAACGTGGACAGTGACTGTAGCCACAAAATGAAAAGACACATGCTCCTTGGGAGAATAGCTATGTCAAACCTAGACAGTGTTTTAAAAAGCAGAGACATCACTTTGCCAACAAAAGTCCATATGGTCAAAGCTATGGTTTTTCCAGTAGTCATGTATGGATGTGAAAGGTGTACCATAAAGAAGGCTGAGTGCCAAAGAAGTGACACTTTTGAATTGTGGTGCTGGAGAAGACTCTTGCAAGTCCCTTGGACGGCAAGGAGATCAAACCAGTCAATCCTAAAGGAAATCAACCTGAATATTCATTGGAAGCACTGATGCTGGAGCTGAAGCTCCAATATTTGGGCCACCTGATACTAAGAGCTGACTCCTTGGAAAAGACCCTGATGTTGGGAAAAATTGAGGGCAGGAGGAGAAGGGGGCAACAGAGGATAAAATGGTTGGATCACTGACCCAAGACTCAATGGATATGAGTTTGAGGAAATTCAGGGAGATAGTGATGGACAGGGAAGCCGGGCAGCCTGCAGCCTGCTGTGCTGCAGTTCATGGGGTCACAGAGAATGGGACATGACTTAGCGACTGAACAACAACATATATATATATATATATATATATATATATATATAAACTGAATCACTTTGCTGTACACCAGAAACTAACGTAACACTGTAAATCAACTATACCCCAATAATAGAAAGATGCATTTATTTATCACTCCTGTGTCTAAGGGTGAGTTACATGCTTCTGCTGATGTGGGAGCTGGCTCATCTAGGATGGGCTTACGGTTTTACAATTTGTTTTTTTCTAGACCGGGGTGATGGAGGTGACTGGGCCACGGTTCTCTCATCATCCAGCATGCTAGCTCACTTAGTGTAGCAGGGTTCTAAGAGAGAGCAAAAGTGTGCGAGATTTCTTGAGGTTGAGTAATAAGTTGGCACGCCATTCTGCCACATCCTACTGCCCAGAGTGAGTGACAAAGTCAGTCAAGATTCAAGGTATAGGGAGAGACATGTACCACTTAGCGGGAGGAGGGACAAAGTCTTGCTGTAAAGCAGGCTGATAAGGATGAAGAATTTTTGCAATGAATCCTCCTTCATGAGATGAAGGCTGGTTTTTATATTTACTTTGTTATTAACATTTACTCAGATGGTAAAGAACCTGCCTGCAATGCAGAAGACCTCAGTTTGATCCCTGGGTCAGGAAGATCCCCTGGAGAAGCACATGGCAACCTACTCCAGTATTCCTGCCTGGGAAATCCATGGATAGAGGAGCGCAGTGGGGCTACAGTCCATGGGGTCGCAAAGAGTCAGACACAATTGAGAGACTAACACTTTGTTTTTAATGGAACAGACTTGATTAAATTTAAATGATGTTGGAAAGGAGTTACAAGGAGGGAGAGGTTTTAAAATGTGAGATGAGATCACTGGAAAAAAATGAAGTTCCTGGGGCTGAGGGAGAGCATCCGATCTAGCACAAGTGAAAGGACCAGCCAAGATGAAAGTTCCATTATGACAGGAGGGAGGGAGGAAAAGATTAGTGCAGCCAGAGCATGGTGTTGAGCTGGTGCTAGGAAGCAGAGTGAATTGGTTGTCTGAGGGCTCCTTTTCTCTGAGTAAAAGGATGCAAAAATAATTTGTCAAGACAGGAGAGGTGGAAAGCTTGCATGTCTATGGAAAAGGGCCCAACTAGGGTTAATAGTAGGCCAGGTTGAGATTTGAGATCATGACTATAAAGTTTCACCCAGTTAGCATGGTGTTGTGGTCCTTCTCCAACCACATAAAGGTGCTTAGGTGCAGGCAGGGAGGAGACAGACTGTTAAGCTCATTCAGGGTTTTGACTTGGCTAGACCAATGACTGGAAGCACAGTGGAGCGGGAGCACGGACAGAGTGGTGGATGGCTCAGGGAATACAAGTCAGATAGAGGCAGATACGGAAGGCAGCTAGATTTGTTTGCTAGTGCTGCCATAACAATACCACAGTCTGGGTGGTGTAAACAGCAGAAAGTATTTTCTCACAGTTCTGGAAGCTAGAAGTCCATGATCAAAGTGTCAGCAGATTTGTTTTCTTCTGAGGTCTGTCTGTTTGGCTTGCAGCCGGCCGCCTTCTCCCAACGTCCTCATCTGGTCTTCTCTGCTGCTGCTGCTGCTAAGTCACTTCAGTCATGTCTGACTATGTGTGACCCCACAGACAGCAGCCCACCAGGCTCCCCCGTCCCTGGGATTCTCCAGGCAAGAACACTGGAGTGGGTTACCATTTCCTTCTCCAATGCATGAAAGTGAAAAGTGAAAGTGAAGTCGCTCAGTTGTGTCCGACTCTTAGCGACCCCATGGACTGCAGCCCACCAGGCTCCTCCATCCATGGGATTTTCCAGGCAAGAGTACCGGAGTGGGGTGCCATCACCTTCTCCTGGTCTTCCCTCTAGGCACATACAAATCTGCATCCCAGGCCCCTCTGATTATAAGGTCACCAGTCACGTGGGGCTAGAGTCCACCCAGATGACCTTACTTTACCTTAACGTATCTGTTTAAAGGCCCTGTCTCCAAACACAGTTACATTCTAAGATACTGGAGATTAGGACTTCAACATATGAATTTTGGAGGAACATAACTCAGCTGAAAACAGCAGCGATAATTGGGAAGTAAAGAGATTTGGTGATCAGTGGCTTTGTTATGTCAAAGAACAAATGGAAGAACACAATTTTGTGATTAAAGAGTGAAATGCCTGGGGGAGGGGAGGGATAAACTGGGAGACTGGGATTGACATGTACACACTGCTATACATAACAGGTAACTACTAAGAACCTGCCGTATAGCACAGGAAACTCTACTCAATACTCTGTAATGGCCTACGTGGGAAAAGAATTTTAGAAAGAATGGATTTGTGTATATGTGCAATTGATTCACTTTGCTGTACACCTGAAACTAACGCAACACTGTAAATCAACTACACTCCAGTAAACATCTTTTTAAGGGTTGGACTGCCTGAATGTATTACTTCAGAGATATTGTGTTATGACACAATTAAAGACAAGGCCATGAGGGTGGGTAGCTGAAGAGCAAAGAGTGGTCATGAACTCAGGAGGCCGGGATTCTGGAGGGTTTTACACACGAACATGGAAGTTAGTTAGGGTGAGGCAGGGCTTGAGGCGGAGGGTGCTGGTAACTGGGGTACAACATAGGGGGACCGTAAGACTGGAGAGAATTTGTCCTTGAGCCCTTTGGTGGGTGTAGGGACACCGAGGCCCTCCTTCCAGAGGGTAAGATACCTAGTGGACGAGGAGACCCTGGTCCCTCTGCAACTTCAGACCGACTGGCTCAAGTATGAGGACTCCGGGATGGAGGGGAGGTATTCCAGCGTGAGGAGTCTGTGAGACGGTGTGATGGCTGGAAGGGACGGTGGAGGAGGCATGAGGCCCTCATGCTTTGCTCCTTGAGCTGCATTTAGATTGTAACATCACTCCTGACTTTCCTATCAGCACACAGCAGCAGAAAACACGAATAAATACTAAAATATTGGGAGAATGAATGCTACTCTCCATGTTGTTGCATCACGTATTTTGAATCTTATTCCATGGATTTAACCTTTCTAGCACCTATTGTTATGGTTAGCGTGCTTTCCAAACCAAAACCTGACATGCAGGCTGGCTATAGAACAGAAATTCAAAATGGGAGAATCCTGGACCTGTTTTGATTAGTAATAATAATAATGGCATATATGAAGGGAATGCATAGTATATGTCAAATCCTGTTCTAAAACTGTATTATTTAATATTCACAACAACCTGCCTTTTAAAATTGACTCTTGGGCACTCTACATTTTATATTTGAGTAAGCCCTCACAGCTCAGTTGGTAAAGAATCCGCCTGCAAGGCAGGAGACCCCGGTTCAATTCCTGGGTCGGGAAGATCCACTGGAGAAGGGATAGGCTACCCACTCTAGTATTCTTGGGCTTCCCTTGTAGCTGAGCTGGTAAAGAATCCTCCTGCAGTGCTAGGGACCTGGGTTTGATCCTTGGGTTGGGAAGATCCCCTGAAGAAGGTAAAGGCTACCCACTCCAGTATTCTGGCCTGGAGAATTCCATGGACTTCTACTTCATGGGGTCACAAAGAGCAGGACACAACTGAGCGACTTTCACTTCAAGCCATGTATATTGTAAAATATTGCTTCCATTCTGTGGACTTCCTGTCCACTCTCTTAATAGTGGCTTTCGTGTTCTCAATCTGACAGTCCTATTCACTAGGACTATAATGAGTCATTTTCCCCTTGTTTGTAACAGCCTTCCTGTTCTGCTTAAGAAATCTCTGCTTATTTTGAGGTAAGCAAGATGTTCTATAATGTTCTATAACCAAGATGGAAGATGTCCTATATAGGAAGGCGTTCTATGACCAAGCAGACATGGGTGACATGTTTTTGGATTCTCTATTCTAAAAGTGTTATTGCTTAACATTTCATACTTAACTCTCTAATCCATTTTGAATTGACTTTGAGTCAACGGTGTAAGGTAGACATCTACCGTATGGTAGATAATGGTGTAAGGTACATATCTATCCTTACCTTACAGGAAAAATTTTTCCCAATACTTCTCTCCAGTTAACTAAGTCCCCTGTACTGAAGTGACCATCCTTTCCCCACTGCCCTGCAGAGTCATCTTTGTCATAAACCAGGCAAGCAGGCATGGGTGGCATGTTTCTGGATTCTCTTTTCTGTTCTATTGCTGTTTTTATTGTTGCCTTGTTACCATTATTAACCTAATTTTACGCAGGAGGAAACTTAAGCACAGGAAGGTTAAGGAAATTTGGGCCCTAGTTCACATAACTTATGAGTCCACCCTGTTAATCATATGTGTGCCTTCAGAGCAAGTTTGACTTGTTCCGTGATGGCAACGAGATGGACTGTATTACTTCCTCTCGCTTTTCCCATAAAGCTCAGGGCTACAAGCATATCGGGAGACAGGCGAGCAGTGCAAAGGTGCCTGATGCCCACAGTAGTAAACATCTGCCTTTCCCTCCAATTCCCATCACCCCAAGCCACAGCCCACAGCCAAGATTCCACGCTTTGGAATCTTGATATGAATCCTTCCTTTCTTTATCCTCACATGCATCATTCACTGCCTACAAGGGTAGGAGTGTGGCTCCTTCACCGTTCGAAAATTTATGACATATGGACTGGATGTGGACTCTGAGTCTCAGAAATTTTACTATTTAAAATAAAAGGAAAACTACCCTCGAAATAACCTGTAAATACATTTCAAATCTTTCTTTTAGTTGAAAAAAAAAATGAAGTGTATTTTTCTTTTCTTGTCTGGTTGCAGTCAGATCAAATACAAAATAAATATAGCAAAGGAAGAAAAGAAAAGGGAAAAAAAAAGCAAGTTTACCAGAAGTTACTATGTCTTTCTAAGGAGGCCTCTGAATTGATTTTTTCAGACTATTCCCCCACACTGGGAATTGGTGTTAGGAATTAACGGAGGAAGGTTCACATAAGAGAAACATGGATTTGAATCATCATTCCAATGTTCATTAGCAGTAACTGCTGTGTTTTAATGTCTAGTCGCTCAGTCATGTCTGTGTCTGACTCTTTGTGACCCCATGGGCACAGGCTCCTCTGTCCATGGAATTCTCCAGGCAAGAATACTGGAGTGGGTTGCCATACCCTCCTCCAGGGGATCTTCCTGACCCAGGAATTGAACCCCCATCTCCTGCTTGGCAGGTGGATTCTTTACCAGTGAGTCACCCAAGAAGCCCCCACTAGCAGTAAGAACATAGACAATTAAGCTCTCTGCAATGTTTCTTTATCTGTAAATTGAGAAGAGTAATACCGCTGTAGCAAGTTTGGACAAAACACAGCAAGTACCATGTGTATATCATCTAACACATAGTGCTGAATAATGTTATTTTCTCTCCTAATCCCTTGACAAAAATGCTTAGACCGAAGAAATTTACAGTTGATCTTTCTGGCATACTGCATTCTGAGCAATGGAGGTGTGTTTAGTGTGTTATTAATTGGTTGTTTGGGAGGTGTCTGTCATCTGAGTCTCATTAAGGAAAGAAAATAGATGAATGTTAGTACCTAAGGGCAGAGGAAAAGGAGAAAGGAAGGTTAGAGCTGAGAACAAAACAACTGGGAGTTCCGGCTGACTCCCATCACGGCTAGTCATGCTCTGTCTTTATTTTCATTCTACTTTGCAAATATTAGGTGTCTAGCGATTTTGGATGAGCAAGACACAGAAAGGTAGCAAGTTGCCAAGGGCATTATTGTTAGATCGATCAAGGATTAGGAACGGCCCATTCCTCAGCTCAGATGCTCATGTATCCAACTGCTGAGGGAAACCTCTGATCATTAAAGCGGTTTCTGGAAGCAATTTATACCTCCAACAAAACGGGTCCTCTTAAAAGAACATTTTTTCTTCCCTTTCCTGTCTCTCTCTTACCTCTTCTAACTCTGTTTCGCATGTCAATTTTTCCCACTTCAGCTTTGTCTTCTTCCTATGGTTTAGACCCACCTGTACATGACACCCCTTCAGCATCGCCTCCCAGCCTATGGAAATGCTGCCTCTCTCATCAGTATCAAGAGGCACTTAGGAAATGAACTGATCTGGGACCAGTGAGAAGTACTTGTACAGCAACTATTAATCCTACTTGCTGTGTCTCTGTGCAATTCTCTCTATTCGAGAGACAGTTCACAATTCTCAACATATCTGCAAAACAAAATTATTTTAAATGTATCTTAAACCTCCATGTGGCTGGCACATAGCCTGTCCCCACAGAGGAAGATGGGGGCATACCAGTTCAGAGCCCTGCCTGGTGCCCAAATTCATTTCTGCTGTGGACAGATGCATTCGGCTGGCACGGACTGATGCTAGCAGACATGTGCCTTATCCCACCAAGGCCCCCTGCTCTGATTCCAGGCTCCTGAAGCACCTTTCTTATTACGATTCCCATGAGATACACCTTTGTGGAGAGACAGTACTATAGTCATGCATTTCTTATTTGCCAAGTACAGAAAAGGAGAGACTGAAATTTCTTAATTTCAGTAATATTTTTAAAAGATGCAAGCTACTGTCATTTCTCTGAAGAACTAGAAGAACAAAACATAGGGAACGAAGCATCAAGGATTTGCCCTGCAGTCACGTTTCAAACTGACGGTTAGAGGGCAGAAGTCATCTAAATGGAATCAAATATTGAACTTCAGAATATATAAAGAATGTGTGAAGACTTACTTTAAAAGCTAGGGTATAAGTCTTATACTAATGATCTTCTGCTGGCAGAATCTGAGGTTGCTTTGTAGCTCTATTAAGTGGTGTATGCCTCGGGCTCTGTTCTTTACTAATTCCATGTTCCCCGGAATTCTCACTCTGAACCATTCTAGGATCTAATGATACACCAGAATCTGAAGAATGTGATGAGGATGACTGAGAAACTTAGGTTCTGTTTGCTTCCCTCAGTACTTCAGAAAGCAATCCCAGACATGAGTGGCACCATGTAAAATGCAGGCTTTCTTAACCTACGTGTCCTGGCCAGAGACAGCGAACTGGGTTTTTCCCTTGGAGCAAAGAAAAACATAAATAAAAAGAGAGACGATGGGAGGTTTTTGAGTTGAAACAGGGCAGAACCTTCCCAGCTCTGGAAAGGGTGAAACTGATGTCTCTATTCCCTTGACAGGGTCTGGAACTCAGGATGAGAGAACAAAAGGTGCCTTCTGGGGTCTGGAAGCCGGACATCTCCGAAAGTCCCTGGTCTCTGTGGATAAGCCCATCTGTCCCTTCCCTGCCACTAAAATCAATAAGGGGACCCTCACTGGTCACTGACAGAGCCATGGCCAAACGCTAACTCCAGGAGGTATGCTTGCTGGCAACGTCACTTCCTCAAATTCACTTCCTATTGGCAGGGGTTTCTTAGCAGTGCCTGGAGGATAAAGGCTCAGATGAATGTTTGGGCTTGTTTAACAATTTGCTGGCTCTAGGGAGCCAGTGCCAGAGCGGCATGACAAATTCCAGCATCACCAAGAAGGAGGTTTACCTTAGCCTTGGTGACACGAGCTGCCATGTCATCCACTCCATCACCAAAGTGCCATCAGCGATGCTTGTAGCTATGAAATCTATTTAGAAATCTGGAGCTAATTCTAGTCACAGAAAGACAAATATGGTAGGAATCTACTTATCTGATCTACTTAAGAGTGGTCGAAACCATAAAGACAGAAAGCATAATGGCAGTTGCCAGGGGCTGGGAGGGGGTGAGACATTGTTTCAAGGGTACAGAGTTTCAGATTTTTACAAGAGGAAAAGTTATAGGGATGGGTGGTTGTGGTAGCTGTACAACCTGAAAATACTATCACTGAACCGTACGTAAATTCTGCGTTATGTGTATTTTAACACAATAAAAAAAGGAAAAAAGTCCCTGAAGTTTAATTAACACATATTTGAAAGTGAGATGTAAATTTGCAAGAGGAAGTTAAGAGAAACTGCCTTCAAGGTGGTTTCATCTTCTCAGGCAGCAAATTTTACTGGGACAATACATTTATTTAGTTGAATCAGTGCTGGGGAGGTAGGGGTGGATGATGAGTTTATAAATCTTTTTAGCTCATGCACCCACAGACTCAGCTCCAGGGGACATCGAATTTCTAACCATTTTACCAAGAGGACGTGTGTACCACAGAGACTTGTGTTATGCAAGTGCCACCAATAAGCTAAGTTACTTAGCTTTATTAATGTTTACTTCCTGTTGTATTTGTGCAACTTAGAAAGGCAAGCATGAAGCCTGGTAATAGTCTGCACACGCTTCACTTCCCACACTGAAGCCACAATGGCTTCTGGTTGCTCAGATGATAAAGAATCTACCTGCCGTGTGGCAGACCTGGGTTCAGTCCCTGGGTTGGGAAGATCCCCTGGAGAAGGGAATGGCAACTCACTCCAATATTCGTGCCTGGAGAATTCTATGGACAGAGGAGCCTGGTGGGCTGCAGTCCATGGGGTCACAAAGAGTTGGACACAGCTGAGCCATTTTCGCTTCACTTCATCCTGAGTATAGAGATATACTCTAATAGTTATACAGGGAATGAGCTCCATTAGAAGCAGGATTCAGTGGAAGGGGCCAAGTGAAAGACCTGAAAAATGTTTTTCTCTCTGAAATTAGAAAAACCAGTGATATAAGAATTATTTGCTATCTGCAAAATATTTTAAGTGGTGAAATAACTTAGAGAACTTTTAGAAGATAACTCTATTGGGTCAAAACCCTTTTTTTCTGCTTTGATATGTGTGATGACTAATTTTATATATTAAATTGGCTGGGCTTTGGTGCCCAGATGTATGGTCAAACACCATATGCTATTGTGAAGGTATTTTTTGAGATGTGATTAATACTTACATTAATAGACTTTGAGCAAAGTAGAATACTCTCCAGAGTGTGGGTGGGCCTCATCCAATCAGCTGAAGACCTTAAGAGAAAAGACTGAGGATCCCTGAAGAGAAAGGAATTTACCTCTAGACTTGATCTGTAACATCAACTCTTCCCTGGGTTGGCTGGTCTGCCCTGCATATTTTGAACTTACCAGCAACACCCCCAGTCAGTGAGCCAGTCCTGGACATGACAGAGAGAGAGAGAGAGAGAGAGAGAGAGAGAGAGAGAGAGAGAGAGA